>NC_133723.1:2214666-2421070 GCF_048934315.1 Petromyzon marinus
GAGAGAGAGTGTGAATGAGAGAGAGTGGGGAGAGAGTGTGAATGAGAGTAAGAGATGAGAGAGTGTGAATGAGAGAGGGGAGAGTGGTGAATTAGAGAGAGGGGAGAGTGTGAATGAGAGAGAGAGAGGGGAGAGTGTGAATTAGAGGGGAGAGTGTGAATTAGAGGGGAGAGTGTGAATGAGAGAGAGTGGTGAATGAGAGAGTGAATGAGAGTGGGGAGAGAGTGTGAATGAGAGAGAGATGAGAGAGTGTGCATGAGAGAGAGAGTGGGGAGAGAGTGTGAATGAGAGAAAGAGATGAGAGAGTGTGAATGAGAGAGAGTGGTGAATTAGAGAGAGGGGAGAGTGTGAATTAGAGGGGAGAGTGGTGAATGGGAGAGAGTGTGAATGAGAGAGTGTGTGAATGAGAGAGAGTGTGAATGAGAGAGTGAATGAGTGTGCATGAGAGAGTGTGAATGAGAGAGTGTGAATGAGAGAGGTGAATGAGAGGGGTGGAGAGAGGTGGAGAGGTGGGTGAATCGAGAGAGGGATTGCACACAGTCGTATTTTTGGAAATGACTCAGGCTGCAGATGTGGAGGCTGGCCGGGGGGGGGGGGGGGGGCTGGAGCAACCCGGGAGGGGGGAGCAGGAGATGCTCGCTACGTGCTGCGCCTGCTGAAGCCTGCTGCGACTCTCATTCACACTCCTCCCATTTATCTCTCTCATTCACACTCTCTCTCTCATTCACACTCTCTCCCATTTATCTCTCATTCACACTCTCTCTCTCATTCACAATCTCTCTCATTCACACTCTCTCTCATTCACACTCTCTCTCTCTCATTCACACTCTCTCTCTCATTCACACTCTCTCCCATTTATCTCTCTCATTCACACTTTCTCTCTCATTCACACTCTCCCCCCTCTCTCATTCACACTCTCTCCCCTCTCTCTCTCATTCACACTCTCTCCCATTTATCTCTCTCATTCACACTCTCTCTCATTCACCTCTCCCCTCTCTCATTCACACTCTCTCCCATTTATCTCTCTCATTCACACTCTCTCTCATTCACACTCTCCCCTCTCTCATTCACACTCTCTCCCAATTATCTCTCTCATTCACACTCTCCCCCCTCTCTCATTCACACTCTCCCCCCCCTCTCTCTCATTCACACTCTCCCATCTATCTCATTCACACTCTCCCCCAAACCCTCTCTCTCATTCACACTCTGCCCCCCTCTCTCATTCACACTCTCCCCCCCCCTCCCTCTCATTCACACTCTCCCCTCCTTCTCTCTCATTCACACTCTCCCCCCCCCCCCCCCCTCTCTCTCATTCACACTCTCCCCTCCTTCTCTCTCATTCACACTCTCCCCCCCCCTCTCTCTCATTCACACTCTCCCCCCGTCTCTCATTCACACTCTCCCCCCCTCTCTCTCATTCACACTCTCCCCCCCTCCCTCTCATTCACACTCTCCCCCCCCTCTCTCATTCACACTCTCCCCCCCCTCTCTCATTCACACTCTCCTCCCTCTCATTCACACTCTCCCCCCCCCTCTCTCTCATTCACACTCTCCCCCCTCTCTCTCATTTACACTCTCCCCCCCCTCCCTCTCATTCACACTCTCCCCCCCCTCTCTCTCATTCACACTCCCCCCCCCTCTCTCTCATTCACACTCTCCCCCCCTCTCTCATTCACACTCTCCCCCCCTCTCATTCACACTCTCTCATCTATCTCATTCACACTCTCCCCCCCTCTCTCTCATTCACACTCTCCCCCCCTCTCTCATTCACACTCTCCCCCCCTCTCATTCACACTCTCTCATCTATCTCATTCACACTCTCCCCCCCTCTCTCTCATTCACACTCTCCCCTCTCTCTCCCAACTCTTCCTGTACCTGCACAACCACAACTGCATCGAGCCCTAGCACCACACAACCACACAACCACACTATCCAACCACACAACCACACAAACACTAACACACTAACACACAAACACAACCACACAAACACTAACACACTAACACACAACCACACAAACACTAACACACTAACACACAAACACAACCACACAAACACTAACACACTAACACACAAACACAACCACACAAACGCTAACACACTAACACACAACCACACAAACACTAACACACTAACACACAAACACAACCACACAAACACTAACACACTAACACACAACCACACAAACACTAACACACTACACAACCACACAACAACAACAACCGCCATTCGCCACTAAGTGGCGGTGACGTCACCACGACGCTTGTGCCAGGCTATGTGCACCGTGAGGCCACGTGAAGTGTCGAACGCCCGCTGGCAGGAGGTCACTGGGCAGACCCAGGTGCCACGGGTCGACTGACTGAGATGACTGGCTGATGCACCACCTGTGCCCCTTACTGTGCCAACCTGCTGTGCTTTAGCCACCCGGCGTTCCGCTCGTTGTTGTGAGCGTCGCTCCTCCGCCCTCCGTTGTTGTTGGAGGGCGACTGCCTCCAACTGCCCAGTAGCATCCTTCACGAGCCTCCTCCACAGAGGCCGATCTTGACACCGCTGGTACCAGTCATCGGCAAGTCCACTCAGCTCCACGTCCTCCTGTACCACATCACTCCATCTCTTCTCTAGCCCGTGCCGCGCCCGCTTAGCCCCCTCAATCCGGCCAAACAAAAGCTGTTTCGGCATGCGGTGGCTGGGCATGCGGGCTACATGACCCAGCCATCACAGCCTTGCCTGCCGGAGGAGCTCACCGATGGGACCCTGCCCAGATCTTTCAAGGATTTGTGAGCTCCTCACACAATCCAGCCTGGTTAAACCCAGGATGGATCCTAGGCAGGCCAGCCTAAATGTTTCTAACCGGCGAAGATGTTCCACCAGGGGGGTCCACGTTTCGCAAGCGTAGAGAAGGGAGGGAATGACCGTGGCCGAGAAGACCTGAAGCTTAGTGCGGAGCGACAGACCAGGTAGCTTCCACACAGCGTTACGCAACCGATGAAAAGATATTGCCGCTCGACTGATTCGGAGTGAGACCTCTGCTGTTAAACTGGAGCCAGTCATAACCACACTGCCCAGGTATGGGAAACTCTCCACTCTCTCCACAACTGCCCCATCACCGATTGGGAGTTGTGGGGGGTGGAGTGTCCGGCAAAACAACCCCCTACCTCCTCGCGGTGCCGGACGGGCAACTCTGTCGTGGACAGCGCTGTGGGGGGAGATCCAATTTTGATTGGCTCCTCCCCTCATGGCATATGTGTCCACCACAGGGGCTAAACGGGGGCTCTGGACGGGTGCGAGGGGCTGGTAACCCCTTCACCTTCAATTAATTACCACGAAACCACGAATTAAACACAACCACACAAACACTAACACACAAACACTAACACACAACCACACTATACAACCACACAACCCCGCAAACACTAACACTACACAAACACTAACACGACACAAACACTAACACACAAACACACTATCCAACCACACAACCACACAAACACTAACACGACACAACACTAACACACAAACACACTATCCAACCACACAACCACACTAACACACAAACACTAACACACAACCACACTATACAACCACACAACCCCACAAACACTAACACTACACAAACACTAACACACAAACACACTATCCAACCAAAAACACTAACACTGCACAAACACACTACACAACCACACAACACCACAAACACTAACACTACATATACACTAACACACCACACTACACAACCACACAACCGCACAAACACTAACACTACACTAACACGCAACCACACTATCCAACCACACTATCCAACCACACAACCCCACAAACACTAACACTACACAAACACGAACACACAACCACACTATACAACCAAACAAACACACAAACACTACACAAACACACAACCACACTATACAACCACACAAACACACAAACACTAACACTACAAAAACACTAACACACAACCACACTATCAAACCACACAACCACACAAACACTACACAAACACTAACACACAACCACACAAACACTAACACACAACCACACAAACACTAACACTACACAAACACTAACACACAACCACACTATACAACCACACAAACACACTAACACTACACAAACACTAACAGACAACCACACAAACACTATCACACAAACACTAACACACAACCACACAAACACTATCACACAAACACTAACACTACACAAACACACAAACACTAACACACAACCACACAAACACTAACACTACACAAACACTATCACACAAACACTAACACACAACCACACAAACACTATCACACAAACACTAACACACAACCACACAAACACTATCACACAAACACTAACACTACACAAACACACAAACACTAACACACAACCACACAAACACTAACACTACACAAACACTATCACACAAACACTAACACACAACCACACAAACACTATCACACAAACACTAACACTACACAAACACACAAACACTAACACTACACAAACACGAACACACAAACACTAACACACAACCACACAAACACTAACACTACACAAACACGAACACACAAACACTAACACACAACCACACAAACACTAACACTACACAAACACGAACACACAAACACTAACACACAACCACACAAACACTAACACTACACAAACACGAACACACAAACACTAACACACAACCACACAAACACTAACACTACACAAACACGAACACACAAACACTAACACACAACCACACAAACACTAACACTACACAAACACGAACACACAAACACTAACACACAACCACACAAACACTAACACTACACAAACACGAACACACAAACACCAACACACAACCACACAAACACTAACACTACACAAACACGAACACACAAACACTAACACACAACCACACAAACACTAACACTACACAAACACGAACACACAAACACTAACACACAACCACACAAACACTAACACTACACAAACACGAACACACAAACACTAACACACAACCACACAAACACTAACACTACACAAACACACAAACACTAACACACAACCACACAAACACTAACACTACACAAACACGAACACACAAACACTAACACACAACCACACAAACACTAACACTACACAAACACGAACACACAAACACTAACACACAACCACACAAACACTAACACTACACAAACACGAACACACAAACACTAACACACAACCACACAAACACTAACACTACACAAACACACAAACACTAACACACAACCACACAAACACTAACACTACACAAACACGAACACACAAACACACAACCACACAAACACTAACACTACACAAACACGAACACACAAACACTAACACACAACCACACAAACACTAACACTACACAAACACGAACACACAAACACTAACACACAACCACACAAACACTAACACTACACAAACACGAACACACAAACACTAACACACAACCACACAAACACTAACACTACACAAACACGAACACACAAACACTAACACACAACCACACAAACACTAACACTACACAAACACGAACACACAAACACTAACACACAACCACACAAACACTAACACTACACAAACACGAACACACAAACACTAACACACAACCACACAAACACTAACACTACACAAACACGAACACACAAACACTAACACACAACCACACAAACGCTAACACTACACAAACACACAAACACTAACACACAACCACACAAACACTAACACTACACAAACACGAACACACAAACACTAACACACAACCACACAAACACTAACACTACACAAACACTAACACACAACCACACAAACACTAACACTACACAAACACGAACACACAAACACGAACACACAAACACTAACACACAACCACACAAACACTAACACTACACAAACACGAACACACAAACACTAACACACAACCACACAAACACACAACCACACAAACACTAACACTACACAAACACGAACACACAAACACGAACACACAAACACTAACACACAACCACACAAACACTAACACTACACAAACACGAACACACAAACACGAACACACAAACACTAACACACAACCACACAAACACTAACACTACACAAACACGAACACACAAACACTAACACTACACAAACACAAACACACAAACACTAACACACAACCACACAAACACTAACACTACACAAACACGAACACACAAACACGAACACACAAACACTAACACACAACCACACAAACACTAACACTACACAAACACGAACACACAAACACTAACACTACACAAACACGAACACACAAACACTAACACACAACCACACAAACACTAACACTACACAAACACTAACACACAACCGGTTGTTGTTCTTCCGACGCACCTTCAATTAGCGCCGTTGGCTACGTCGGGTGCGAAAGAAGTTCAACAAACACACTGCCCATGGACTAACAATACTCATAAACTTAACACTGCCCATGGACTAACAATACTCATAAACTCAACACTGCCCATGGACTAACAATACTCATAAACTCAACAATGCCCATAGACTAACAATACTCATGAACTCAACACTGCCCATAGACTAACAATACTCATAAACTCAACACTGCCCATAGACTAACAATACTCATAAACTCAACACGCCCCATCGACTAACAATACTCATAAACTCAACACTGCCCATAGACTAACAATACTCATAAACTCAACACTGCCCATAGACTAACAATACTCATAAACTCAACACTGCCCATAGACAAACAATACTCAAACTCAACACTGCCCATAGACAAACAATACTCATAAAGCCAACACTGCCCATAGACTAACAATACTCATAAACTCAACACTGCCCATAGACTAACAATACTCATAAACTCAACACTGCCCATAGACTAACAATACTCATAAACTCAACACTGCCCATAGACTAACAATACTCATAAACTCAACACTGCCCATCGACTAACAATACTCATAAACGCAACACTGCCCATAGACTAACAATACTCATAAACTCAACAATGCCCATAGACTAACAATACTCATAAACTCAACACTGCCCATAGACTAATAATACTCATTAACCCAACTCTGCCCATCGACTAACAATACTCATAAACTCAACACTGCCCATAGACAAACAATACTCATAAACTCAACACTGCCCATCGACTAACAATACTCATAAACTCAACACTGCCCATAGACAAACAATACTCATAAACTCAACACTGCCCATCGACTAACAATACTCATAAACTCAACACTGCCCATAGACTAACAATACTCATAAACTCAACACGGCCCATAGACAAACAATACTCATAAACCCAACACTGCCCATAGACTAACAATACTCATAAACTCAACACTGCCCATAGATTAACAATACTCAGAAACTCAACACTGCCCATAGAGTAACAATACTCATAAACTCAACACTGCCCATCGACTAACAATACTCATAAACGCAACACTGCCCATAGACTAACAATACTCATAAACTCAACAATGCCCATAGACTAACAATACTCATGAACTCAACACTGCCCATAGACTAACAATACTCATAAACTCAACACTGCCCATAGACTAACAATACTCATAAACTCAACACGCCCCATCGACTAACAATACTCATAAACTCAACACTGCCCATCGACTAACAATACTCATAAACTCAACACTGCCCATAGACAAACAATACTCAAACTCAACACTGCCCATAGACAAACAATACTCATAAAGCCAACACTGCCCATAGACTAACAATACTCATAAACTCAACACTGCCCATAGACTAACAATACTCATAAACTCAACACTGCCCATAGACTAGCAATACTCATAAACTCAACACTGCCCATAGACTAACAATACTCATAAACTCAACACTGCCCATCGACTAACAATACTCATAAACGCAACACTGCCCATAGACTAACAATACTCATAAACTCAACAATGCCCATAGACTAACAATACTCATAAACTCAACACTGCCCATAGACTAATAATACTCATTAACCCAACTCTGCCCATCGACTGACAATACTCATAAACTCAACACTGCCCATAGACAAACAATACTCATAAACTCAACACTGCCCATCGACTAACAATACTCATAAACTCAACACTGCCCATAGACAAACAATACTCATAAACTCAACACTGCCCATCGACTAACAATACTCATAAACTCAACACTGCCCATAGACTAACAATACTCATAAACTCAACACGGCCCATAGACAAACAATACTCATAAACCCAACACTGCCCATAGACTAACAATACTCATAAACTCAACACTGCCCATAGACTAACAATACTCATAAACTCAACAATGCCCATAGACTAACAATGCTCATAAACTCAACACTGTCCATAGACTAACAACACTCACACTCAACACTGCCCATAGACAAACAATACTCTAAAACCCAACACTGCCCATAGACTAACAATACTCATAAACTCAACACTGCCCATAGACTAACAATACTCATAAACTCAACACTGCCCATCGACTAACAATACTCATAAACGCAACACTGCCCATAGACTAGCAATACTCATAAACTCAACAATGCCCATAAACTAACAATACTCAAACTCAACACTGCCCATAGACAAACAATACTCATAAACTCTAACACTGCCCATAGACTAATAATACTCATAAACTCAACTCTGCCCATCGACTAACAATACTCATAAACTCAACACTGCCCATAGACTAACAATACTCACACTCAACACTGCCCATAAACAAACAATACTCATAAACCCAACACTGCCCATAGACTACCACCACCCACAGACTCAACACTGCACCACCAAGTAGCACGGTTGGCTGCGTAAGGTGCGAAAGAAGTTCAACATTCATACAACCAGTCAACCGGAAAACCACTAAAACTACGCAACCACGAAACTGCACAACGGCACAACCGCACACGCACGAACCCTCCCCAACCGCGATCACACACAACGTGCTCACAGAGACCCAGACTCATTCACAAACCCACAGACACACAAACAGAGCACGGACCAATAGGCTCGCGCAGAGACCCATAGACTCGCACTCGGAGGCTATTTCATCACTCTTTCAACAAAGGGTCTCCAATCCAGCGGCGTCCCTCAGCCTCCTTCAACTCCACTGCCCACTCTAGATCGCTCTCGATCGCTCGATCTCCACGCCACCCATTGCCCCACTGCGCGAGCTGGGAGGGCCGGCGGCGTGGGCCGACAGTAGCTCTCTGCCGCCATACATCTGCGCACCGATATGGAGAGGGGAGGGTGGGAGGCGGCGGTGGTGGTGGTCGGCGTTGGATCGGCTTGCGAACGGCGAGGTTCTCGCCTCCACCAGAATTCTGAAAACACCGTGGCACGCCTTGGACACGAGTTCGAATTCCCTCGCACGGCAACCAACAATGGTGACGGATGTCCAACCCCAGTGTTGGGCCCTGCTCCAGCTCGGCATGGCGCTCAAGCCTTGTGTGGTGTGTGAAAACAGCACTGGGAGAGAGACAAAGGTAGCCGCGTTTGGTGCCGGCCATCCACCGGCTTGTGCGCCGTGCGGCTTGTGTGCCACGGCAGGACACCGGTGCGCCGTGCCGGATCACCGGCAGAACACCGGTGTTCCGGCACGGCGCACAAGCGGTCTCTCTCCCAGTGCTGTTTAAACACCACACAAGGCTTGTACGCCATGCCCAGCCGGCGCAGGCCCCGAAACTGGGTTTAGACATCCGTCACAAATCTGGCTGTCGCCTGATGAAGCTAGTTGTAATTACTGGTGAAACGTCGTACTCAGATTGTAAATGTTGTGGCTTGGCTCTCCAACACACAACCGGTTAGTGCTGTACTAGTGACGAATTGGCCACGTTCGGTTTACGTGACAACCCTTTCTAGTTGGCTGTGTCGGGTGGTGGCGGGTTTTAACGACACACTTATATAGGTACACGATCTAACCCAAAAACCTCTTCTAGATTTGAAGCTTTCTGACTGCAAGGATTCATACTCTTTGGTTTTTTCGGTAAAGTCACGTAGGTTAAATAAAATTAAATTAAAATAAAACAATTAAATCACGACGTTTCAGAGGCAACACAAGCTTCCGTCTTCAGGTGGAACAGTCACAGCAAGATTGCTGCATCACTTGATGCAGCGATCTTTTATTTTATTTTAATTTAATTTAATTTTACCTACGTGACTTTACCAAAAACCTCTACTGTGGATGATATTGGTCGCGAAAGCCTCCTACCACGTGTTAAATCCATCATCGTTGTTAGTTGCCGTGCGAGAGGATCGAACTCAGGTCGCCGGGTTCATAGCGCGGCACTACGCTAACCACTGCGCCACCGCTCCTCACGCAAGCGCGCGTGCACACACACACACACACATGACCCGGGACACACGCGTGACGGGCAGGGGGGGGGGGAGAGTCTCACGGAATCCACGCGTGTGCTTGCGCCCGTTATTCCTGGCTTTTCAAAGCACCCCAAAGCCCCTAAAACGGTGTGGGGCAAAGCCAGCCCGCCAGGCCAGTAACAAACAGCGCCGACGGGAGTAGAGCGGCGAAGGATTCACGACCACCGTCCGTGTTTTGACGGCCGCCCCTCCGCCGATCCATCGGCCGAGCCGATCAAAATCAAGTTTGCCGGCAAAGAGGCCGGCTCTCAACCCGCCCGACCCGTGCTGGCTGTGACCTCCGGCGAAAGAAAACGGCGCTCGTACAGAATGTGTCAAAGCATTGCCCGCTCGAGCCTCTTGACGCTCTATCTCTTACCAAGTTGAACACGTAGGCTTCGCCTCCTCCTCCCCGCAGCCACTAGAGGCCGCTACACGTCCAGCGACCATCGTGAAAGGAGACGACCTAACTCCTCTCTCAGGCTTGCCTCTCTGGAATCCCCGTCTCGCCTTTCTGTCGTATCTGAACGTAAATGTGTCTGGCGCCTTGGTCAAGGCACGTAGACTCCCTCCTCCTCCTCCTCCAGTTTTGCCGAGAAATCAAATCGCTGGATGTGGACGTTCGCCCCGAACGGAGCGGCAGGCTTCATTTGATTGGCTCTTTCGCTGGGCGGTGGAGCGAGGACTTTTGGGGAAAAATGTTTTTTAAAAAGTAAACAATTATATATTCATATAAGATATATAATCAGATATAAATAATAATAATAATAAAATGATCATACGAAAATAATGATAAAACATTATTTTAAATGTTTTTTTTATAATTATTAAATAATCATTAACCAGAGCACATTATATAGATAAATGGACAAAAGTGACGTTGTGACCCACGCGACCATTGCCCCAATAGGAGAGAGAACGATCGCCAAGGGCAGCCGGCAGTGAGAGTGAAAGGCGCCTCTCTCGCCAGTCGAGCGACGGATTTTTGTTTTATTGTCGCTGTAAGAGCTCGCTAGTTTCCGCTCCTCCCTCTAAACTCACTTTGTTGTTTTCCTAGCTCACCCCATGACCCCCCCCCCTTAAATCTCCCACCTTCTAACCCACTAGCGCCCCCCCCCCCTGCCCCGTTTCCTGCTCCATCCTCGTAATCCCCCTCCGTGGCTACCCAAACATTAAACATCCATTCATCGTCATTCCCTCTCGTCAAACTTGCTCTTACTTAATTGACGCATCACAGAATTGGCCCATTACATCCTCCCCTCCTATTTCATTCACCTCGTCACCATCACATCCTCATGTTGTACCGTCCCCGTTCACTCTCCGCGGAGCGCCCTCGGTTCGAGGCAGCGGCGGGGGTTCATGACCACCGTCGCCGCTATCTAATTTTACGTGAAGATAAGAGAAGGACGTGAGGGAGGTGGATTCCCGAGAGGAGGCGAGAGAGCAGTGCGTCCGTGTCCTGCTGGCTGGACGTAGCGGCCTCGAGCGGCTGCGGGGATCCTCAGAGGCGCGCACGATTCTGCTCCAAGCAGAATAAACTTAAGGGCCCACTGTACTATTGTATGGCTGGATCACTGCATGGCTGGATCACTGTATGACTGTATGGCTGGATCACTGTATGGCTGGATCACTGTATGACTGTATGGCTGGATCACTGTATGGCTGGATCACTGTATGACTGTATGGCTGGATCACTGTATGACTGTATGGCTGGATCACTGTATGGTTGGATCACTGTATGGCTGTATGGCTGGATCACTGTATGGCTGAATCACTTTTTAGCTGTATGGCTGAATCACTATACTACTGTGTGGCTGGACCACTGTATGGCTGCATCACTATACCACTGTATGGCTGAATCACTGTACGACTGTACCACTGTGTCGCTAGATCACTGTATGGCTGAATCACTGTATGGCTGAATCACTGTATCACTGTACCGCTGTATGGCTGTGTCACTGTATGTTTGAATCACTGTATCACTGTGTGGCTGGATCACTGTATGGCTGGATGGCTGGATCACTGTATGGCTGGATCACTGTATGGCTGGATCAATGTATGGCTGGATGACTATGGCTGGATCACTGCATGGCTGGATCACTGCATGGCTGGATCACTGTATGGCTGGATCACTGTATGGCTGGATCACTGTATGGCTGGATCACTGTATGGTTGGATCACTGTATGGCTGCATGGCTGGATCACTGTATGGCTGGATCACTGTATGGTTGGATCACTGTATGGCTGTATGGCTGGATCACTGTATGGCTGTATGGCTGGATCACTGTATGGCTGGATCACTGTATGGCTGGATCACTGTATGGCTGGATCACTGTATGGCTGCATGGCTGGATCACTGTATGGCTGGATCACTGTATGGTTGGATCACTGTATGGCTGCATCACTGTATGGCTGCATGGCTGGATCACTGTATGGCTGGATCATTGTATGGATAGATCACTGTACTGTAAATCTGTATTACTACACCACTAAATGGCTGAATCACTATACAACTGTAAGGCTGAATCACTGGAATGGCTGTATGGCTGGATCACCGTATGACTGTATCACTGTACTCCTGTATGGCTGGTATAGCCCTGTGAGCCATTCGGCTCTTGAATCGGGTGCAACCACAACAAACAAAAAAACAAAAACACGAACAAGACAAAAATCTTAAAGTGACTTTGTGTGACTGTGCAAACAGAAAATCCATGAAAAACAGCAAAATATTCCTGAAAAAAGCACCTAACACCAACGCTGTGTGCAAAAAATCCCAGTGGGATGCAAGTCAAACAACAACAACATCCACAAGAAAACTTAGATTAAGGCCATCAGTCTAACTCTGTACTACAACAAAACAAACATGTCTAAACCAAAAAACGTTTTCGAAATCACCAAAAAATAAAGCCATAA
This sequence comes from Petromyzon marinus, assembly GCF_048934315.1. Classification (NCBI taxonomy): domain Eukaryota; kingdom Metazoa; phylum Chordata; class Hyperoartia; order Petromyzontiformes; family Petromyzontidae; genus Petromyzon; species Petromyzon marinus. The sequence goes on from NC_133723.1 coordinate 2,227,986, forward strand.
TTGCAACGTAACAGTGATCACAGGGACTGTGACCGGATTTTTACAATAAACTACATAAATAACATGTAACACCAAATCCTAGAGCCATAGCTGGCTGCATGAGTTACAGTGAGGGAAAAAATCATTTTATCCCCTGCTGATTTGGTACGTTTGCCCACTGACAAAGAAATGATCAGTCTATAATTTTAATGGTAGGTTTATTTGAACAGTGAGAGACAGAATAACAACAAAAAATCCAAAAAAACGCATGTCAAAAATGTTGTAAATTGATTTGCATTTTAAATGAGGGAAATAAGTATTTGACCCCCTCTCAATCAGAAAGATTTCTGGCTCCCAGGTGTCTTTTATACAGGTAACGAGTTGAGATTATGAGCACACTCTTAAAGGGAGTGCTCCTGATCTCAGCTTGTTACCTGTATAAAAGACACCTGTCCACAGAAGTAATCAATCAATCAGATTCCAAACTCTCCACCATGGCCAAGATCAAAGAGCTCTCCAAGGATGTCAGGGACAAGATTGTAGACCTACACAAGGCTGGAATGGGCTACAAGACCATTGCCAAGCAACTTGGTGAGAAGGTGACAACAGTTGGTGCGATTATTTGCAAATGGAAGAAACACAAAAGAACTGTCAATCTCCCTCGGCCTGGGGCTCCATGCAAGATCTCACCTCGTGGAGTTGCAATGATCATGAGAACGGTGATGAATCAGCCTAGAACTACACGGGAGGATCTTGTCAATGATCTCAAGGCAGCTGGGACCATAGTCACCAAGAAAACAATTGGTAACACACTACGCCGTGCAGGACTGAAATCCTGCAGAGCCTGCAAGGTCCCCCTGCTCAAGAAAGCACATATACATACCCGTCTGAAGTTTGCCAATGAACATCTGAATGATTCAGAGGACAACTGGGTGAAAGTGTTGTGGTCAGATGAGACCAATATGGAGCTCTTTGGCATCAACTCAACTCGCCGTGTTTGGAGGAGGAATGCTGCCTATGACCCCAAGAACACCATCCCCACCGTCAAAAAACATGGAGGTGGAAACATTATGCTTTGGGGGTGTTTTTCTGCTAAGGGGACAGGACAACTTCACCGCATCAAAGGGACGATGGACAGGGCCATGTACCGCCAAATCTTGGGTGAGAACCTCCTTCCATCAGCCAGGGCATTTAAAATGGGTCATGGATGGGTATTCCAGCATGACAATGACCCAAAACACACGACCAAGGCAACAAAGGAGTGGCTCAAGAAGAAGCACATTAAGGTCCTGGAGTGGCCTAGCCAGTCTCCAGACCTTAATCCCATAGAAAATCTGCGGAGGGAGCTGAAGGTTCGAGTTGCCAAACATCAGCCTCGAAACCTTAATGACTTAGAGAAGATCTGCAAAGAGGAGTGGGACAAAATCCCTCCTGAGATGTGTGCAAACCTGGTGGCCAACTACAAGAAACGTCTGACCTCTGTGATTGCCAACAAGGGTTTTGCCACCAAGTACTAAGTCATGTTTTGCAGAGGGGTCAAATACTTATTTCCCTCATTTAAAATGCAAATCAATTTACAACATTTTTGACATGCGTTTTTTTGGATTTTTTTGTTGTTATTCTGTCTCTCACTGTTCAAATAAACCTACCATTAAAATTATAGACTGATCATTTCTTTGTCAGTGGGCAAACATACAAAATCAGCTGGGGATCAAATACTTTTTTCCCTCACTGTACTCCACAACAACAAGTTTTCAATGCACCTTTAAGATCAGCACGCTAAATCAAAATACAGATAATACTTTGCAACGTCATCCGGAGCGAAACATTTTATTTTATTTTACGCCACTGAATAGCAGTGGCAGCTAGGGGTGTACAACTCCTCTAGAGCAGTTTTGAGAGAAGATCTCACAGGTAGCGATTCAAGTTGCAGTTTATTGGCAATAGCATTCCAGACCCTGGGGGCATCAATAGCAAAGGCCCTTCCTCCAGTTTTTGTACGGCAATAGGGAATGTGAAGCTGGTAAATGAGCGAAGACCTGAGGTCAAATTTGTTCTTTGAAACAGAGAGGAGATCCAGCAGGTAGTCTGCGGATTTTTTTGTAAGTACATCGTGAATAAATAAGATCTGGTGCACAAGCTGTCGAACATTAAGAGATGTTAAGCTTGACCCAATGTAGAGATCACAGTGGTGAGTTCTATATGGGCAGTTCAATGTAAATCTTAAGGCCGAGTGATAGATGGAATTAAGCTTCTTCAGTACGGTACTTGGGGCTGATTTATGCACGATGTCACAGCAGTCAAGTAGAGGCAGTATGGTAGCTTTTGTCAATTCCAAACGGAACATTGGGAGGTAGCTGTGCTTGTGTCGATACAGAAAACCAATTTTTATTTTTTGTCTTTTTACCAATATAATCAATGTGATCTTCAAAATTCAGTTTTGAATCCAGGATGACCCCAAGATACTTATAGATCTTGACTTGCTCTATTTGATAATTATTTAAAGACTGTATCGCTGTACTCCTGTATGGCTGGGTCACTCTATGGCTGAAACACTATACCAGTGTATGGCTGGATCACTGTATGGCTGAATCACTGTAAGAATGTATCAATATACCACTGTATGGCCAAATCACTGTATGGCTGAATCACTGTATGGCTGTGTCAATATACCACAGTATGGCCGAATCACTGTATGGCTAAATCGCTTTTCAGCTGTATGGCTGAATCACTATACTACTGTGTGGTTGGACCACTGTATGGCTGCATCACTATACCACTGTATGGCTGAATCACTGTACGACTGTACCACTGTGTGGCTAGATCACCGTATGGCTGAATCACTGTATCACTGTACCGTTGTATGACTGTGTCACTGTATGGTTGAATCACTGTATTACTGTGTGGCTGTATCACTGTACGGCTGTCCCTCTGTTTAGAACTTCAACCTGTAACGAGAGGACGACTCAAGAGACACGAGGGGGAGGAGGAACTTCAGAAGCGACGAGGAGGCAGCCACAGCAGCTGCCCTGCTGGCGACCTGGCGCTACCAACAATTTTCCCGAGCTCGGCGGTCCTCCGCTTATATCTCTCGGCGTATTCCGGGCAATTCACGAGTGCATAGCGCGATGCTGCCGCCGCTGCCGCCGCTACCGGAGCTGCTGCCGGCCGCGTTGATTTGGGGGGGGGGCTTACCCTGACGATGTAGGTGACCCCCGCGCCGCTCACGTTGCTATCTGCGTGCAGCCACCCGCGCGACGGCTTGTGCACCAGCGAGCCGTTCCGGTTCCAGTCGTCCCCGCCCAGGTGGCCCCCCTCCACGCGCGCACGCCGCCCCCCACCAACTCCCAGCTTGTTCATCCTCCACTCCTACACCGGCGCGGAAGGGGGGTGGGGGGGGGGGCAGGCGGATGCATGGGGGACACGGAGGGGATGCAGGGAGAGGCACAGGGCCGTACGGCGCACGCACAGGACACGCAAGAAGACACGGGGGGAGGGGGTATAGGGACACGGGGGGACGTGGGGGGCATGCGGGGACACACGGGGGGGAGACACGGAAAGACGTGGGGATGGATGTGGGAGACGCGTGGACAGGGGGAGACAGGGGGAGACACGGGGAGACAGGGGGAGCCAGGGGGGGAGACGGGGAGACAGGGGGAGACGGGGAGACACGGGGAGACACGGGGAGACACGGGGAGACACGGGGAGACAGGGGGAGACACGGGGAGACAGGGGGAGACAGGGGGAGACACGGGGACACAGGGGGAGACAGGGGGAGACAGGGGGAGACAGGGGGAGACAGGGGAGACAGGGGGAGACAGGGGAAAACAGGGGAAGACAGGGGAGACAGGGGGAAACAGGGTGGGACACAGGGGGAGACAGGGGGAGACAGGGGGTGACAGGGGGAGACAGGGGGTGACAGGGGGAGACAGGGGGTGATACAGGGAGACAGGGGGTGATACAGGGAGACACGGGAAGACAGGGGGAGACAGGGAGAGACAGGGGGAGACAGGGGGAGACAGGGGGAGACACTCATGAGACACTCAACGAGGGGCTACCGCCACTCCTGGCCACGTGGTCTCGGAACGAAAGCGAGCGCCAACGCTAACCAGCACCAAGCAAGGAGGGGCCTCGATGGAGAGACCCCGGTGCGGGGTGGCGGGCGGGGGTCGCGGTGGGGTCGGCGCCGTCGCGGCCCCCGCCGCACCGTACCTGGCGCGACCGCGGCGACCCCTCCATGTAGCGCCGGGCCTCGCGCCCGACCCCCGGGCCCCGCTCCGCCGAGGCCTTCGCCGGCCCCACGCGGCGGTCGCCCGGCGCCTCCGTGTCGGGCGGCGGCGCCCCTGGCGCGTCGGCGGCGGCCGCGGCGTCGTTACGGAAGCGGCTGTAGCGGCCACGCTGCAGCATCGCGATGGCGAGCGCCGGCAGCGCGCGGGAGCAAGCGGCGCGCTCCCGCATAGCCCCACCGGGGCGGGCGACCAACGGGGAGGCGAGACCAGCCGAGACCGGGAGCTAACAGATATCACCAGGAGGCCATCACGAGTTGCCAAGAGGGACCAGAGCAGGGGCCACCAGGAGATACGGCGGTCGGGGGATGCCCCCGACTTGTCTCGCGCCGGCTCATCCACCACCTCCACTCAGTGTCCACCACCTGCAGCTACGCGACCACCGCGTCCGCCTCCTCTGGACCACCGACAGCGGAGGCAGGAGGAAAATGAGAGGAGGATAGACGGGAGGAAGAGAGACGGGAGGAGCAGGAGACCGGAAGAGGAGGTGGGAGGAGGTGAGAGGAGGCCGCGGGGAGCCGCTACGCACGTCGCTGGTGCAGCTCCCCGAGTGGAGCTGCGCTGAGGAGGAGCCACCCCCCTCCCCTCACCCCCACAGCCGGGGGGCTCCCAACGACCCCCACCACGTCCCCGCGAGGCCCCCACTCGTAACCACGGAGCCCGTGTCGCGCGAGTCGCGACTTCTACACTCGGCCGCGCGGAGAGAAAGACAGCGGAGAGAGAGAGACAGCGGAGAGACAGCGGAGAGATAGCGGAGAGAGAAACACAGCAGAGAGACAGCGGAGAGAAAGAGACAGCGGAGAGAGACAGCGGAGGGATAGCGGAGAGGGAGAGACAGCAGAGAGAGACAGAGGAGAGACAGCGGAGAGAGAGAAAGAGACAGCGGAGAGAGACAGCGGAGGGATAGCGGAGAGAGAGAGACAGCAGAGAGACAGCGGAGAGAAAGAAACAGCAGAGGGATAGCGGAGACGGCGGAGAGAGACGGCAGAGAGCGAGAGAAAGCGGTGAGACAGCAGAGAGAGAGAAAGCAACGGGAATAGGCAGAGAGAGTGGAGAGAGAGCCGCGAGAGAGAGAGACCGGAAAGTAGAGAGCGTGTAGAGAATAGAGAGAACGCATCGGGAGAGCTCAGAGAGCGGAGAGAGCGCGCGGGGAGTGGATGCGGGGCCGCAGTGAGCGAGAGAGATGGGAGGGAGAGAGCGAGCACGGGAGATGCAGGGGGGGGAGGGTGGGGGGGGTGCAGGGGATGAGTCACCGCGCTCCCCGCCCCCCCACCCCTCGCAGCCCCCCCCCCCCGTGAGCCAGCCTCCACCTCCCACTCCTCACGCCCCCCCCCTCCCGGGACACCCCCTCACTGGGCCCCCCTCCCTCACAGGTACCCTCAACGGTGACCCCCTCTCTCTCCCCGGGTACCACCCCCCCCCCCACTCCAGGGACCCCCTCTCTCCCACCAGGACCCCTTCCTTCTCTCCCCCCACTGGGAACCCCTCCCCCCCCTCGCAGCATCCTCCCACCCTCGGGTCCGAATGGCGGAATGAGATTCCAGTGAATGGGGAGGGCGGATGGGAGCGGGCGGAGGAGGAGGGGGCCATTTTTATGAATGAGTTTTTTTTATGAATTGAGCGAGGCGATGGCGCGCGCGTGTGAACCGCACGCCCGACGCCAATTGGTCCGCTGCCTCGTAGGTGGGCGGGGCGGGGCGTGGCCGCCGGAAAATTATATAAAACCTAATTAACAACAATTAGCATAATCCTACACGTGCTCCCTCACTCACCCTGGACCACAACCCCCCAGGGAGCCGTGCCCCCACCCCCCCTGCGGAGACACGGCACCGACGACGGTGACGCTGCTGATGATGACGATGCTGCTGCAGCTGATGATGGTGATGCTGCTGATGACGATGCACACGGTGATACTGCTGTTGTTGACGATGGTGATACTGCTGATGATGATGATAATCAAACTGCTTCTGATCATCATGATGCTGAAAATGCTGATGATAATGAATCCGCTAATGATGATAATGAATCCACTTCTGATTATGACAATGATGCTGATAACATTACCACAGATGATGATGCATGCGATGCTACTGCTGCTGTTGATGATAATAATGCTGCTGATGCTAATGAATCCGCTTCTGATGATCCAGATGTAGTGATTGTAGCATCACCACTGTGTGCACACGTGTGACGTCACTATGCAGGGGAGCGTCACTACCACGCGGGTCTACACACACACATGACGTCATCCCGGCTGGAGGCGGGAATGACGTCAGTGCCGGTTCTGGACTCGGGAGGCCACGAGGGTGGTGTGAGGTCGTGGCACTCTCTGTGACCCCGGCTGGACACGTGACCGGACCCCAGTGGGGGGCCGGGGGCCTAGGGGGCACCTCGTGGGGCACGTGGACAGCAGGGGGGGGGGGGGGGGGCTTCGAGAGGGTTCTCGAAGGGAGGCGTGGCCGGGGCCCGAGCATGCCGAGGCCCACATAAGCAGCCTCCTAACGAGGTTCGAGGCTGCTGCCCGTATCAAGAGTGAAGATGCATCGTGAAGACGCCAAGAAGAGTCACGACTCTAGTCAGCGGACCTGCCAGTAGCCCACCTGGCTGGGCCACGCTAGAGTATCTGAGAAGTATGTTAGCTAGAGTAGGTCGGTGGTCACCACCCTACGGACCTGCCAGTAGCCCACCTGGCTGGGCCACGCTAGAGTATCTGAGAAGTGTGTGTTAGCTAGAGTATGTCGGTGGTCACCACCCCATGCGTAATGTAAGAGTTAACTGTTGTGTTCATTAATAAATAAGTGTTGCCTCCCAAGAAGTTGTGTGTGCACCTAATTCGAATCCACTACACATATAATTATAATTCTGCTGCTGCTGATGATACGAGTGATACTCTACTGATGCTCATAACAATGCTGAGTAGTACAGATAGGCCAGAGAGATAATAACTCACATTCCCTAGCCCCCCCTCACCCCCAGGAAACGATGACGTCACCGCGACATCCACACGGCTCAGCGATCCCGGGGAGGGGTGGTGTAGAGTGGGGGGAGAGGGGGTGGAGAGTGGGGGCAGAGGGGGTGGAGAGTGGGGGGGAGAGGGGGGGGAGAGTGGGGGGAGAGGGGTGTGGAGAGTTGGGGGAGAGGGGGTGGAGAGGGGGGGAGAGTGGGGGGAGAGGGGTGTGGAGAGTTGGGGGAGAGGGGGTGGAGAGGGGGGGAGAGTGGGGGGAGAGGGGTGTGGAGAGTTGGGGGAGAGTGGGGGGAAGAGTAGGGGGGAGAGGGGTGTGGTAAGTGGGGGGAGAGTGGGGGGATAGGGGTGTTGAGAGTGGGGGGAGAGGGGGTGGAGTGGGGGGGAGAGTGGGGGGGGAGAATGGGGGGAGAGTGGGGGGTGTGGAGAGTGGAAGGAGATTGGGGGTGGAGAGGGGATGGTGGAGAGTGGGGGGAGAGTGGGGGGGAGAGGGGTGGTGGAGAGTGGGGGGAGAGTGGGGGGAGAGGGGGTGGAGAGTGGGTGGAGAGTGGGTGGAGAGGGGATGGTGGAGAGTGGGGGGAGTGTGGGGGGAGAGGGGATGGTGGAGAGTGGAACGAGAGTGGGGGGAGAATAAGGGGAGAGGGGGTGGAGAGTGGAGGGAGAGGGGGGGGGAGAGGGGGTAGAGAGTGGGTGGAGAGTGGGGGGAGAGGGGGTGTGGAGAGTGGGGGGAGTGTGGGGGGAGGGGGGGTGTGGAGAGTGAGGGGAGTGTGGGGGGAGAGTGGGTGTGGAGAGTGGGGGGGAGAGGAGGTAGAGAGTGGGGGGAGTGTGGGGGGAGAGGGGGTGGAGAGTGGGGGGAGAGGGGGTGGAGAGTGGGTGGGAGAGTGGAGGGAGAGGGGTGTTGAGAGTGGGGGAAGAGTGGGGGGAGAGGGGGTGGAGTGGGGGGTGGAGTGGGGGGAGAGTGGGGGGGAGAGGGGATGGTGGAGAGTGGGGGGGAGAGTGGGGGGGGGAGAGTGGGGGGGAGAGTGGGGGGAGAGTGGCGTGGAGAGTGGGGGGAGAGGTGATGCTGGAGAGTGGGGGGAGAGGGGGTGTGGAGAGTGGGGGGAGAGTGGGGGGAGAGGTGATGGTGGAGAGTGGGGGGAAAGTGGGGGGAGAGGGGGTGTGGAGAGTGGGGGGAGAGGGGGTGGAGTGGGGGGTGGAGTGGGGGGGAGAGTGGGGGGGAGAGTGGGGGGAGAGGGGTGTGGAGAGTGGGGGGAGAGTAGGGGGAGAGGGGATGGTGGAGAGTGGGGGGGAGAGTGGGGGGGAGAGTGGGGGGGAGAGTGGGGGGAGAGTGGCGTGGAGAGTGGGGGGAGAGGTGATGCTGGAGAGTGGGGGGAGAGTGGGAGGAGAGGGGGTGTGGAGAGTGGGGGGAGAGTGGGGGGAGAAAGGATGGTGGAGAGTGGAGGGAGAGTGGGGGGGAGAGTGGGGGGGAGAGGTGATGATGGAGAGTGAGGGGAGAGTGGGGGGGAGAGGGGGTGTGGAGAGTGGGGGGAGAGTGGGGGGAGAGGTGATGGTGGAGAGTGAGGGGAGAGTGGGGGGAGAGGGGGTGTGGAGAGTGGGGGGAGAGGGGATGGTGTAGAGTGAGGGGAGAGTGGGGGGAGAGTGGGGGGGAGAGAGGGTGTGGAAAGTGGGGGGAGAGTGGGGGGAGAAAGGATGGTGGAGAGTGGAGGGAGAGTGGGGGGGAGAGGTGATGATGGAGAGCGAGGGGAGAGTGGGGGGGAGAGGGGGTGTGGAGAGTGGGGGAGAGGGGATGGTGGAGAGTGGGGAGAGAGTGGGGGGGAGAGTGGCGGGGAGAGGTGATGATGGAGAGTGAGGAGTGAGGGGAGAGTGGGGGGGAGAGGGGGTGTGGAGAGTGGGGGGAGAGGGGATGTGGAGAGTGGGGGGAGAGGGGATGGTGGAGAGTGGGGAGAGAGTGGGGGGGAGAGGGGGTGTGGAGAGTGGGGGGAGAGTTGGGGGGAGCGGGGGTGTGGAGAGTGGGGGGAGAGTGGGGGGAGAAGGGGTGGAGTGGGGGGAGAGTGGGGGGAGAGGGGGTGTGGAGAGTGGGGGGAGAGTGGGGGAAGAGGGGGTGTTGAGAGTGGGGGGAGAGTGGGGGGAGAGTGGGGGGAGAGGGGGTGTGGAGAGTGGGGGAGAGGGGGTGTGGAGAGTGGGGGGGGAGAGTGGGGGGAAGAGTAGAGGGGGTGTGGACAGTGGGGGGGAGAGTGGGGGGAAGAGTAGAGGGGAGAGGGGGTGTGGAGAGTGGGGGGAGAGTGGGGGGAGGGGGGGTGTAGAGTGGGTGGAGAGTGGGGGGAGACTGGTGTGGAGAGTGGAGGGAGAGGGGGTGGAGTGGGGGGGAGAGTGGGGGGGAGAGTGGGGGAGAGGTGATGGTGGAGAGTGGGGGGAGAGTGGGGGGAGAGTGGGGGGAGAGGGGATGGTGGAGAGTGGTGGGGAGAGTGGGGGGAGAGGGGTTTGGAGAGTGGGGGGAGAGTGGGGAAAGAGGGGGTGGAGAGTGGGGGGGAGAGTGGGGGGAAGAGTAGGGGGGAGAGGGGGTGTGGAGAGTGGGGGGAGAGTGGGGGGAGAGGGGTGTGGAGAGTGGGGGGGAGAGTGGGGGGAGAGGGGGTGGAGAGTGGGGGAGAGTGGGGGGAGAGGGGATGGTGGAGAGTGGGGGGAGAGGGATGGTGGAGAGTGGGGGGGTGGAGTGGGAAGGAGATTGGGGGGGGGGGGGGGGAGAGGGGGTGTGGAGAGTGGGGGGAGAGTGAGGGGAGTGGGGGTGTGGAGAGTGGAGGAAGAGTGGGGGGAGAGGGGGTGGAGAGTGGGGGGAGAGTGGGGGGGAGAGTGGGGGGAGAGGCGATGGTGGAAAGTGGGGGGAGAGTGGGGGGGAGAGGGGTGTGGAGAGTGGGGGGAGAGTGGGGGGAGAGGGGATGGTGCAAAGTGGGGGGGAGAGTGGGGGGAGAGGGGATGGTGGAGAGTGGGGGGAGAGGGGGTGTGGAGAGTGGGGGGAGATGGGGTGTGGAGAGTGGGGGAAGAGTGGGGGGAGAGGGGGTGGAGAGTGGGGGGGAGAGTGGGGGAGAGGGGGTGTGGAGATTGGGGGTAGAGTTGGGGGAGAGGGTGTGGAGAGTGGGGGGAGAGTGGGGGGGGGAGAGGGGATGGTGGAGAGTTGGGGGAGAGTGGGGGGGGGGGGTGGTGGAGAGTGGGGGGGGGGGGGGTGGAGAGTGGGGGTAGAGTTGGGGGAGAGGGTGTGGAGAGTGGGAAGAGAAGGGGTGGAGAGTGGGGGGGAGAGGGAATGGTGGAGAGTTGGGGGAGAGTGGGGGGAGAGGGGGTGGAGAGTGGGGGGAAAAGTGGGGAGAGAAGGGGTGGAGAGTGGAGGGGAGAGTGGGGGGAAGAGTGGGGGAAAGAGTGGGGGGAGAGTGGGGGGAGAGGGGGTGTGGAGAGTGGGGGGAGAGTGGGGGGGAGAGGGGATGGTGGAGAGTTGGGGGAGAGTGGGGGGAGAGGGGGTGGAGAGTGGGGGGAAAAGTGGGGAGAGAAGGGGTGGAGAGTGGAGGGGAGAGTGGGGGGAAGAGTGGGGGGAAGAGTGGGGGGAGAGTGGGGGGAGAGGGGGTGTGGAGAGTGGGGGGAGAGTGGGGGGAGAGGCGATGGTGGAGAGTGGGGGGGGGAGAGTGGGGGGTGGAGAGTGGGGGGGGTGGTGGAGAGTGGTGGGGGGAGGGTGGTGGAGAGTGGGGGGGGTGGAGAGTGGGGGGGAGGTGGCGGGCAGGAAGAGGGGGGAGGACAGGAGGTGGGGGGAGAGAGGCAGGGAGATTGTGTGGCAGGGAGGGAATGACGGAGGGAAGCGAGGACGGGGGGGGGGCCTTCCCCCGCACCGCTCGCAGCTCTCGGCAACAACAGCAGCAGCAGGCGGCGGCGGCGTTGTCAGGAGGCTCCCTGCACCGGGGCTTTGCTTCGTGTGGGAGGCAGGAAAGCCGGGACTCGTCTCAAGGAAGGAAGTCCCCGGATGATGTGGCCACACACAGCAAGCGACTCGCACGACACCCACCCACCACCCCCGGCACTCGAGGGATTCACGGTGATTCTGTGTGACCGGCTGAGAGGCCAGGAGACCAGGCAGAGTCCTAATTTCGCAAGAGCCACTCTGGTTGTCACTTCAATGGCAACGGCAAAATAAAAAATATCGATGGACATCATCGCAAAAAAACAACGCCTGTCACACTCAACGGTCACACATACAAACCTGTCAACCCCTTATCAGTTGATACTATACACTACACTATACACTATACTAAACTATAATACACTACACTATACACTACTCTACTATACACTACTATACACTACTCTACTATAATATACTCTACTATACACTACACTACTATACACTACACTACTATACACTACAAACTACACTACTATACACTACACACTACTCTACTATACACTACAATACACTACACTACGATACACTAAACTACTATAATACACTAAACTACTATAATACACTACACTACTATAATACACTACACTACTATAATACACTACACTACTATAATATACTACTCTACTATAATACACTAAACTACTATAATACACTAAACTACTATAATACACTACACTACTATAATACACTAAACTACTATAATACACTAAACTACTATAATACACTACACTACTATAATACACTACACTACCATAATACACTACACTACTATAATACACTACACTACTATAATACACTACACTACTATAATACACTACACTACTATAATACACTACTCTACTATAATACACTACTCTACTATAATACACTACACTACTATACACTAAACTACTATAATACACTACACTACTATAATACACTACACTACTATAATACACTACACTACTATAATACACTACATTACTATAATACACTACTCTACTATACACTACTCTATTATACTCATTGGTTTTTTCGGTAAAGTCACGTATGTAGAAATACAATAAAATTATATATTTTTTGTCACGAAAGCTTTAATACTTTATTACTCTACTATACACTACACTACGATACACTACACTACTATAATACACTACACAACTATAATACACTACACTATACACTACTATACACTACAATACACTCCACTAAACAATACTCTACTATACACTACTATATACTACTATACTCTACTATACATACATGTCAACCCCTTATCAGTGCCTCCTACCTCATGATAGACCAATTCAGACCGTATCGGTCACCCAGTGCCCCTTATAAATCTCATCACAAAGGAGAAACACTAACAGATAGACATTTTTTTTTAAACTCAATTCCCCTGCACAAGAATGCGGAGTAAACCGCATGTGTTGGACAGCTCTGGTCCACGTGTTGACGAGACCGCTCCCTCTGGTGCCACCTCCTGGCCACAATCCCCAGCAGCACGATTGGAAGTTTCACGAATCTTTCCGCGAGCCACCAACCCCTCGCAAGACCAACCACGGGTCTTCTCTCGAGAACGAGACCGTCCTGGTCTCTCTCGTGACGTCTCTCCTGGCGACAGGGAACCAACGCACCCCTAGTCTCAGATACCAGAGTCCTCAAGTCTCAGATCCCCGAGGCTCAGTTCCCCGAGTCTCAGAACCCCGAGGCTCAGATCCCCCGAGTCTCAGAGTCTCTGATCTCCGAGTCTCTGATTCCCGAATCTCAGATCCCTGAGTTTCAGATCCCTGAAGCTCTTGAGTCTCAGATCCCCGAGTCTCTGATCTACGAGTGTTCTGATCCCCGAGTGTCAGATCCGTAAGTCTCAGAGTCTCTGATCTCTCGAGTCTCCGATCCCCGAGTCTCTGATCTACGAGTTTCTGATCCCCGAGTGTCAGATCTCCGAGTCTCAGATCCCCAAGTCTCAGATCCATGAGTCTCAGAGTCTCAGATCCCCAAGTCTCAGATCCATGAGTCTCAGAGTCTCAGATCCCCGAGTCTCTGATCTACGAGTTTCTGATCCCCGAGTCACAGATCCATGAGTCTCAGAGTCTCTGATCTCTCGAGTCTCTGATCCCCGAGTCTCCGATCCCCGAGTCACAGATCCCCGAATCTAAGATCCTGAGTCTCTTGAGTCTCAGATCCCCGAGTCTCAGATTACCGAATCCCCGAGTCTCAGATCCCCGAATCTCAGATCCCTGAGTCTCAATTAGTCTCAGATCCCCCAGTCTCAGAACCCCAAGTCTCAATCTCAAATCCCCGAGTCTCTGATCCCCGAGTCTCTGAGCATCTGATTCCCGAGTCTCTGATTCCCGAATCTCATATCGACGAGTCTCTGAGTCTCAAATCCCCAAGTGTCAGAGTCTCTGATCCCCGAGTCTCTGATTCCCTAGTCTCAGATCCCCGAGTCGCAGAGTTTCAGATCCCTGAGTCTCTGAGTCTGATATCCCCGAATCTCAGATCCCCGAATCTCAGATCCCCGAGTCTCAGAACCCCCGAGTCTCAGAACCCCGAGTCTCCGAGTCTCAGATCCCCCGAGTCTCAGATCCCCCGAGTCTCTGAGTCTCCGATCCCCCGAGTCTCTGAGTCTCTGAGTCTCCGATCCCCCGAGTCTCCGATCCCCCGAGTCTCTGAGTCTCCAAGTCTCCGAGTCTCCGAGTCTCTGAGTCTCCGAGTCTCTGAGTCTCCTTATCCCCCGAGTCTCTGAGTCTCCGATCCCCCGAGTCTCTGAGTCTCCGAGTCTCTGAGTCTCCGAGTCTCAGATCCCCCGAGTCTCTGAGTCTAAGATCCCCCGAGTCTCAATCTCAGATCCCCCGAGTCCCAGATCCCCCGAGTCTCTGAGTCTCCGAGTCTCTGAGTCCCAGATTCCCCGAGTCTCCGAGTCTCAGATCCCCCGAGTCCCAGATCCCGCGAGTCTCTGAATCTCTGAGTCTCAGATCCCCGAGTCTCTGAGTCTCAGATCCCCCGAGTCTCCGAGTCTCTGAGTCTCAGATCCCCCGAGTCTCTGAGTCTCTGATTCCCCGAGTCTCAGATCCCCCGAGTCTCTGATCCCCCGAGTCTCTGAGTCTCCGATCCCCCGAGTCTCTGAGTCTCCGAGTCTCAGATCCCCCGAGTTTCAGAGTCTCCGATCCCCCGAGTCTCCGAGTCTCCGAGTCTCTGAGTCTCTGATCCCCCGAGTCTCCGAGTCTCCGATCCCCCGAGTCTCCGAGTCTCCGAGTCTCTGATCTCCCGAGTCTCTGATCCCCCGAGTCTCCGAGTCTCTGCATCTCTGATCCCCCGAGTCTCTGAGTCTCTGATACCCCGAGTCTCTGATCCCCCGAGTCTCTGATCCCCCGAGTCTCTGAGTCTCTGAGTCCCAGATCCCAGATCCCCCGAGTCTCTGAGTCTCTGATCCCCCCGAGTCTCTGATCCCCCGAGTCTCCGAGTCTCTGATCCCCCGAGTCTCTGAGTCTCTGATCCCCCGAGTCTCCGAGTCTCTGAGTCTCTGATCCCCCGAGTCTCTGAGTCTCTGATCCCCCGATTCTCCGAGTCTCTGAGTCTCTGATCCCCCGAGTCTCTGAGTCTCAGATCCCCCGAGTCTCTGAGTCTCTGATCCCCCGAGTCTCTGAGTCTCTGATCCCCCGAGTCTCTGAGTCTCTGATCTCCCGAGTCTCTGAGTGTCTGAGTCCCAGATCCCCCGAGTCTCTGAGTGTCTGAGTCTCTGATCCCCCGAGTCTCTGAGTCCCCGAGTCTCTGATCCCCCGAGTCTCTGAGTCTCTGAGTCCCAGATCCCAGATCCCCCGAGTCTCTGAGTCTCTGATCCCCCCGAGTCTCTGATCCCCCGAGTCTCCGAGTCTCTGATCCCCCGAGTCTCTGAGTCTCTGATCCCCCGAGTCTCCGAGTCTCTGAGTCTCTGATCCCCCGAGTCTCTGAGTCTCTGATCCCCCGATTCTCCGAGTCTCTGAGTCTCTGATCCCCCGAGTCTCTGAGTCTCAGATCCCCCGAGTCTCTGAGTCTCTGATCCCCCGAGTCTCTGAGTCTCTGATCCCCCGAGTCTCTGAGTCTCTGATCTCCCGAGTCTCTGAGTCTCTGAGTCTCAGATCCCCCGAGTCTCTGAGTCTCTGATCCCCCGAGTCTCTGAGTCTCTGATCCCCCGAGTCTCTGAGTCTCTGATCTCCCGAGTCTCTGAGTGTCTGAGTCTCTGATCCCCCGAGTCTCCGAGTCTCTGAGTCCCCGATCCCCCGAGTCCCCGATCCCCCGAGTCCCCGATCCCCCGAGTCCCAGATCCCCCGAGTCTCTGAGTGTCTGAGTCTCTGATCCCCCGAGTCTCTGAGTGTCTGAGTCCCAGATCCCCAGAGTCCCCGAGTCTCTGATCCCCCGAGTCTCTGATCCCCCGAGTCTCTGAGCCCCCGAGTCTCTGATCCCCCGAGTCTCTGATCCCCCGAGTCTCTGATCCCCCGAGTCTCTGAGTCTCTGATCCCCCGAGTCTCTGATCCCCCGAGTCCCCGAGTCTCTGATCCCCCGAGTCTCTGAGTCTCTGATCCCCCGAGTCTCTGAGTCTCTGATCCCCCGAGTCTCTGAGTCTCTGATCCCCCGAGTCTCTGATCCCCCGAGTCCCCGAGTCTCTGATCCCCCGAGTCCCCGAGTCTCTGATCCCCCGAGTCCCCGAGTCTGTCCCCACACTCCACCCTCACCCCCCTCTCCGACTCCGCGCGCTCGCTCCGCCTCTCCCAGAGCCCGCAGCCAATCACGCGTGAGCTCCGCTGGTCACATGCTCCGCGCGGACCAATACAAAGCGACTCCGGGACGGGAGGGGGGGGAGCGCGGGACCCGTTACTCCGCGGGTCCCCCCCCCCGCGTCTCCCTCCCTCCCCTCAACCTCAGCCCCCCCCCCGTCTCAGTCGCTCTCCGTCGCTCTCACCGAGCGGATGATGAAGAAGCAGCCGAGGCCCCGGCTCGGGTCTCCGCCTCGTCGTCGTCGCTGCCGCCGCCGCCACCGCCACCGCCGTCGCGATCACGAAGCGCGGAGAAGTCCCCCCGCTCCGCCTCCACCTCCCTCAGCCCACGGAACCCCCCTTACCCTGCCCCCCTCATATGACGCACTTCCCGTCGGGCGCGCGACGTCACTTCTGTCGATGCCGCGAAACCGTCCGGCGCGCGGGTGTGACGTCGCTCGGCGCGCGTGACGTCACTTCGGCGAACGCAGCCAAAATGTAGTTTCAAGTTTCATTTATTAGGTATAGCCCTGTGAACCATGCGGCTCTCAAGTCGGGTGCAACCGCAACAAACAAAATAATCGCCGTCCGTGACGCCATAAAACTCCCTCCCCCCCCCGACCGCAGGGAGTTTTTTGCGATGCGACGTCATGTCGCCGCCGCTCTGGTGACGTCACGTCCGCCGCAATCGAATTACGTCGTCTCGATTCAAATGCAACTACAAAAACCGTGACGTCACGATCACCCGGCGATGAAACGGTGACGTCATGTAATTTTTACAATTACATTAATGTATCGGCTTTTCATGAAGCATCTCAAAGCGCTGTACAGGACACAGCATTAAACGAATTATGTTATTAATACATTAAAAAAACACATTTACTTCAGTGTCCTTCGCCTATAAACATCTCATTTACGTGCTGTGAAGGACCATTGCACGAAACGTCGACTGATGTTACACATGTTACAACTTGTAAGGCCACGCACGCACGTTGTTGCTGTTGTTGTTGACACGGAACGCGTTGACTTTTATTTGTGCGAGTGAACGACTGCGGTCGCGATTCCCTTGGTGAAAACAAAATAAAAACCAGGGCGGAATTACCAACGCAACATTTCATGGTAAGCTGGGGGCTGGGGATGACCAAACACTAAGGAAACTAAACTAATTTGTCTTTTACCAGGTAAGGCCCCCACTGAGCTATGTAGTTATTTTTTGGAAGCGACCTGGCAATCACGAAATGACAGCTCAACGAAGGGGGCTCTCATCATCATCATCACCACGTGGACATGGACAGCCTCACACTCGAAACGCGTGATGTTGACTAAATGTGGAGAGGGGAAAAACCGAAGGACCTGGAGAAAAATCCACGCGACCACGGAGAGAGAGACAACGCAAATTCAAATACACAGCAGCAGGGCGTCGGGATCGAACGCCACGAACTCCTGTATGTCAGGCGAGGTAGTCAACATCTCCTAGCCACCGTGATGATGATGATGGCGTCACAGGGTCGGGATCGAATCGACGACCACGTGTATACCAGGCGAGGTGGCCACTGCGGTGCCCCGATAATGAATGAGGCACGTGACGAGGCGTCACAGCCGTGCAGCTATCCTGGATGTGGGGTGCCGAGAGGCTTTGCTACCCTCGCTGAAAACGAGCCCTAGAAAGTTGCGTAAAGGACGGACAACGGCGGTGATTGTCCGTCCGTGTGGCCATTGTGGCTGCGTCTTGATGTTTCCCGTACAACCTCGACTCTCGCACGAGCAAGCAATGTCACCACAAAGACCCGCTCCGTACAGCCTTGACAGATTGTGGGAAGCAAGTGTGGTTAGCGAGCACCTTATGAAGGCCGGCACAGCACACGAGTGGGTGGGTGGCCGTCCAGTGGCGATGTTTACACACCGCACCGGGCACTGATTTGAGGCCGAGTGGACCTAGGGGAGGCCCAAGACCGGTTGAAATAATCGTCACCGGTGCCGTGAACGGGAATCTAATTCGGCTGGCCAGCTTCGTGGTGCAGCGTAGCACTAACCCCGACACTACCACTCCCCGACTCTCACACACACACACGAGACGTTTTGGAGAATCGGGTTTAATGGAGCAAACGCGGGTCGGGGCGGACAACAGCAACACGAACACGAGTCGTCGCGAACGGCGCGGCCCGGGGGGGTGGGGGGGGGGCAGGAGGCGGGAGCCCAGGGCCTTGGGGGAACGGGGCACTGAGGCCCAAGGGGAGGAGGTGAGGAAGAGGGGGGGGGGGGTCACGGTGGGATCCCCATGTCCACGTTACATCAAAGTGTGCGGTGAGCGCGGTGGAGAAAGCGGGGGTCGGGGAGGTGGTGGTGGGTGGCGGGCCTGCGGGGGGGGGAGGGCGGAGTATCTTCAGATGGGCGTTGCATCCAGGCGGGAAGATCCCTGCGGGTGAGCGGACCCCCCCTGCAAGGACGGTAAGTGGGGGGGGCCCGGAGGGCCAGGGCTCCAGCGGCGCGGCTCTCGAGGAGGGTGGCGGTCCCGTGGGGCCGAGGTCACGTGGCGACAACGGCGGCGGTAGTGCAGGTGGTGGCGGTAGTGCAGGTGGTGGCGGTAGTGCAGGTGGTGGCGGTAGTGCAGGTGGTGGCGGCGGTAGTGGAGGTAGTGGTAGTGCATGTGTTGTTGACGGTAGTGCGTGTGGTGACGGCCGTAGTGCATGTGGCGATGGCGGTAGTGCAGGTGGCGGTAGTGCAGGTGGTGGCACCGACGATGACTGCGGTGGAGGTGGTGACAGAGGTGCGCTGGTGGTTGTTGCTGGTGGCGGTCGTGGTAGTTGCAGTGGCGATAGTGGCGGTGGTCATTGATGGTCAGTGATTGACGGTTGTGGAACTGGTGGTGGTTGTTGCAGTGGTGATTGCTGGTTGCTGGCTGTGGTAGTTCTCGTGGTTGTGATGGGTGGGGGAGGGGGGGTGGCGTCTCCCCGGATTTGGCAGCGCCCCTGCCGGACGGCGGCGGTGGCTGCAGCGGAGGGCCGCCTCCCGGTTCCCGTCTCTACATCAAATTTTTGTTCAACATAAACGGGGACTGGAGCTGGGGATGCGCGGGGGAAGGAGAGGGTGGGGGGGGGGGCGAGGGCGGGCGCCACCGCACGCGTCTGGCCGGCGCTCACGCAGGGTTTTGCATAGAAGGCGCACGCAGACGCGGGGGGGGAGGGGGGCGCCGGCCCCCCCCCCCGCGCCCTCTCCCGCAATAAATATCTCAACACCTTCACGTAGCCACAATTCCCATGCATATGGTTATTTACAATCCAAAAATATCACTTTTAGGCATTATCTTACAAAGTGTTGTTGACTACGGCGAGCGGCATCCCCCCCCACCCCCCCCCCCCACACACCCTGCTGCGGCGGGGGGCGCCGGCTCCCGGGTTGCCGGCGCGGATTTCGGACGTCGCCGCGGTGCTCGGCGGAGAGCGAGGGGGGGGGGGGTCGGGGTCGGGTGGATTTTATTATTATTAAAGAAAAAAAAACAGAACAAACGGCGGAGGGAATAAAAACGCTCGCGCCACTGGGACGGGAGCGGGGGGTGCGCGGTGGCGAGAGCGGGAGGGCCCCCCGCCCCCCAACCACCCGGCACCCCCCCCCCCTTCCCTGTCCGCCGGCTGGCGGGAGCGCCTCGTGGCGGCGCCCGTTACCTCCCGGCGTGCGCCGGCGGCGCTGTGGCGGCGGGGGCGGTGGGCGGTGGGCGCTGGCGAGGACGCGGCGGCGGCGTCGGCGGCGGCGTCACTGCTCCGTGTACTCCCACAGGTCCTTCTCGTAGCCCTCGTGCACGTGCTTCAGCAGCACCTTGCGCCGGCTCTCGCAGTACCTGCGACGTCGCGGCACAAGCGCCGTCACGCGGCGCCGGAACAACACCGGAACCACCACGCAACCTCGTCACCGGCGTGCCACGTCAACGGCTCAAGTGTCTTCAATGGCCTACGGCAATGCCGCAACCACCACCACCGCCATTAGTTCACCGCCTTATCGCCACCATCAGCATGCCGCCGCACCATAAACAATAGCACCACCACCGCAGCGGTACCGACCGGCAACCACCGAGGAGGTGAGGGTTGTTTTTTTGGGCAGACACCACCACCATTTTACCACAAAACTCATTCACCACCAAATCACTTTACCACTCACCGCCAAAACACAATCATTACCGCCACAACCCACCGCAGCACCACTATAGCCCACCATCTCAATATCCCATCACCACACCAACCAACATCTCACCACCACATCACCTCCCCCCACCCCAGCGGAGGTTAGGAGACCTCACCTGTACTTGTCTTGCACCTTCTGCTTGATGTCTTGCAGGGCCTCCTGAGAGATGTCGCGCTCCAGGTACCCGGACAGAACCTCCGTGGCGTTCTCCAGGTCCGCCTGGTTGTTCTGCGTTCACCACATGGGGAGTGAGACAAGCGTCGGCCTCGTCACAACCTCCTCACAACCGCATTCACTGTGGCACCCGTAACCATGGGACCCCAATAACTACATTGGTCACCATGGCACCTGTCACCATGGGACTCTAATAACCACATCGGTCCACATGGCACCCGTAACCATGGGACCCCAATAACCACATCGGTCACCATGGCACCCGTAACCATGGGACTCTCATAACCACATCGGTCACCATGGCACCCGTAACCATGGGACCCCAATAACCACATCGGTCACCATGGCACCCGTCACCATGGGACTCTAATAACCACATCGGTCAGCATGACAACCGAAACTATGGGACCCAAATAACTACATCAGTCACCACGGCACCCGCCACCCTGACATGCGTGACCTCATGTAAGCGTGTGCCTGTGTTGTTGCGTCACAACGCGTGTGCCGCTTCTGCGTCACAACTGACGTGGTGGTGGCGGGAACCCCCCCCCCCCCTGCAGACGCCACATTCCCCCGTCTCTAGGGGTCACCCACGGTGGCGGGGGCGGTGGCAGCGTCGCAACTCAATTCAGTCGCCCCCGCAAGACATACACAACGATCTCCGTAAACGCCCCCCCCCCCGCCAGCTCCCTACCCCCCACCCTGCGTGCTCACCTCGAAGATGATGGACTGGTTGTTCTTCTTGAGGTAGTAGGCGAACACGTAGGTGTACATGAGCATGGTGCGGCACTGGCACAGCACGTCCACCGCCTTCTTGAGGAACTGCACCTCGATCCACGACATGTTGTGCTGCTGCATCTCCTCCATCTTGAGCTTGATCTGCGCGTACAGCTTGTGCTCGAAGCGCAGGCTCTGCATGTGGTTCATGTAGCGGTTGCAGTAGAAGAGGTAGCGCTGCAGGGCGGCTCGCGATCGCTGCGCACGCAGACGCACGCACGCACGCACGCCCGGCGGATTGCCAACGCATCGCCCCCACGTTCCGCGTGACCCGGGCCTCTTTTGCCGTCGGGCTAACTCCCATCGGCACCGTTTCTCTGTCCGTGTCTGCTGGGGCCCAATCGCCCTGACCTCAATTAGGGAAAAAATTGCCGTGGTCCCTCCGTGCTGGGGCCCAATCGCCCTGAACACCCACCCCCCCCCGCCCCTCCCCCCACTCTGGGGCCCGATCGCCCAGGTGCCCGTGGCGAGACCCACGTGAGGGCTCACCTCCTGTGCGTCCCTCGCGGCCTTGGCGTCATCCTCGTTGTAGCGGTTGCAGTTGTACCTGGGAGGTTGGGGCGGAGGGTGGGGAGGGGTGGGTGGGACAGGGGGCGGCGGGGTACAGAGGTGCGTTAACGTCAGCACTGGGTAGGCAAAGGCGGCCGAAGCGTGGTGCCACACCACCCCCCCCTTTTGGCGAAGCGTCGAACAAAGACCGTCACTGCATCTTCGGATATTAGGAAACCACTGTGGAGCTATGCACTTTAAAATCATGCAGATTGAAAACCCATTTATTTAGAACTGCTTTCAGTGTTTAGTTTGTTGTTCTTCCCTTAGCACGGTTGGCTACGTACGGTGTGAAAGAAGTTCAACATGCATACACTTAAGTGCTGTCACGGACTTCATAGGTGCTCAAGAACAGCACTTGCCCCAACAGCCTGTTAAAGGCTACACAGGGCACCTTTGTCCATGTCTTGTGCATGTGCACATGTGCATACACCAGTGTGCGCATGTCCATATACGTGTGTATGCTAGTGTACGTGTGAGTGTGCGCGTGAGTGTGCATGTGTGTACGTTTGCGAGCATGGCGAGCGGGACTGTAGCGGTTAGCACGCTGCGCTCCGGATCCATTGACACAAGATTCCCGCTCACGGCCAACACCAGTGGCGATTATCTGAACTAGTCCTGGGCCTCCCCTAGGTCGACTCAACTTCAAATGAGTACCTGGTGTGATGTGTACACATCGCCACTGGGGAAACAAAGGCAGTCAGGCGTGGTACTGGCCACCCACCCCCTCATGATGTACCGTTCCAGCCTTCATAAGTGTTCGCAAACAGCACTTGCCTCAACAGTCTGTGAAGGCTACACGGGGGATCTTTTTCTTTGTTTGAACATGGGTAAACGTGTGTGTGTGTGTGTGCGTGAGCGAGCGAGCTAGCGAGCAGTACCAGGAGGAGCCATGTGGCTCCCAGGGCCCCAGGCAAACCCAGCAGAACTCGGCCTTGCAGCTCTGGTTACGGCAAACCATGTGGTTACATCCGCCATCCTTCTCAATCGTCACGTTGCACTTGGGGCACTCCTGCACACAGAGCCACGCGCAGCCACACCGTCAGGCACCGTCACAGAGCCACGCACAGCAGCACCGTCGCGCAGCCAGGCAGACAAGACACAGCCACACGCAGTAACGGCCTTTGCACGCGAGTTCGCGTGTGTTTAGTATTCGTTTGTGTGTGCCGTGCATGTACCATGTGCGTGTGTATCGCGTGTAGTGTGCGTGTCGAGTGTGTGTGGTGTGTGTACCGTGTGTGTGTGGTGTGTGTACCGTGTGTGTGTGGTGTGTGTACCGTGTGTGTGTGGTGTGTGTACCGTGTGTGTGTGGTGTGTGTACTGTGTGTGTGGTGTGTGTACCGTGTGTGTGTGGTGTGTGTACCGTGTGTGTGTGGTGTGTGTACCGTGTGTGTGTGGTGTGTGTACCGTGTGTGTGTGTGGTGTGTGTACCGTGTGTGTGTGTGGTGTGTGTACCGTGTGTGTGTGGTGTGTGTGGTGTGTGTAGTGTGTGTGGTGTGTGTAGTGTGTGTGGTGTGTACACCGTGTGTGTGTGTGTGTGGTGTGTGTACCGTGTGTGTGGTGTGTGTACCGTGTGTGTGTGTGTACCGTGTGTGTGTGTGTGGTGTGTGTACCATGTGTGTGTGTGTGGTGTGTGTACCGTGTGTGTGTGTGGTGTGTGTACCGTGTGTGTGGTGTGTGTAGTGTGTGGGTAGTGTGTGTGTGTGTGTGGACCGTGTGTGTGTGTGGACCGTGTGTGTGTGGTGTGTGCACCGTGTGTGTGTGTGGTGTGTGTACCGTGTGTGTGTAGTGTGTGTGTAGTGTGTGGACCGTGTGTGTGTGGTGTGTGGACCGTGTGTGTGTGGTGTGTACACCGTGTGTGTGTGTGGTGTGTGTACCGTGTGTGTTTCATGCATGCACCTTTGTGTTGGCTGCAATCCAGTTGGACGTTTCGCTGTCGTCATCACATTTCTTGATCCACTTCCTCAGCCACTGCACTCGGAGATTCCACGCGGAGGCGACACACATTCGCTCACACTCGCTCACTCTCACCATACTCGCTCACTCTTACGTAACCGCAAATGCACTCGCTCACACTCTCAACCGCTCACTCTCACCCTTGCCCACCCTCGCTCACTCTCAATGCACTCACTCACACTCTCAATGCACTCACTCACACTCGCTCACATTCACCCACCCACACTCTCAAACACAACAGCTGCCATTCGTCACCAATGGGTGGTGACGTCACCGCAAGCGCCACACCATCACCACAACCAGAGTCACCACCACCACTCACCTTGCACTTGACCGGGTCATGCCAGTTCTCTGCACACGTGAAGCTGTGGGCACAGACAGAGGTGGGCACGGAGGGGGGCAAGGTGGGGAGCATGGTCAGAGGGAAAATAAGGCACGGGGCGTTAGCACTGCCGCCCCCCCATTGCCGGCGGTCATCACTGGAGGCTTGGTGGAGTCGGGGGGGCGGGGGGAACGGGTGGGGGTGGGAGTGGGGGGAGGGTGTGGTCGAGAAGCTGGGGGGGTGGGAGTGAGGGGTGGGTGGGGTGGGAGTGAGGGGTGGGTGGGGGGTGGGAGTGAGGGGTGGGAGTGAGGGGTGGGTGGGGGGTGGGATGGGATGGGAGTGAGAGGTGGGTGGGGTGGGAGTGAGGGGTGGGTGGGGGGTGGGAGTGAGGGGTGGGTGGGGTGGGAGTGAGGGGTGGGTAGGGGGGAGTGAGGGGTGGGTGGGGGGTGGGATTGAGGGGTGGGTGGGGTGGGAGTGAGGGGTGGGTGGGGGGTGGGAGTGAGGGGTGGGTGAGGGGTGGGAGTGAGGGGTGGGTGGGTGGAGGGAGTGAGGGGTGGGTGGGGGGTGGGAGTGAGGGGTGGGTGGGGGGTGGGAGTGAGGGGTGGGTGGGTGGAGGGAGTGAGGGGTGGGTGGGGGGTGGAAGTGAGGGGTGGGTGGGGGGTGGGAGTGAGGGGTGGGGGGTGGGGTGGGAGTGAGGGGTGGGTGGGGGGTGGGGTGGGAGTGAGGGGTGGGTGGGAGTGAGGGGTGGGTGGGGGGTGGGGTGGGAGTGAGGGGTGGGTGGGGGGTGGGTGGGAGTGAGGGGTGGGTGGGTGGAGGGAGTGAGGGGTGGGTGGGGGGTGGGAGTGAGGGGTGGGTGGGGTGGGAGTGAGGGGTGGGTGGGGGGTGGGTGGGAGTGAGGGGTGGGTGGGGGGTGGGAGTGAGGGGTGGGTGGGGTGGGAGTGAGGGGTGGGTGGGGGGTGGGGTGGGAGTGAGGGGTGGGTGGGGTGGGAGTGAGGGGTGGGTGGGGGGTGAGAGTGAGGGGTGGGTGGGGTGGGAGTGAGGGGTGGGTGGGGGGTGGGAGTGAGGGGTGGGTGGGGTGGGAGTGAGGGGTGGGTGGGTGGAGGGAGTGAGGGGTGGGTGGGTGGAGGGAGTGAGACGAAGGTGGGGGGGGTGACGCACCAGAACTGGCGTCCGCAGGTGCAGCGCACTGGCTTCTCGTCGGGGTAGGGCACCTTGATGACGTGGTGGCAGTCGGGCGCCGGGCACCACTTGAGCAGCCGGTTACACTGCCCGCCACACCGCACGGACGCTTACACGAGCGCTTACGCAGCCGCGAACACAGCCACTTAAACAGGCGCACACACAGCCGCTTACAAAACCACACGGACGGTTAAACTAACCGCACACGCAGCCGCACAACGACTTGTGCAACAGCACGGCCGCTTACACGACGGCAAAGCCGATAAATAGCGTGGCACAATCGCAGAGCCGGTCATACGAATGTGACAACCAAAACAGCCGTTTAACATCACACAACCGTTACACAAGCACACCCAACACAAGACAACCACAGAGCCGGAGTTTGCCTTGCTGGTGAGTGCCGCTGGGTGCTCACCTCGACGAAGCTGTTGGTGATCAGGTGCTGATACTTGAGCTTCACTTTGGGATCCGCGATCAGCCGCCTGTGATACGGGCGGTGAGGAGACACAGGGTGAGGGGGCGGGCGTGGCGAGGGGGCGCGAGGGGTGAATGGATCCGCGAGGGGGCGCGCGTGGTGAGGAGGCATGCGGGAGTGAGTGGACCTCGGGGGTGAGGGGACCTCGGGGGTGAGGGGACCTCGGGGGTGAGGGGACCTCGGGGGTGAGGGGACCTCGGGGGTGAGGGGACCTCGGGGGTGAGGGGACCTCGGGGGTGAGGGGACCTCGGAGGCCATGCTCTCGCCTCATCCCTTCCACAACTCAAACTCTGCTTCAACAATGCAGCACAACCCTGGGCAATCTCCATACGGAGGGAGTGAAGGAGCGAGGTGGAGGAGGCTTAGGTGCTTGGGGAACCCAGGAATGGCAGGGGATGGATACACAGGGTGGGGTGAGCACCAGGTGTGTGGGTGCAGGGGGGGGGGGGGTTCAAGGCAGGTGTGGGGTGGATGGGACGGGGGGGGGGGGGCACTCCGGGCATGGGCGCGGTGGGTGCCTCACATGACCGTGCTGTCGTCGACCAGGATGTCGCAGCCATGCGCGGGGCAGGAGATGGTCTGACCCATGCCCTCGTCCATGATCTTGGTCTTGAGGTATTCGTTCCAGCACTGCACGCAGAAGCGGTGGCCGCACTCCAGGCCCGTCATGAACTGCGGTGGAGAGAGAGGAGGGGCGGGGGAGGGAGAGGCCACGCTGACCTCACGCTGACCCCACCATCAGCGCAATCACAACTCATTCTGCGTGAAACTACCAATTTGCACACATCTCTTATCGTCACTATAGCCGCGCGTGCCACACGCAGCGATGCTCTTTATAACCCAAGTGGTGGGAGAGGGGGGTGGCATTTGCGGCACTTCATAGCATCGAGGGGAAAATCCGAATCTCGGTGACATTTTGGCAGCGGTGTTTTTTGCCGCCGCCGCCGGCGACGACATCAAATGACGACGACGCCGGTTGAAAATCGCGACGTGCCGTTTGCGGACGTCCAGCGGTAGAAAACCACGAGGAAGTTCTCACTGACAAGAGACTTCAAAGGAGAAAACCTCCCTCGCTGAGAAGTTCATGAGTTCTACCGCTTTCTACACGTCCTTTTACTTTTAGGGACGCATGCGTTGCATTTATTTACCGAGCGTCTAACTCGTCGAGCGAGTGCGATCGTGCGACTGCATTGGCATAGCAACGGCGCACCCACTCTGATATCGCTGGGCCATGTACATTTAAGACGCTCGCACGAGTGTCATGTGACAAAGAATACATTTTTTTGTTAATGGGGAGTAGTTTTAAAATGGGATACACTTTTCACGTGGATACATTTTTTACATGGATACAGTTTTAACATGATACAGTTTTAAGATGGATTCAGTTTTAATATGGATACAGTTTTAATATGGATACAGTTTTAATATGGATACAGTTTTAATATGGACACGGTGGAAGCTACGTTTTGGAAGTAGCTTTTAGAATAGCAGCCACTTGCGTCAAAGCAGCTCATGCGTATAGCTCGCTACTTTATTACCAGGAGCTTGTAGCTTTAGCTCGCTACTTATTCACGTTAGCTTCCCCCAACACTGCGTGTGGCGACGGGTTTATGAGGAGCGGTGGCGCAGTGGTTAGCGCTTGAAGAAACCCGGTGACCCGAGGTTTGATTCCCGCTCACGATCAATAACAGTAGCGATTATCTGAATCGGTCCTGGTGCCTCCCCGAGGTTAACTCGGCCTTAAATGAACGCCTGGTACGGTGTGTAAACATCGCCACTGGGGAAACAAACGTGGCCCGTCATGGTGCTGGCCACCCACCCCCTCGTGTGCTGTGCCGGCCTTCACAGGTGCTCCCTAACGGCACTCGCCCCAACAGTCTGTTCGAGGCTATACGGGAGATCTTTGTCTCTATAAGGCCAGTCAGTAAAAACGTCTCGGCGACACACAGACGGATCTCTACCCAGAGTAACTGGAAGTGCACACGAGTTGAATAGATGTATATTGAACTTCTTTCGCACTGTACGTGTACCCAGGTTACACGCCACACACCCTGTATTTACATTAGCACGAAGGCAAAAACGGAAAGGCTCGCGGGCGGGATAGATTTTTCTAAAAAAGGAAAATAAATTCCTTACAAAAACCACGCCAACGCGATGGGCCCGACGCGCAGCTTCAACAGCGTGGGAACGTTGAGGGAATATTGCGGGTCATGGCAAACGTCGCACCCCACTACTGCAAAACCTTGGCAGGACCCTCCTCCTGAAAGAGCCTTGAGACTCAGTAAGGTTTTTTCTGGGTAAGCGAGCGGAATGATAATAACAATAATAGCTGCAAGGTTCATGTTGATTTTGTATAACCAGGGCCGGGGGACGAGTCTCATTTGCAAGAGTGAGTGACCTGGGTCTCCAGAAAAAAAATAAAAAGTAACAAAAAATAGCTACAAAGCAAAATGAACTGCGTCTTCACGTGAAAAATACTGCGCAAACATAAATCAACGTGAAATTATATTAACAATAATCTCGACTGCGCCGCCACCGCAAGTGCGTTCGCTCGCTCTCGTAGGGAGAGAGAGGGTGGTGGGTGGGGGGTTAACTCAGAGGCGCCACCAGGAGGACGAACCGCAGCCGAGCGGGAAGGCAGCAGCAGCCATGCGCAGCGAGTGTGCACCAAATTCCTCCCCCAAGCTCGGAGGTCCTCGACATATGAAGGCGTTATCGGCCAATTCATGTTGAGTGTTTATAAACGCGGGAGGAAACTGGGGTGAAAACCGGAAAAAAACCCACACTCTGTTCCATTTAGACGGGACCAGTGGAGTCCACATGTTTTTTTTTGCCGTACTGCATTCTCTGGGCGAGCCATGGTATAGCTCCTCCATGACGCCCACGGTAAAGGGAGTCTCACAACACCTCGGTGTGAGTCACCGACGGCGGCTTCGCTGTGCATGCCATGGATCACAGGCCACGGATCACAGGCCATGTGCAGCAGAGCCACCGCCCAACCACAAGTCATCGATTCCCGGCAGCGTGCGCCGACTCGGGCAGATATATTTTTAGACCGATGACAGTGCAATTACAAAATTTCATTTTGGAAAAACTTTCAGAGAATTACACTGCGTAGCAATTTTTTTTTGTTCCTGGGTAGTAAGTGTTATTTCCTAATTGCGTATGCCTCAAACGTAGAGAAAATGCCTATTATTTCCCATAAACGTTGTTTTTGTGACCAGGACAGTGATATTTTGAAATGTACCTCTTTTCCAGAACATTCCAGATAGATTCAGAGCTGAGCAAACTTGGAGTAACTTCTAGAACTTTCCAGTAATATAAATAGTAGTATAAATACAGGGGCCTTAAGCCCACCAGTTCTGTTTAGTTCCAGCTGCCTAAGTGGATACATATCTGCATTTTTCTGAGATGGCATCAAGAGGCCGCAAGCATCCGTCAGACGCATTTTGCTACGTCTGCGGCCAATTTATCAAGACAAGAGCGAAAAAGTACTCCGTGGAAGCATCTGCGAAGATGTGTGAGGTCTACAAAGGCATATTTCGGCATGCCTGTCGGGGATCAAGACAAACCCTGGGCACCTCATTTCACCTGCGAGCAATGCAAAAAAACCTCTGGAAGGTAAGATTGACAATTGTTGCTCGGAATTTTATGTTATAAAATTTGTAAAAAAAAAATTGAAAAAGTTAATTTTTCAATGTTTCACAATTTTCAATGTTATTGAAAAAATATATCATATATCAAAAATGTTTCGAGAAAATCTTACACATTAGTCATTGGTGAAATAACTATTTTTGTAGGATGGTACAAAGGTGAAAAGAGAGCCATGAAGTTCGCTATCCCAAGAATTTGGCGGGAACCCACTGACCACTCAAGCAACTGCTACTTCTGCATGGTGGACCCTTCCAAACGTCAGACTGGCAAGAATCCACCTGCTATCACGTATCCGGACCTTCCTTCATCCATCGCCCCGGTGCCACACTGCCATAAGCTCCCCGTACCCACTCCTCCGGAGAGAGAGCAGCCGTCTTTAGAAGAGAGCAGCAAGTCAGAGAGCGAGGAAGCCGTTGTAGATCCAGATGAAAATTTCAGAGGTGGAGCTGAGGAGAGAACCCATACTACCCCAACCAAACATACCTCGACGACTTGATCATAAATCTTGGTCTCACCAAGTCCAATGCCGAGCTTTTGACGTCTAGGCTCAAGCAGTGAAACTTGTTGGATGAAAGTGTGCAAGTCGCAGATCAGAGTAATCGCCACCAACTTATTTGCAGCTTCTTCACTCGTCAAAATGAGCTCTGCTTCTACCGCAATGTGACCAGTCTGTTCGAGCCAATAAGAATAGCCTGTAACCAGAATGAGTGGTGCCTCTTCATTGACAGCTCATCCAGGAGCCTCAAAGCCATGCTGCTTCATAATGGTAACAACAGCATCAAGACCTTGCTGGACGCCTTGAAGTATGATGAGTACGGCTGGGAGGTAATCGGAGACTTCAAAATGGTGGCATTCCTGATGGGTCTTCAAGGTGGATACCAAGTTTCCCTGTTATATTTGCCTTTGGGACAGCAGAGAAACCAAGGTGCACTACCACAGGCGGGACTGGCCACAGCGGACTGAGTTCTCTGTGGGGAGGAACAACGTCAAGTGGGAGCCACTGGTGGACCCCCAGAAGGTGCTGATGCCACCACTGCACATCAAATTGGGCCTTATGAAACAATGTCAGAGCTGTAGATAAGGAGTTGGCAGCCTTCAAGTACCTTCAAGACTTCTTCCCTAAGCTGTCTGAGGCAAAGGTCAAAGCCGGTGTCTTCGTCGGACCACAGATAAAGAAGATCCTGGAGTGCAATGAATTCCCCAAGAAGCTCACGGTAAGGAGAAAGCAGCTTGGGACAGCTTTGTCGCAGTGGTTCGTGGTCGAAAACGATGTGGAGCTGGTTGAGACTCTGGTGAAGAACTACGGCACAATGGGCTGTAGGATGTCCCTCAGAGTCCATATCCTTGATGCTCATCTTGATAAATTCAAGGAGAACATGGAAGTGTACTCGGAGGAGCAAGGCGAGCGCTTCCACCAGGATATACTGGACTTTGAACGCCGCTACCAAGGACAGTATAACGAGA
Organism: Petromyzon marinus; assembly: GCF_048934315.1. Taxonomy (NCBI): domain Eukaryota; kingdom Metazoa; phylum Chordata; class Hyperoartia; order Petromyzontiformes; family Petromyzontidae; genus Petromyzon; species Petromyzon marinus. Next base: position 2,258,594 of record NC_133723.1, read on the forward strand.
ACATGATGGGAGACAACATTTGGGGCTGATTCGTGAAAGTGATTTACAATATAATCGAAAATCTCGAAAAACTACTCACTTATAAATCTTGAGGTCATTTTTGTATTACTTTAGTATAAATACATGTAAATTTTGAGTCAAATGTGTTTTTTCTGACTTTATGTGAACGAAAAGACACAAATTTGCCCGTTTTCTCATAGAAAATAGATCAATTTCTAAATATCACTGTCCTGGTCACAAAAGCAAAGTTTGTGGGGAATAAGCCATTTTATATACTTTTTAGGCATAAGCAATTATGAAAAAAACACTTACTACCCAGGAACAACAATTGTGAATTGTGTTACATAGTGTTATTTACCAAACTCCGTGATGGGACTGACACACATGCTTGGAAACACCAAGTAACGGGTCCAAGCCTGGAGTCCGTAAATCAGCCCCCCCCCCGCCCCAATTATCTCATCACATCACAAATCACACCAGCATTGCCTTATTGTGACATCATCATGATGATGTGGGCGCCGCGGTGGCGAGATGTTAACTACCTCGCCTGGTATTCAGGAGGTCGTGGGTCCAATCCCGACTGACGCCTGTATATATGGAGTTTGCATCTTCTCCCTACGGTTGCGTGGATTTTTCTCCGGGTCCTCCGGTATTTCCCTCCACGTTTAGAAACATGCCTTTAGAGAATTTGGCTGATATAAAGTTCCAAATGATAAGCCACTTTTTGTTGGGCTATCACTTGTGGCAAAGTCGCTTCTTAAAAAGGGCTGCTATATAGCTCAGTGGGCCTTACCTGGTAAAATAAAAAGTTTTTTTTTTAAGTTTATCATCATCCTGCCCCGTTATGTGCTACTGATACTGTTACAATTCTTGAAGGCAGAGGAGATCTCCTCCATCAGGGGTACTAGAACCCTGGCCCATGCGAAGATATAACCACCGGTCAATGGTTGTCACGTGAAGATGCTGTCTGTTACGAAACTAATCTTTTTCAGAATCAGCTAACTAGAATCCAAGTGCTCTTTAGACTTAACACAAATAGTAATATTGTCGTGCCTTACTTCATTTGCTTTGCTTTTGTCGTTTTTATGCCCCATGCCACTCACTCATGCAAATGAGACTCACATCCTGGTCTCCTGACTTCTCACCTGGTTACACAAAAATTTACCTGAAACTTGTTTTATTATTATTTTATGGGTCTCTACGCGAGCCGATGGGTCTATGTGAGCCTATGGGTCTCTACGCGAGCGTATGGGTCTTCTATGCGAGTCTAAGGGTCTCTATGTGAGCCTATGGGTCTCTACGCGAGCGTATGGGTCTTCTATGCGAGTCTAAGGAGCTCTATGTGAGCCTATGGGTCTCTACGCATGCGTATGGGCTTCACGCGTGTCGCGGCACACAGACACAAGCAGGCAAACATGCAGAGACTGACCGAGGGAGGGAAGGTCAGGTAGCAGATCCAGCAGAAGACCTCCTGGGAGGAGGAGCGCGTGGACGTGGGCCGCGCCGAGCGCAGCTTGCGGTTGTTGGGGTTGATCACGTGGCACTCGGCAAACAGCTTGTCGAGGTTGCCATCGAAATACCTGCGCCGCACGGACCGGTGTCAATCTCCGTCCCGCATCGGGGTCACTCTCCCGCACGGCACGGGGTCACTCGCACGGCACCGGGTCACTCGCACGGCACGGGGTCACTCGCACGGCACGGGGTCACTCACCAATACACACACATAGCACAGCACAGGGGTTAAAGCTTGTGTACCTCCCCCCAGAGCGACTCCCACGCCTCATGAATTGATGGAGACAGCAGCCGAGCTCAACGCACACGCCGCTTCCAGGGCCCAAGTCAGCCACACCAACTCATACTCACCAATACTCACCCACACTCACCAGTACTGACCCACACTATACCACACTCACCAAACATTTCCCCATACTCAACATTATTTGGCAACACTCACCAACACGCTTACCCACTTCATCCCGCACTCGCCCACACTAATGCACACTCACCCCCACTCCGCCAGACTCGTCCATCACATACAAACACACACAGCCCGGGTTCCTCGAAGCAAACTCCCTAACCCCCTCGCCCCACCGTCCACCAGGGGCCATCCACTCCCCAGAACCTCCCAGGACCCCACAGGACCCCGCAGCAACCCCCCACCCCCGACTCGCCTCTCCATGAGCTTCTCCTTGTCCCAGTTGAAGTGGCTGAGCAGGATGCGGGTGGTAGTGGCGGGGATCTGTGGAGGCACAAGGGTACGGGGACAGGTGGGGGGGGGGGCGACGGAGGGAGCCTAGTTAATCTCAAGATTCACACTGGATTACAAATCAACACCCACAGGGGGTTGGAGGGGGGGAGATGGGGGGGGGGGCACGGGGAAGGGGGGCTTCTGCTATGTCCTCGCTACTTAGGGGGGGGGGGGGCCTCCCCACCCCCGCCTTCGTGATCGCGCCCCCCACGGGAGTGGAGTAAACACACGCTGCTTATGTAATGATGAGTCACGTGCGTGCGGAGTGCCATGACGGCGTGGCTCACACTGACAGGTGCGGGCAGTAGCCCCCCCTCTACCCCCCCACACGAGTGCGGGGGGGGGGACCACACGGAGGTGGTGGGGGGGGGGGCAGGAAACCACACGGGGTAGGGTAACCACATTGGGTGGTGGTTAACCACACTGCAAGGGTAACCACACAGGGTAAGGTAACCGCGAGATGGTAATCACATGAGGGTAACCACATAGGGGTAGGTAACCACAGAGTAATTACAGGACGGCAACCACCAAGGGTACGGTAAGCACACGTGAGTAACCACATAAGGGTAACCACAGAGGGTAGGTTAACCACACAGGCTAAGGTAACCACACAGGCGAAGGTAACCACACAGGCTAAGGTAACCACACGGTTTAGACGTACGATGCAATATGATTGATTCATCAACATAAAATCGCGAGTGTAGGAATCGACGCTACTCGATTCCTACGTGCGGCTGCATGCACTGTGCAGTCATATCTACACCTATACCCTTTGCAGCCACTAGAGGCCGCTACGTCTAACAGCAAATGTCACAAGATTATAATAAATTCATCAACAGACAGCGTTGACAGCACGGAAGAGGGGGAACCGGACAGGCATTGGACAACGCCAACAAGGATAATCCCCTATGGAAGGGGAAAGTAAGCTGGTAAATTGTAGAGGAAATGTAGGTGTAATGGAGGGGATAATTTGGGGGGTCGTGTAAGAGCTCTGTAGGGGGTAATGTGTGGGTAATAGAGGGTAATGTAGGGAGTAGTGCAAGGTCGCTGTAGGGGGTATTGTAAAGGGTCATATATGGTAATGTAGGGGGTATTGTAAAGGGTCATATAGGGTAGTGTAGGGGATAGTGTAAGGGTAATGTAGGGGGTATTATAAAGGATCATATAGAGTAATGAAGCGGGTACTGTAAGGATCCTGTAGGGGTTAGTGTAAGGGTCCTGTAAGGGGATAGTGTAAGGGTCCTGTAGGGGTAGTGTAAGGGTCCTGTAAGGGTCATGTAGGGGGTAGTGTAAGGGTCCTGTAGGGGGTAGTGTAAGGGTCCTGTAAGGGTCATGTAGGAGGTAGTGTAAGGGTCCTGTAGGGGGTAGTGTAAGGGTCCTGTAGGGGGTAGTGTAAGGGTCCTGTAGGGGGTAGTGTAAGGGTCCTGTAGGGGGTAGTGTAAGGGTCATGTAGGGGGTAGTGTAAGGGTCTTGTAGGGGGTAGTGTAAGGGTCCTGTAGGGGGTAGTGTAAAGGTCCTGTAGGGGGTAGTGTAAGGGTGCTGTAGGGGGTAGTGTAAGGGTCATGTAGGGGGTAGTGTAAGGGTCATGTAGGGGGTAGTGTAAGGGTCCTGTAGGGGGTAGTGTAAGGGTCCTGTAGGGGGTAGTGTAAGGGTCCTGTAGGGGGTAGTGTAAGGGTGCTGTAGGGGGTAGTGTAAGGGTCATGTAGGGGGTAGTGTAAGGGTCCTGTAGGGGGTAGTGTAAGGGTCCTGTAGGGGGTAGTGTAAGGGCCCTGTAGGGGGTAGTGTAAGGGTCCTGTAGGGGGTAGTGTAAGGGTCATGTAGGGGGTAGTGTAAGGGTCCTGTAGGGGGTAGTGTAAGGGTCCTGTAGGGGGTAGTTTAAGTGTCCTGTAGGGGGTAGTGTAAGGGTCCTGTAGGGGGTAGTGTAAGGGTCATGTAGGGGGTAGTGTAAGGGTCCTGTAGGGGGTAGTGTAAGGGTCTTGTAGGGGGTAGTGTAAGGGTCCTGTAGGGGGTAGTGTAAAGGTCCTGTAGGGGGTAGTATAAGGGTGCTGTAGGGGGTAGTGTAAGGGTCCTGTAAGGGGGTAGTGTAAGGGTCATGTAGGGGGTAGTGTAAGGGTCCTGTAGGGGGTAGTGTAAGGGTCCTGTAGGGGGTAGTGTAAGGGTCATGTAGGGGGTAGTGTAAGGGTCCTGTAAGGGGTAGTGTAAGGGTCATGTAGGGGGTAGTGTAAGGGTCATGTAGGGGGTAGTGTAAGGGTCCTGTAAGGGGTAGTGTAAGGGTCATGTAGGGGGTAGTGTAAGGGTCATGTAGGGGGTAGTGTAAGGGTCATGTAGGGGGTAGTGTAAGGGTCCTGTAGGGGGTAGTGTAAGGGTCCTGTAGGGGGTAGTGTAAGGGTCATGTAGGGGGTAGTGTAAGGGTCCTGTAGGGGGTAGTGTAAGGGTGCTGTAGGGGGTAGTGTAAGGGTCATGTCGGGGTAATGTAGGGGCTCATTAATTCAGCTCAGGTGCTGGGTGGATTGTGACAGCGCATGATCGTGAGGTGGCGGCAGCTTAGGGGGGGGAGAGGGGGGCCTAATCCACCAGTGGATTGAGCATGGCTGGTTATATTTAATGTATGGTTCATGTCGCGGTCCCAATGCTCCAACCGTCACTCAGCTACCCCACGGCGCGACCGCTCACGTCCCCTGCACCCCTCGGAAACCCCCTGTGTCCTCTCATCCTACTGCACCGCTCTCTTTCCCTCCCTCGTGCCGAGGACTGTCTTTGCTCCACTCTCTTGTTTTTCTCTCCCTTCTGTATTCTGCGTTGTCTCTCCATTTCTCGCCTTTCTCGGTTTCCCCCTTATCCCTGTCTCTCTCTTCTCTGTCTCTCCCTCTTCTCGGTCTCTCTCCGATCTGTCTTGCCCCCATCTGCCCCTTCTGTCTCTCCCCCTTCTCCTTTCTCTGTCGCTCTCTCTTCTCTGTCGCTCTCTCTTCTCTGTCTCTCTACCTTCTCTGTCTCTCTACCTTCTCTGTCTCTCTACCTTCTCTGTGTCTCTCTACCTTCTCTGTGTCTCTCTACCTTCTCTGTGTCTCTCTACCTTCTCTGTGTCTCTCTACCTTCTCTGTGTCTCTCTACCTTCTCTGTGTCTCTCTACCTTCTCCGTCTCTCTACCTTCTCCGTCTCTCTACCTTCTCCGTCTCTCTACCTTCTCTGTCTCTCTACCTTCTCTGTCTCTCTACCTTCTCCGTCTCTCTACCTTCTCTGTCTCTCTACCTTCTCTGTCTCTTTACCTTCTCTGTCTCTCTACCTTCTCCGTCTCTCTACCTTCTCCGTCGCTCTACCTTCTCTGTCTCTCTACCTTCTCTGTCTCTCTACCTTCTCTGTCTCTCTACCTTCTCTGTCTCTCTACCTTCTCTGTCTCTCTACCTTCTCTGTCTCTCTACCTTCTCTGTCTCTCTACCTTCTCTGTCTCTCTACCTTCTCTGTCTCTCTACCTTCTCTGTCTCTCTACCTTCTCTGTCTCTCTACCTTCTCTGTCTCTCTACCTTCTCTGTCTCTCTACCTTCTCTGTCTCTCTACCTTCTCTGTCTCTCTACCTTCTCTGTCTCTCTACCTTCTCTGTCTCTCTACCTTCTCTGTCTCTCTCTACCTTCTCTGTCTCTCCCCCCTCTCTGTCTCTCTACCTTCTCTGTCTCTACCCCCTCTCGGTCTCTACCCCCTCTGTCTCTACCCCCTCTCTGTCTCGACCCCCTCTCTGTCTCTACCCCCTCTCTGTCTCTACCCCCTCTCTGTCTCTACCCCCTCTCTGTCTCTACTCCCTCTCTGTCTCTACCCCCTCTCTGTCTCTACCCCCTCTCTGTCTCGATCCCCTCTCTGTCTCTACCCCCTATCTGTCTCTACCCCCTCTCTGTCTCTACCCCCTCTCTGACTCTACCCCCTCTCTGTCTCTCTCCCCTCTCTGTCTCTCCCCCCTCTCTGTCTCTCCATTCTCTGTCTCTCCCTTCCCCGTCTCTCCCCCTTTCTCCGTCTCCCTTCTGTCTCTCCCCCTTCTCTGTCTCTCCATTCCATGTCTCCCCTTCCCTGTCTCCCTTCTCTGTATATCCCCCTGCTCTGTCTCTCCCCCCTCCCTTCTCTGCCCTTCTCTGTCTCTCCCCACTATCTGTCTACCCCCCTTCTCCCTTCTATGCCCTTCTCCATTCACTGTCTATCCCCTTATCCCTTCTCTATATCTCCCCCTTCTCCGTCTCGCCCTTCTACATTATCTGCCCTTCTCTCTTTTATGTCTTTGCCCCTTCTCTGTATATCCCCCTTCTCCCCCTTCCCTGTCTCTCGTCTCCGTCTTTCCCTCTTCCTTCTCTGGCCCTTCTCCCTTCTATGTCTCTCTCCCTTCTGTCTCTCTTCTCAGTCTCTCTCCCTTCTCCTTCCCTGTCTCTCTTCTCCGTCTCTCTCCCTTCTCAGTCTCTCTCCCTTCTCAGTCTCTCTCCCTTCTCCTTCCCTGTCTCTCTTCTCCGTCTCTCTCCCTTCTCAGTCTCTCCCCCTTCTCCTCCTTCGCTGTCTCTCTCCCCGCTCTTCCCCTCCTCCTTCCCTGCCTCTCTTCTCCGTCTCTCTTCCTTCTCCTTCCCTGTCTCTCTTCTCCGTCTCTCTCCCCGCTCTTCCCCTTCTCCTCCTTCTCCGTCTCTCTCCCTTCTCCTCCTTCCCTGCCTCTCTTTTCCGTCTCTCTCCCTTCTCCTTCCCTGTCTCTCTTCTCCGTCTCTCTCCCTTCTCCTCCTTCCCTGTCTCTCTTCTCCGTCTCTCTCCCTTCTCCTCCTTCGCCGTCTCTCTTCTCCGTCTCTCTCCCTTCTCCTTCCCTGTCTCTCTTCTCCGTCTCTCTCCCTTCTCCTTCCCTGTCTCTCTTCTCCGTCTCTCTCCCTTCTCCTTCCCTGTCTCTCTTCTCCGTCTCTCTCCCTTCTCCTTCCCTGTCTCTCTTCTCCGTCTCTCTCCCTTCTTCCCTGTCTCTCTTCTCCGTCTCTCTCCCCGCTCTTCCCCCTCCTCTCTCTCTCTCTGGTTTCGCCGTTTTTTTGCCGTTGGAAACTCGACCAGGCGAGGCCTACTCGCTGACGAGCAGCCTCGGCACTTTCCTGATTCTTCCCCACGCCCGAGGCCGGCTGCTCCCGCTAGGCCGCAAGGAGTGCACGAGGCTTCGGCCCGGCACGGGTGACTCGGCTGGATTTTGATGGCGCAGGCGGCGCGGGGCCTGGGACGGAATCCGGGGAGACGGAGCCCGCGGCCCCGCGGCTTCTCGCGAGCCGCAGCCTCGCAACTCCACACGTCGCGGCCTCCGGGGGACGCGGGGGAGACGCGGAGCCGCCATCTTACAGCCGGGGCCAGACAGACGACCGGGCCACCCCCTCCACCCCCGTGTCTCCCTATAGCTGTGTGTCCTCGTGTCTCTGTCTCTCTTCCGTCGCTGTGTCTCCCTATGCACCCGTGTCTCCCCGTGTCTCCATACAGCTGTGTCCTCGTGTATCCCCGTGTCTGTCTCGTCGTATGTCCCCGTGTCTGTCTCGTCGTATGTCCCCGTGTCTGTCTCGTCGTATGTCTCCGTGCCTGTCTCGTCGTATGTCTCCGTGCCTGTCTCGTATGTCCCAGTGTCTCCCCGTGTATGTATTCCCGTGTCACTGTGTCTCCGTTTCCGCGTTTATCTCTTTGGCTCAGCGTCCCTGTGTCCACCCCCTGTGTCATTGTCTTCCTGTGTCTGTTTATCCCCGACTCTCACCGTGTCTCCCTATGTCATTGTCACCCCTGTGTTTGTGTCTTTCTGTGCCTCGTCTCCCCGTGTTTTCCGGTCTCCCTGCGTCTTCCACCGATAAGTCTGCCAGCGTCTTCCTGGAGCCAAGCACCCCCCCCACCCTTTCTCTCGGTCCCTCATTACATGGGGAGACAGATCTCGCAGTCTCTTCTAGACAGCGAGTCTCCGTATCCCCATAGGAGAGACAACCCTCCCCGTGACAGCGTGCCCACGGGATAGTTCAAACCTCGAACCCCTGTGACAACACGACCCCATCGGCCTGTCCCCCCACTAGAGAGCCGCCCCAAGTTCCCAGGGGGGGGGGCAGACAGCGTCGCATCGCCCACCCCGACCTCTCTCCCCATGTCGTCTCCACTCACCTCGATCACCTCGTTCACCTCCTTGATGCACTCCACCATGTGCTGCACCACCTGCTCGGCCGTGAGCACTTCGTGCGGGAACTCGTCCCCGTCGCCGGCCTGGCCGGCCTCGAGCACGGGCTCCTGCATCTCCACCTCACCCATCTCGGACGTCTCGTCTTCGTCATCGTCCTCGTCGGTCTCCTCCTCGCTGTACACCTCGTCTTCATCATAGATGAAGCCCTCGTCCGAATCCATTGTCCTGGCGGCGGCCGGCGCCGGTCACTGCGCGGCGCGACGGGACGCCCCTCGCGGGAGCCCCGCGCCTGAGACCATAAACCGACGGCGGGGGGAGAGGCTCAGCGGCGGGCGGTCGAGAAGACACGGGGAGCAGCCGCGATGGGTTGTTGGGGGGAGGGGAGAGACAGAGCGGAGACAGCCGGGGACGGAAGCGGGAGCCCGTGAGCAATAAACGCCTTCTCCTCCTCGTCCTCCTCCTCGTGATGTCACCGCCGCATCAACTCGTGACGTCACTAACACGCCCCACCCCCCTTCCCGAGTGTCCCCGCCCCCTCAGTCCGCCCCCTCGTCCCAAACTCCCCGCCCACTCGGCCCACCCCCCCCCTTCGCCCCGCCCACTCGGTCCCCCGCCCCGCCCCCTCGGCCCGCCTCTCCGACCCCGGTGCAGAACGCCACAAATAACAGCAACTACAACAACCACAACAACCACCACAATAACAACCGCCAACAACAGCAACCACCACCAACCACCACAACAACGGCAACCACCAACAGCAATCACCACAGCAACCATAACCACCACCAAACCATCGCGCCGTGACGTCACCTCCACTGTGTGGCTAACGGCGGCGGCTGTTGTTGTGGTCGTGGTGGTGGTGGTCGTGGTGGTGGTGGTGGTCGTGGAGGAGGCTCGTGAAGGACGCTGCTGCTGGGCAGTTGGAGGCAGTCGCCCCCCAGAAACAGCGGAGGGCGGAGGAGCGACGCTCACAACAACGAGCGGAGCGTCGGGTGGCTAAAGCACAGCAGGTTGGCACAGTAGGGGGCACAGGTGGTGCATCGGCCAGTCATCTCAGTCAGTCGACCCGTGGCACCAGGGTCTGCCCTTTGACCTCCTGCCCGCGGGCGTTCGACACTTCACGTGGCCTCAACGTGCACCTAGCCTGGCACAGGCGCCGTGGTGACGTCACTGCCACTTAGTGGCGAATGGTGATGTGGTGGTTTTGGTGATTTTTGTAGTTGTTGTTGGCATTGTGGTGATTGTGATGTTTATTGTGATTGTGGTGATTATTGTGGTGGTTGTGGTGATTGTTGTTGGTGATTGTGATGGTGGTGATTGTTGTTGGTAGTTGTGATTGTGATGATTGTTGTAGTGATTATTGTTGTGATTGTGGTGGTGGTTGTGGTGATTGTAATGGTGGTGATTGTTGTAGTGGTTATTGTTGTGATTATTGTTGTGATTGCGGTGGTGGTTGTTATTGTTGTAATGATTATTGTTGTGATTGTGGTGATTGTGGTGGTGGTTGTGGTGATTGTGGTGGTGGTTATTGTAGTGATTATTGTTGCGATTGTGGTGGTGGTTATTGTTGTAGTGATTATTGTTGTAGTGGTTGTGGTGATTGTGGTGGCGGTTGTTATTGTTGTGATTATTGTTGTGATTGTGATGGTGGTTATTATTGTTGTAGTGATTATTGTTGTGATTGTAGTGGTGGTTGTGGTGATTGTGGTGGTAGTTGTTATTGTTGTAGTGATTATTGTTGTGATTGTAGTGATTGTGGTGGTGGTGGTTGTTGTTGGTTGTGATTGTGATGATTGTTGTAGTGATTATTGTTGTGGTTGTGGTGATTGTGGTGGTGGTTGTTGGTGGTTGTTGTAGTGATTGTGGTTGTAGTGATTGTGGTTGTGGTGGTTGTGATTGTGGTGATTGTGGTGGTTGTTGTTGGTGGTTGTGCTTCGCGCGTGTTTTCCACTTGACGCGAGAGGGGGGCCGTGCGTTTCGCCGCTCGCGTTGGGCCCCGGGCGCTTTCCGATCGTCCCCCTGAGCGCATTGGGGAGGCGATCGCCAATCGCGTGCTCGTTTGCTGGGGGGGGGGGCGTGGAGGGGGTGGTGGAGGTGCAGGAACACGTGGGGGGGGGGCGTGGAGGGGGTGGTGGAGGTGCAGGAACACGTGGGGGTGGTGGAAGTGCAGGAACACGTGGTGGGGGGGGGGGCGTGGAGGGGGTGGTGGAGGTGCAGGAACACGTGGGGGGGGGGGGCGTGGAGGGGGTGGTGGAGGTGCAGGAACACGTGGGGCGTGGAGGGGGTGGTGGAAGTGCAGGAACACGTGGGGGGGGGGGGCGTGTAGGGGGTGGTGGAGGTGCAGGAACACGCGGAGGGGGTGGTGGAGGTGCAGGAACACGTGGGGGTGTGGGGAGCCGGGAAATGCCAGGGAGAAGATGTTGACGAAGACACCCCAGGATGTTTATTTATAGTGGAGGAATACGATGAGCTACAAAGCTTCTCTCTTTTGTTTTTTTTGCTCGCTCTCTCTTCTCCCATAGACGTCCCGTGCGGGACAGAGAGATGGAGAAACACTCCGCCGGTAGCAGACAGAATTGGCTGGGGAGGCAAGTCGGAGGGTCGTGATGGAGACGATGATGGTGGTGGAGACGGGTTGGGAGGCCACGTGTGTGTGGAGGGTGGCATGGAGACAGACGTGGGGCGGGCGGCAGGAGAGACGAGGCTGTGCGGTGGGGTCGGGGGAAGGGATAACGAGTGAAACGAGGACCGGACCAAGCAAGTGCGCGCAGGGGAGATAAACGGGGATCAGAGAAGGTTGTGAGACTGGGGGGTGGTGGGTGGCAGAATTCGAGAACCCAGGTGGTGGAACTCGGGGTAACGAAGCCCCGAGTGGTGAGGAAGCCTCGGGGCAGGAATGAGAGTCCCGAGGGAGGGGGTGAGGTTGGGGGGGGACCCGGGCGGACAAGGCCCCTGTGCCTGCGCTTCGTCCCCCGGCTGGCCACGTGAACCCGGACGCCGCAGCAGAAGCAACAGCAGCAGCAACAACAACAGCAGCAACAAAAGCAGCAGCAGCAGCAACAGCTCCCGCAGAAGAGGCGCGCGGTCACCGCGAAACCCCGCCCGCGTCTCCCTTCAATCGCCGCCTCCTCCTCTGCGAGGTGAGGCCACCGAGCGAATCCAGGACGAGCGGCCTTCGCCGCTGGCCCCCTCGTAAATCAGCCGGGGCCGCGCGCGTCACGGTGGCCGCGGGGTAATTGCGTCTGGCCCCGGGTAACGCCGCCCGCGTAATTAGATTCGGAGTCGGGACCCCCCCGCGGGCCCAGAGGCCGCCACCAGGGGCCCCAGGGTCTGGTGAAGGCCGCAAAGTGGAGGCCAGAGTCCCCTTGGCCGCACGAGCACAGAGAATCGCGTGTCCCCCCTGTGCCCGACTGACCATGCATGCGCCTTTGAAAAACGACCGACCCCAATTTAGGCGTGCCCACGGTCTCTTTAACCGAACCTGTCCCTGTGTCCTCATCTCTCTCGCTCTCTGACTGACCGTGTCCCTGTTTCACTCCTCAATGCCTGAATATGTCCCGTGTCCACCGTGTGTCCCCTTCACGCGATTCACGTGCAGCAGCAGGAGTCGGACTTGGTGGGTCTCGGCACCACGGGTTTATTGTTAATGTTGATAATAATAGTGTTCACAAGCAGCTATAGCCTAAGCGAGGAGACGACTCCTCCAATACTGACGGCGACGACGAAGATCGTGGTAAGCGCCCCTACACAAAGTTTCACAAAGCACGTGGGTACTCATCATTAAATAGGAGCCTACATAGCAACACGAGCACAGATAGGCCCTGTCAACCCAGCCAGGCATCCTGGCCCCCCACCCAACAATTGAGAACCACCCAGGGCCCCCCCTCCTTATTGGGGGGGGGGCAAAGGAACCCCCCCCAAGGAACCCCCAGAGGATCGTGGAAATGGTAGAGACCGTTAAAGAAGAGGCAGCATTGACCTCCGCCTTCCCGTGGCGCAGTCACTCGCTTACCCCTCCACTCCACGGAGCAGGGCCGGAGCCAAGCAACTTCTTACCACGGGGCGGCCCCGGTGGACGTAAAAAAATTGGGGGGGGGGCACATGGGGCCCGAGGGGTTCGACCTCCGACCCTCCCTCTCGAGCAGTGTTTCTCAAACTTTAATGTGTCCACGGACCATCCAGCCATCCCCCACACCCCTGGTCACAAGATGCATTCACTTATCTCTCTAAATACAGGGACTCCTCTCCTTACGAACGTTCGACTTATGAACTTTCAATAATGCGAACAAACCTGTCCCGTACGTTCAGTTGCCTGTTCGGACTGAGAGGCGTAAGTTCAACCGCAGAACGTGAAGAACCAGTGGCATCTACATCTACAGAAGGGGAAGAACCAGGAGCATCTACATCTGCAGAACGTGAAGAACCAGTGGCATCTACATCTGCAGAACGTGAAGAACCAGTGGCATCTACATTTGCAGAACGTGAAGAACCAGTGGCATCTACATCTACAGAACGTGAAGAACCAGTGGCATCTACATCTACAGAACGTGAAGAACCAGTGGCATCTACATCTACAGAACATGAAGAACCAGTGGCGTCTACATCTGCAGAACGTGAAGAACCAGTGGCATCTACATCTGTAGAACGTGAAGAACCAGTGGCATCTACATCAGCAGAACGTGAAGAACCAGGAGCATCTACATCTGCAGAACGTGAAGAACCAGTGGCATCTACATCTACAGAACGTGAAGAATCAGTAGCATCTACATCTGTAGAACGTGAAGAACCAGTGGCATCTACATCTGCAGAACGTGAAGAACCAGGAGCATCTACATCTGCAGAACGTGAAGAACCAGTGGCATCTACATCTGCAGAACGTGAAGAGCCAGTGGCATCTACATCTGCAGAACGTGAAGAACCAGTGGCATCTACATCTACAGAACGTGAAGAACCAGTGGCATCTACATCTACAGAACATGAAAAACCAGTGGCGTCTACATCTGCAGAACGTTAAGAACCAGTGGCGTCTACATCTGCAGAACGTGAAGAAACAGTGGCATCTACATCTGCAGAACGTGAAGAACCAGTGGCATCTACATCTACAGAACGTGAAGAACCAGTGGCATCTACATCTGCAGAACGTGAAGAACCAGTGGCATCTACATCTACAGAATGTGAAGAACCAGTGGCATCTACATCTGCAGTACGTGAAGAACCAGTGGCATCTACATCTGCAGAACGTGAAGAACCGGTGGCTTCTACATCTACAGAACGTGAAGAACCAGTGGCATCTACATCTACAGAACGTGAAGAACCAGTAGCATCTACATCTGCAGAACGTGAAGAACCAGTGGCATCTACATCTACAGCACGTGAAGAACCAGTGGAATCTACATCTGCAGTACGTGAAGAACCAGTGGCATCTACATCTGCAGAACGTGAAGAACCGGTGGCATCTACATCTACAGAACGTGAAGAACCAGTGGCATCTACAGAATGTGAAGAACCAGTGGCATCTACAGAACGTGAAGAACCAGTGGCATCTACAGAACGTGAAGAACCAGTGGCATCTACAGAACGTGGAGAACCAGTGGGATCTACAGAACGTGAAGAACCAGTGGCATCTACAGAACGTGGAGAACCAGTGGCATCTACATCTACAGAACATGAAGAACCAGTGGCATCTACATCTGCAGTACGTGAAGAACCAGTGGCATCTACATCTGCAGTACATGAAGAACCAGTGGCATCTACATCTGCATAACGTGAAGAACCAGTGGCATCTACAGAACGTGAAGAACCAGTGGCATCTACATCTACAGAACGTGAAGAACCAGTGGCATCTACATCTGCAGTACGTGAAGAACCGGTGGCATCTACATCTGCATAACGTGAAGAACCAGTGGCATCTACATCTACAGAACGTGAAGAACCAGTGGCATCTACATCTGCAGAACGTGAAGAACCAGTGGCATCTACAGAACGTGAAGAACCAGTGGCATCTACAGAACGTGAAGAACCAGTGGCATCTACAGAACGTGAAGAACCAGTGGCATCTACAGAACGTGAAGAACCAGTGGCATCTACAGAACGTGAAGAACCAGTGGCATCTACAGAACGTGAAGAACCAGTGGCATCTACAGAACGTGAAGAACCAGTGGCATCTACAGAACGTGGAGAACCAGTGGCATCTACAGAACGTGGAGAACCAGTGGCATCTACAGAACGTGAAGAACCAGTGGCATCTACAGAACGTGAAGAGCCAGTGACATCTACAGAACGTGAAGAACCAGTGGCATCTACAGAACGTGAAGAACCAGTGGCATCTAGATCGACAGGAGATTGTACAACTTTTAAAGCCATTCCCCGTGTTTAGTGTACAATGCCGTACAACGTGTTTGTAATCGACAGGCGTAAAGTTGGACTCACGAACAAATCGACTTACGAACAGACATCTGGAACCTAACTCGTTCGTAAGTAGAGGAGTCTCTGTACCAGTCCTACAAAATGATTCATATTACTGGAACATTGAGGTTTTTTACGCAGATATAAGGTTTTTTTTGGGGGGTGGCATTTAGATGTTAGGGTTAGGGTAGTGTAGTCAGGGTAGTTTACTTAACCTCAATTTTAAATTAAATATAAGTAAAATATTAACGAATGTCATTTCCGCATCAACCTGCATTTGCATCACAGCCCCGCGGCCCACCTGGAGGACCGTCGCATTGTTGCGGACCTCTGATGGTCCAGGAGCCACACATTGAGAACCACTGCTCCAGTAGGTGGGTGACACCGGGCGCCAGCACGGGGCTGGGAGGACGAGCAAAAGATCCTAAACAAGGAACGCGACTGAAAGCCATGCAGAATACACACGCACAATCACACACTAACACATTAACACAAAGATCCCCCGTGTAGTCTTTAAGACTGTGGGGGCAAGTGCTGTTAGCGAGCACCTATGAAGGCCGGCAATGGCACATGAAGGGGGTGGGTGGCCAACACCACCCCCGGCCGCCTTTGTCTCCCCATTGCTGCTGTTTACACATCACACCAGGTACTAATTTGAGGCTGAGACGACCTTGGGGGAAGCCCAGGACCGGTTCGCATTCGCTTCCGCTGTCACCGATCATGAGCAGGAATCGAACTCGGGTTGCCGGCTTCGCAGTTCAGTGCGCTGACGGCTGCGCCACTTCTCCCCACACAAGCACACACTCTGACATCGTGCACTCACAGCGCCGGGCAAACGTAGCAGCACAGAGACTGTGATCCTCACCCTGCACACACGGGGCACCCACGTGCTGTCTACCTCCTGTGTTATATTAGACCGTGCCGTTGTGTGACGCCGTCGGCTTGTGTTATAATTTGTTATTCTAGAACTGGATGCGGTGTTTATAACTGTTCAGATTGGTCACCGTGGAAGAACGCGGTGCGTCAATGGGTGGTGCAGCGGGGCGTGCTGTAACCGTTTGGATGTTGTGGTGTCAGGGTGATGTTTATATTTAAGTGCCGGGGGTTAATTTGCCTGCACTGTGAGGGTGCCCGTTTTGTTACGATGCCGCCTGGTTGTCTTATTTAGCACTCTGCGATCTGATTTGACGCAAAACTCTCAACGCGTCCGTCAAATAACACTTTGGATAACTTCTTGCGTCAGCTGCGTACCACTGGCGACGCAGCAGTGGCAGCACCACCAAATCAAGTTCCAATTCGCGTTGGTTATCAGTTAAACCGGGTTAACAGGTTGCCAAAGTCAGCAATGTATGTCTATATGTTGAAATAATTTCGCATCGTACGCAGCCAGCCGTGCTAACCGGACGTGCAACGGGTCACCGATTCCAGTGGAATTACAGCGATCAAGGCGGATTTTACAACTGCCACGCCGAGAGATGGAATCGAACAGGCGACCTGGATTACCAGTCACTGGAGCTAATCGCTACACCGCCACGGTGTGGCAGCTGCCTCCCTCCTCAGTTGCCCGTGTTGTGTTTATTGCTACAAACATCCGTATGCGCTGGAAACCGGCGTTAAACGGTTTGTTCCATTCGGCTACCGGTTACGCAACAAAACTGATTGTAACAGCCCCGAGTTGCAATCTGTGGCACCAGAGCCCCTTTGGTGGGGGGAGGGGGGCGCTGGTGCCACAGATTTGGGCCCCAGGTCACCCTTTGAGAGAGACGTCCACGTTCAGCAGGGGTTCGCACCTGCTCCCGAAGCAAATTGAATTGAATATTTCTGCTGCTGCTGCTGCCACCGACTTTCTCCCCCGTGACAAGCCCGCTGCCCCCCCCCCCCCCCCACAGTTGAACTGTGATTGGCTGCGTTGCTGTTTTTCAAGAGGGGGGCAGGGGCAGGGGGCGCCTTCGCTGCTGCGAGGGCAGCGGTGGGGCCGAGGCCGCGCCGCGCGGATCTCCCGTCGCCACCACCGCTCGCTCCGTACGATGCCCCTACACGATGCTCTCTGTACGATGCCCCTACACGATGCTCTCTGTACGATGCACTGCACAATGCTCTATGTACGATGCTCTCTGTACGATGCTCTATGTACGATGCTCTATGTACGATGCTCTATGTACGATGCTCTCTGCACGATGCTCTGTACGATGCCCCTACACGATGCTCTCTGTACGATGCACTGCACGATGCTCTATGCACGATGCTCTCTGTACGATGCCCCTACACGATGCTCTCTGTACGATGCTCTTCGTACGATGCACCTACACGATGCTCTCTGTACGATGCACTGCACAATGCTCTATGTACGATGCACTGCACAATGCTCTATGTACGATGCACTGCACGATGCTCTATGCACGATGCTGTCTGTACGATGCTCTCTGTACGATGCGCTCTGTAGGATGCCCCTACACGATGCTCTCTGTACGATGCTCTCTGTACGATGCACTGCAGGATGCTCTCTGTACGATGCACTGCAGGATGCTCTATGTACGATGCTATGCACGATGCTCTATGTACGATGCTATGCACGATGCTCTGCATATGAGTGAAAGTGCTTTATCTTCGTACGTCTTGGTAAAAAAAATGCAATAAGAAATCTTACCCCACCCCCGCCCTCCCCACCCTCCATTTGTTTCAATATTACAATTATGATTGACGCTCAGCTCCACTATATCACTAACATTTTCAATGTAAAGAGAATGGGCTCTTCCTCTGCTAATACAAGTGCAAAGACACGAACACGACACAGGCCCACAAACCCCCCCTTCCCCCCCTTGACCACCACGCAATGGTAGTGCCCGCCATGCAATAGTAGTGCCCGGCTGAACCCCCCCCCACCTCTGACAGCCGGACTTCACCATGTCACGCAGAGGGGGGGCGATGGTTAGGGGGTGCTGCAGGTGGTGGTTGCTCGAGCTCTGCCTCCTCTCCACGCCCCCGGCAGGCCGGTCCATCTCGCCTCGTGCGGTAGGAGTTTGTGCGGGGGGGGGGGGAGCGGTGGTGGTGGTGGTGGTGGGGGGGGGGCTGGTGTGCGGCAGCCCCCTCCCGAGCGCACGCCCCGGACCGGTCCACTCCACTGCGCTCACTTCCACGGGGTGGGCGTGCCGGGTTTGGGCAGCGTGCGGGATGGGATCATGTCGAGGAGGTATTCCCTCTGGCGGTCGGCGGGCGACGGGGAGCCCGGCGGTTTGTGAACGCCCATGCTGCCCGGACGCACGTACAGCATGTTCATGCCGGCTGGGGGGGGGGGGGCGGGGGGGCGGTCAGCACACACACACACACAGGTATCACCGACACTCCGTTTGCTGGCGAGTGCCGCTGTTGGCGTCTCGAGGCTCCCGCGTGGGAGGCGATGCACGGAGGCGGTGCGGGTCCATTGAAGCAACCGAGAACGAGCCGTGTCCATAACAACGTCGTGCGCAAGGAAATGCAGCAAGTTGTTTTTTTCTTGCTGTGGTTGTCCCACCTGATGACGATTGCTCGTGCTGCGATCGAAACGTCACGCGATCTGTTATTTGTCTGCCTACGTGACTTTACCGAAAGAACCAAGGGGTATGAAATATTGAGAATAGGTGACGTTTTGGGCAATGGGCCTTCTTCATAGCACGACTTCACATGCTAAGGAGGAGGGCCATTACCAGAAACGTCGCCTATTTGATATATTTTTTCCCTTTAAAGGCCACACACACAAACGTTGTTGTTGCTGCTGCTGCTGTTGTTGTTGCCAACGCAGCAGCAGCAGCAGCGTCACCAGACGGAGCCCGTGTGAGCGACGGTTCGCGGAACTGTGGTCGATAATAAACGTGAGGGGTCGCTACTCGTCCTCGCCTTCACTTTCTCTGCCTCGTGCAGTTTTGTTCCACCGGTTTAAGTGGCGCCGCCTATCATTAGCAATGGAACTTGCATGAAATGTAATTGCATCACGAGAATGGATTGTGATCGATGAACGGATGCATCAGGGCACGTCATCTCCCCAATCAGCAGGGCAGTGTGGGCGTGGTGAGTGCGCAGTGGGTGGTGAGCAGGTGGTCAGAGCACGGTGGTGAGTAAGCAGTGGGTGGTGAGTGTGCAGTGGGTGGTGAGTGTGCACGGTGGTGAGTGTGCAGTGGGTGGTGAGTGTGCAGGGTGGTGAGTGTGCAGTGGGTGGTGAGTGTGCACGGTGGTGAGTGTGCAGTGGGTGGTGAGTGTGCACGGTGGTGAGTGTGCAAGGTGGTGAGTCTGCAAGGTGGTGAGTGTGCAAGGTGGTGAGTATGCAGTGGGTGGTGAGTGTGCAGTGGGTGGTGAGTGTGCACGGTGGTGAGTAAGCAGTGGGTGGTGAGTGTGCAGTGGGTGGTGAGTGTGCAGTGGGTGGTGAGTGTGCAGTGGGTGGTGAGTGTGCACGGTGGTGAGTATGCAGTGGGTGGTGAGAGTGCAGTGGGTGGTGAGAATGCAGTGGGTGGTGAGTGTGCAGTGGGCGGTGAGTGTGCAAGGTGGTGAGTGTGCAGTGGGTGGTGAGTATGCACGGTGGTGAGTGTGCAGTGGGTGGTGAGTAAGCAGTGGGTGGTGAGTATGCACGGTGGTGAGTAAGCAGTGGGTGGTGAGTGTGCACGGTGGTGAGTGTGCAGTGGGTGGTAAGTGTGTAGTGGGTGGTAAGTGTACAGTGGTGAGTGTGCAGTGGTGAGTGTGCACGGTGGTGAGTATACAGTGGGCGGTGAGTGTGCACGGTGGTGAGTGTTCACGGTGGTGAGTGTGCAGTGCGTGGTGAGTGTGCAGTGGGTGGTGAGTAAGCAGTGGGCGGTGAGTGTGCACGGTGGTGAGTGTGCAGTGGGTGGTGAGTGTGCACAGTGGTGAGTAAACAGTGGGCGGTGAGTGTGCACGGTGGTGAGTGTGCACGGTGGTGAGTGTGCACGGTGGTGAGTGTGCACGGTGGTGAGTGTGCACGGTGAGCAGCAGTGTGACTCAGTAGATGAGCACGGTGTGCTTTGACACTCGATCGACCTCGGTTCGATTCCTGGCCACAGCTCAACATCAGTGGCAGCGAGCGATCATCTGGACAAGAACCTGCGCTTGGCCGAGATGTACTCAGCCTCTGTTGATCACGTGGTGTGGCGAGTAAGTAAACATCAGCACCAGGGAGAACAGGTTCAGGTGCAGTTTCACCACACCACCCCTTAGTGCACCGCAGTGGCGAGATGTTAACTACCTCACCTGGTATACAGGAGATCGTGGGTTCGATCCCGACCCTGACACCTGTATATTTGGACTTTACATGTTTTCAACCTTGGTCGTGTGAATTTTTTACCGGTGTCCTCCGGATTTTCCCTCCACATTTAGATACACGCGTTTAGAGTATTTGGCTTGCGATGCATTCCCACGTGACAAGCCACTTCGTTGAGCTATCATTCGTGGCCAGATCGCTTATGAAAAACAGCTGTATAGCTCAGTGGACCTTGCCTGGTAAAATAAAAATAGTTTAGTTTTAGATGTTCGCAAACAGCACTTTCCCCAAAAGTCTGTTTAGGCTACACGAAGATCTGTGTTTGTTGCGTGTGTGTGGACACGCGTGCACTGCACGTGTGTGCACGTGTGTGCACGTGTGTGCACGTATGTGTGTACGTATGTGTGTGTGGAGGTACCTGCTCCGCCCAGCAAGCTGCCTGCAGGAGAGTAAGGAGGCCCCATACCCCGCACCCCCACCTGGGGGCCCCTCTGCTGCAGCATGGGTGGCTGGGACTGCAGCGGAACAAATGAAAGAACGGTCAGGAACAGGGGCCACTTATGGCTGGGTGTTGTGGTGCGCGTGGTGAATGTGTACAGCATGAGTTGTAGTCACGCCCAGATGACCATCCCTCTCTCCCTCACCTGCTTGAGCGTGGGCCGGTGGTGAATCACCGACTCTCCTTTCCCCGGAGTTAGGGACGACTGCTGCTGCTTGAACTGCTGCTCAATCTCCTGCGCAGCAGCAACAGCAGCAGCGACATGAATCGCACGGCACGGTCACACACCGTTACACAACGCCACCATACACACACCGGGGCGCCCGTGGTCGCATTGCGGCTTTGTTAGTGGCTATGTTGTGGCAGCATTGTGGTGGTGGTGGTGTAGCGATTGCCCGACGAAGCCGTGGCGATGCCCGCGCCTGTACAAAGGCAGTACGCTCGTGTCTGTCGCGGTGCAGCAAAGGAGCAGTTGCGAAGTTGTTAGCACACTGCGCTACCAACCCGGCGGCCCGTGGTCAGAATCAGAATCTTTATTCATCCTGAAGAAATCCGATGAGCTATGAAGCTCTTTTTCACACATGTCCAGTAGGTCGATTCCCGCTCAGGGCCAACATCGGTAACGAATATCTGGGACCCGTATGGGGACTCCCCTATGTCGACTCAGCCGTAAACGTGTACCTGGCACGATGTATAATATCTGCACTGGGGAGACCAAGGCGGCCGGGCGTGGTGCTGGTCACCCATCCCCTTTTGTGCCGTTGCCGGCCCTCATAGGCGCTCGCCAACAGAACTTGCCCAGTTAGTCTGCGTAGACTACACGGAGGGCGGGGGGACAGGATCTGTATTTTGTAGTGGTACCCGGACCCCTGCTGCTGCTGCCGCTGCTGCCGCTGCTGCGGTGTGGGGGGCACCTGCTCCTGCTGCAGCGCGCGGAGGAACGCGGCCTTGAGGCGCTCTGTGTGCTCGGCGCGCAGCGCGCGCTTGTGGCCCACAGCGAGGCAGCGCTCGCACAGCACGAGGCCGCAGCGGTCGCGCGCCCAGCGAGGCGTGAAGTCCGTACCGCAGTGGCCGCACGCAAACGGCTCCACGTGCAGCATGCGCACCTTGCCTGCCGAGCGCGGCACACACACACACACACACGGTTGTTTTAGAGTCAAATGTGAAGCGGACGGCACGTGTATATTATGCAGTTAACACAGCCGCAGTATTCACCAGGGCAGCCTGCCGCATTCGGTTGCGAGATAATAACTACCTCAGCTAGTATACAAAAGGTCGTGGGTTCAATCCCGACCATGATGCCTGTATATTTGGAGTTTGCATTTCTCTCTCCCTGTGGTTGTGTGGATTTTTCTCCAGGTCCTCCGGTTTTTCCCTCCACAGTTAGAATCGACATCGCGCGTTTAAAGAGTCTTTGGCTGGTGTAAATTTCCACGTGATAAGCCACTTCGTAGAGCTATCATTTGTGGCCAGGTCGTTTCTGAAAAAGAGCTACATAGCTCAGTGGGCCTTAACTGGTAAACTAAAAAAAAGGTTTTAGTTTTAGATGTATTTACTCGAGCTGCCAACAACCGACGCCGGCCCCTACCGGCGCCCCGTGGGCCCTCACCGTTGCCCTGCAGCAGCGTGGTGACGGCCTGCTCGAGGCCCAGCAGGTAGATGAATTCGGCGTTGACGGCGCTGGGCATGAACGCGAGCTCGGGCGCCGGTGGCTTGGGCGGCGGGATCTCCAGCAGCGTCTTCTCCAGCTGCTTGCGTAGCGCCAGCTTGGCGGCCGCCTGCCGGCTCGCCGGGGACTCGGCCAGCACGCCCCCTCCGCCGACGCCTCCCCCGCCGCCCCCACCACCCACGCCGCCCCCCATGCCCGCCGGCCCCTTGGGCTGCTGGTGCGAGGGGAGGGATCCCGCCGGTCCCTGGGGGCCCCCCATGCCGCCGGCCGGGCTCACCACCAGCCCGGATTTGGAGCCGGTCGCCACGGAGACGGCGCCCCCGCGGCCCCCCATAGACATGGCCGGGTGCTGTAGGAGGGCGCGGAATGGGGGGGGGAGGGGCGGGGGGGCATCGTCAGCGATGTCACCACAGCGGCACTGAAACCGCGAGCGTGGCCTGCGGCAGGGGTGGTTGGGGGTGGCAGCCAAGCGCAGTCGGGGCCCGTCCCAACCCGTAGTGCCGTCACAATCGGTCCTGGTGGGTAACCAGGAGCCGCATGAGAAAACCGGTTCAAACCGCTTGCCGCACAGACAAGGTCCTCGAGCAATAGGCACGACGGTTCAGCCGGTGTAACCTGAGAGATGAAGGCAGCTGCCACGGTTGTGGTCTCACCACGTCAGACCTCAAGCACACCGAGCCACGCTGCGTGACGTGAGAGAGTGTGTGAGCTGGGTGTCGTGGAGGAGGGCGCTGCTGCGGGAACCTGGCTGTAGGATGGCTTGTTTGCCGCGGAGACGTGCATGCCAGCATTCTGCTGCATGGAGCGAGGGGAGGGAGCCCCGGGGCGGGGGGCCAGTAGCAGCGGAGGGGGGGCACGCACCACCGACCCCTGGGGAGGAGGGCAACAACGGTGAGATTGCCACACAACCACACACAACGATACAGGCCATGTAGAGTGTCAAAGGCTCTGACATGAGGTTACAGGACAGACCCAGGTGCCGTGGGTTGAATGACCGAAATGACAGACAGATGCACCACCTGTGCTCCTAACTGTGCCATTCACACTCTCACTCGCCCCACAGACTTACATTCACCCCCATTCATTCGGACACCCTCACACTTTTACACAACGAACCCTCATGTACTCTCTCCCACACAACAACAGCAGCACACACTCTCATTCCCTCACACTGTCACTCGCCCTCATACCCCCAAAGACAAAGATCCCCCGTATAGCCTTAACATACTGTTGGGGCAAGTGCTGTTAGCAAGCACCTATGAAGGCCGGCATGGCACACGAGGGGGTGGGTGGCCAGCACCACGCCCGGCCACCTTTGTCTCCCCTAGTGACGATGTTTACACACCGCACCAGGTAGTCACTTGAGGCTGAGTCGACCTAGGGATGGCCCAGGACCAGTTCCGATAAGCACCACTGTTGTTGGCCATGAGCGGGAATCGAACTCGGGACGGCAGGTGCACAGCGCGATGTGCTAACCACTATACCTACCCCCACTCACCCTCTCTCACACCCCCACTCTCACCCTCACCTGGGATCCGCGCAACAGGGGGGGCATGATGCTCGTCTTCCCGGGGGGCTGGGGGAGTGGCCGGGCGGGGGTGCCCTGCCCCCCCCTCATGAGTGGGGGGGGCCCTCCCCCCGGCACTCCGTGCCTCTCCAGGGGGCCCTGGCGACAACAAGCGCAGTGGGTGAGTGTCCGCGGCGAGTACGCGAGGTGAGATGGTGTTGCGTGGTGAGTGGGTGGTGAGAGTACCCGCAGCTGGCTGTTCTCCTTGTGAGACGCCGTGTGGATCTGGCTGTGTCTCAGCTTCTTCAGCAGCACAAGTTTCGTCTCCTCCAGACGCAGCTCATCAGCAAGCCGCTTGATGAGGCGAGACCGCTCCTCCGAGCAGAAGCGCTGCGGGGAGACGGGGCAGAGAACTGGCCTCAACACAGGGCGGAAAGATGGCCTCAACACAGAGGAGAGAGCTGGCCACATTACTCAGGAATGCTGATTTATCATATCACGGGAAAGGCCAAAGACTTTTATTCGGGAGCGTCCTGCTACATTGGGATGTTTAGGCAACAGCAGCAGCAGCACCAATGTAATCATATGCTGTGTGTGTGTGTTTGGCTTTGGGAGGAAACCGGGGAAGCCGGATCAAACTCATGTGGAACAACGGGAGAGAGAACATACAAACTCCACATGGAGCGGAATCGAACTCGGGTCCTTCTTGCTGCTGTGAGGCGGCACAAATGTCACCACAGCGCTGCCACCCCTGCCCCACAGCACTCCCGTCACTGCCCCACCCAAGGTGCCTCATGCCGCACGGTGACCCTTGGCACCGTCACAAACCTTCAGGTCCTCCGGGCCTGTGGTGCCGTTAGAGTGGCCGCCACCACCACCGCCTCCACCGCCTCCACCGCCGCCGCCGCCGCCCCCACCATGGTGGTGGTGGTTGTTGTTGTTGTTGTTGTGGGGGCTTGACGACTCGTTATCCGACAGAACGATCACTTCTGGGGTCGGGGGTCGCTTGTCCCGCTTGAGGTCCCTGGGTAACGGCACGCGGTGGAAGGGGTGGTAATGGTGACAGAATCAGAATCTTTTATTTAGACTGAAGGAATCCGATGAGCTGTAAAGCTCTTTTTCACCGATGTCCAGGAGGGGCGGAGTCAGCAAGTGACAGCGCCAGCGCCGTGGTTCCCGGAAGCCCGAGACGCAGCTCACTGACGGGAAAAGTCTCAATGTCTACAGAGGTTCACGGTTCAATCCCCAGAGGCCATCCTGGCTAATACCACAGTACGTCATGACAACATTCGGCACCGTCTCCCTCGCCGCAAGCGCTAAAGATCCCATGACGTTACTTGAGAAGGAGCAGCAGGCCGCCTGTGTGTACCCGCGTCGCGGTCAGCATTTTTCCTATCACTAGTATAATCCGAGGGTTCTGTGTATGTGTGTGTATAGTGGGGAGTGGTGGCGCAGTGGTTAGCGCACTGCGCTATAAACCCAGCAACCCGAATTCAATTCCTGCTCGTGGCCAACACCGCTTACAAATATATTAATCGGTCCACGCTTGTGAGATGTTAAGTCCCTCGCTTGGTATGCAGGAAGTCGTGGTTTCGATCCCGACCCTGACACATATATTGGGAATTTGCATTTCTTTTTCCGCGTGGTCGTGTGGCTTTTCCTGCGGGTTCCCCGGTTTCTCCCTCCATATTTAGAAATATGCGTTTTAGAGCATTTGGCTGCGATACATTTCAACATGATAAGACCCTTCGTTGAGCTCTAATTTGTAGCCAGGTCGCTTCTGAAAAAGAGCTCTATAGCTCCTCAGTGGGCCTTACCTGGTAAAACAAGAACAGTTTATAGTAGTTAAGTCCTGGGCCTCGCCTAGTAAATATCAGTACTGGGGAGACAAAGGTGGCTCCCACACCACCTCGTGCACCGTGTCAGCCTTCATAGGTGCTCACTATCACCACTTGCCCCAGCAGTCTGTGTGCCTTTACACGGCTCACCTTCGTCTGTGTGCGAGCTGTGCGGTGCTCTCACCCGCGCGCCGTCGACATGTCCACGGGCTCCTCGCCGCCACCGCCACCCTGCACGTTCTCCTTGCCCGCCCTGGCCCTGGCGCGGGCAGCGCGGGCCGCGGCCAGCGCCGGCGAGCGCTGCTGCTGCTGCTCCTCGCTCCAGTCGGGCGGCTCTGCCTTGACCCGCACCGCGGCGGCGGCGGCGGCGTCGGCGGCGTCGGGCGGCGACGGCGCAGGCGGCGGCGTGGGGCCGTCGCGGCGAGCCTCGGCCTCCGGCACGGGGCTCGGGTTCGCCGGCTCTGGCTCCGCGCTCCGCTCGGGCTCCACATCCGGCCGGGCGCTCGCGACGGCGACGGCACCGGTGCCGTCGGGCAGAGCGGCCGGGTCGGGCCGCCCTCCCTCCTCGTCCAAGGGCAGGCGCTCTGGGGGCTCTAGGGGCGCCGGGGGTGACGGGGGGGCCGTGGATGATGGGGGTAATGGGGGCGATGGGGGTGATGGGGGCGCCAGCTCCGTAGCTGAAAGACAGGATGCATCCGGTCCCACAGCCCCAGTCACGTGTTTGATGAGTAACGGACTCACCTAGCAGCGGTCAATTCGCCGAGCACCGTGAGGATACATTCTGGTGAACCTCACTGGGATCCTCCGTGATCCACCACCAGAAAGCTTTGACCAACAATTACCCGGATGGATTTATTCCTGGCAGTCGCAGGAATTCTTCATCTGGGATTTTTTTTTATTGTCATCAGCTACAATGAGAATTGCTGTCCAGTTATTTGAGTGTTTATTCAGATTTTTCCTGAGATCTACAACAAGTAATTTTGCTATCCACGTATTGGCCACCACGCGACTCAACCGAAAACCTGACACAAGAACTGATGAAGCAGCAACCATTTTTTTTATTGGAAGATGCCAGGCACCGGCCGCCAAACCACGGGAAACTCACCGCAGTGCACGGTGAGTGCTGCGCTGCGAGTGGGTGAGCGGTGAGCGTGGTGATGAGTGATGAATGGCTGTGTGTGTGGTGAGTGTTGAGCAATTTGGTGGTGATCGATGAGTGGCGAGTGCCGGTGAGTGGTGGTGAGAGTGGTGGTGGTGGTGGTGTGTGTGGTGGTGAGCGTTACCGGGGGCCCCCTCTGTGCTTGGCCGTCCCCCGGGCTCCGCGTCCGCTGGGGGCTCCGTGCGAGGAACCTTCGCCGCACGCTCCTCCTCGCCCCCCTTCGTGCCTCCAGGCGTGCCCCCCCCCTGCGTGCCCCCCCCCTGCGCGCTCCCCTCCGCGTCCCCGTGGAGATCCCCACGGCCGCGCTTCACACCCCTGTCCAGCACCTCCGCCATGAGTGCAGCTGTAACCACAGCACAACCAACACCGTCACAACCTCCGTGAACACCAAAAAGCAATGCAAATACATGCACCACCGTAAACACCATCACTACCACCAAATCTGATCACACACTGATAAACACACCCACAGTAAAACCACTACCATCACTACACACGCCACCAGAAACACAACCACCACCGCCAGCGGTGCCAGTGCCCTCAACTAAAACTATTTTTATTTTACCAGGTAAGGCCCATTGAGCTTGTAGCTATTTTTCAGAAGCGACCTGGCCATGATAGCTCAACGAAGTGGCTTATCATGTGGACATTTATCGGAGCCAATACTCTAAATGCGTGCATCTAAATGTGGAGGGAAAAAACCGGCGGACCCGAAGGAAAATCCATGATACCACAGGGAATACATGCAAACTCCAAATATACAACAGGCATCAGGTTCGAACCCACATTCTCCTGCATAGCAGGCGAGGTAATTAACATCTCACCACCGTAGTGAGACGCCAGGGTTGTGCGGCTCCTTTTTTTCAATTAGACTGCAAGGGCTCCTCACCCAACCCCTGAACCCGCACCAAACTCACCATGAACACTCACCACGAAGCACAAACACCCAACCCTTCAACCCAGGCCTGGCCCTTACCATGACCCAAGCCCTGACCCTTAAACCCAACTCCAAACTCGACTGCATTCTTGACCCTAATCCTGACCCTAAACCCGGTCACGTCTCTACCCCTCCTCCATAACCCCAACTCCATTCCCGCTGCCCCCCACTCTGCCCCCTCTCATCCCCAGGCCCCACTACGGGGCCATGACTCCACCCCACGCTCACCCACAGCGCCACGCTCACCCATACCACGCTCACCCACACCAAGCTCACCCACTCCACGCTCATCCACCCCACGCTCACCCACACCACGCTCACTCACACAACACCGTGCTCACACGTGCCACGCTCATACCCACTTTACTAGCACTCATTCCCTTCACCCGTACACCCACCTCGCCTGCCCACACCACAATAACACCATGCTCCCACCACACACACACACACACCCCATACTCCCAAACACCACGCTCGCCCACAATGCACTCACCCTCAGCCTGTCCCCCGCATCCTCACACTCGCCTACACACCTCGACATGCGCACCACTCACCTACACGCACCGTGCTCACAAGACGCTTTCCCACTCATCACTCGTACCACGGTCACCCACATATCACTCGCACTCCATCCACACCCGGGGCGCCACCACACTCACGAGCACTAACACAGCTCCCAGCACGTACAAGTCAACGCTCTTCCACAGGTACAATCTATAACACTGTGTGTCACAAAAAAACAAAATTTGTTCCTGGGTAGTAAGTGTTATTTTCTAATTGCTTATGCCTAAAAAGTGCAGAAAATGGGTTATTATTCCCCACAAACTTTGCCTTTTGTGACCAGGACAGTGATATTTTGAAATTGACCTATTTTCAATGAGAAAACGTGGTGTGCATTTGTGTCATTCCTTCACGTAAAGTCCTGGTCACAAAAGCAAAGTTTGTGGGGGAATAATAGCTATTTTATATACTTTTGAGGCATAAGCAATTAGAAAATAACACAAACCAGGAACAAAAATCGTGATACATAGTGAGCTATCTTCACCCATACAACTCAGACCTCGCTAACTCACTCAACACCTCACTCACCCTCACCTTCCTCACACACCGCACTCACCCTCACCTTCCTCACACACCGCACTCACCCACACCTTCCTCACACACCGCACTCACCCACACCTCACCCCACACACCCACACCTCACCCCACACACCCACACCTCACCCCTCACCCCACACACTCACCCCACACACCCACACCTCACCCCACACACCCACACCTCACCCCACACACCCACACCTCACACCTCACCCCACACCTCACCCCACACACCCACACCTCACACCCCACACATCCACACATCACCCCACACATCCACACCTCACCCCACACACCCTCACTTAACCCCACACACCCACACCTCACCCCACACCACCTCACCCCACACACCCACACCTCGCCCCACACACCTCACCCCACACCCCTCACCCCACACACCTCACCCCACACACCCACACCTCACCCCACACACCTCACCCCACACACCTCACCCCACACACCCACACACCTCACCCCACACACCTCACCCCACACACCTCACCCACCCACACACCCCACACCCCACACACCTCACCCCACACACCAACACACCTCACCCCACACACCTCACCCCACACAACTCACCCCACACACCCCACACACCTCACCCCACACACCCCACACACCCACACACTTCACCCCACACACCTCCCCCACTCACCCCACACCTCACCCCACACACCTCACCCCACTCACCCACACACCTCACCCCACACACCCAC
Source organism: Petromyzon marinus (assembly GCF_048934315.1). Taxonomy (NCBI): domain Eukaryota; kingdom Metazoa; phylum Chordata; class Hyperoartia; order Petromyzontiformes; family Petromyzontidae; genus Petromyzon; species Petromyzon marinus. Next base: position 2,288,057 of record NC_133723.1, read on the forward strand.
ATACCTCACCCCACACACCTCACCCCACTCACCCCTCACCCCTCACACCTCACCCCACTCACCCCACTCACCCCTCACACCTCACCCCACTCACCCCACACACCCCACACACCTCACCCCACTCACCCCTCACACCACTCACCCCACACACCTCACCCCGCACACCTCACCCCACTCACCCCACACACCTCACCCCACTCACCCACATACCTCACCCCACACACCTCACCCCACACACCCACATACCTCACCCCACACACCTCTCCCCACTCACCCCTCACCTCACCCCACACACCTCACCCCACACACCCACACACCTCACCCCACTCACCCCACACACCTCACCCCACACACCTCACCCCACACACCTCACCCCACACACCTCACCCCACACACCTCACCCCACTCACCCCACACACCTCACCCCACACACCCCACACACCTCACCCCACACACCTCACCCCACTCACCCCACACACCTCACCCCACACACCTCACCCCACACACCAACACACCTCACCCCACACACCTCACCCCACTCACCCACACACCTCACCCCACACACCTCACCCCACTCACCTCACCCCACACACCTCACCCCACACACCTCCCCCACACACCTCACCCCACACACCTCACCCTACTCACCCCACTCACCCCTCACACCACTCACCCCACACACCTCACCCCGCACACCTCACCCCACACACCTCACCCCACTCACCCACATACCTCACCCCACACACCTCACCCCACTCACCCCTCACCTCACCCCACACACCTCACCCCACACACCCACACACCTCACCCCACACACCTCACCCCACTCACCCCACACACTTCACCCCACACACCTCACCCCACTCACCCCCTCACACCTCACCCCACTCACCTCACCCCACACACCTCACCCCACACACCTCACCCCACACACCTCACCCCACTCACCCCACACACCTCACCCCACTCACCCCTCACACCTCACCCCACTCACCTCACCCCACACACCTCACCCCACACACCTCACCCCACACACCTCACCCCACTCACCCACACACCTCACCCCACACACCTCACCCCACACACCTCACCCCACTCACCCACACACCTCACCCCACACACCTCACCCCACTCACCCACACACCTCACCCCACACACCTCACCCCACTCACCCCTCACGCGCTTCCCCCGCGCCCCCTCCTTTCCGCCCGTCCCCGCCCGCCCGCCCGCGGCCGCCCCCTCCAGGAGTAACGGGTCCCTCGCGTCGCTGACCCGGCCGGCGTTGCGATGGGAGGGGGGGTCCCCTGATTTCTCCCTTCCCCCCCCCGCCGCCCCCGGGGTCCCCTCTGCGGACCCCCTGAGCCGGGTCCCCACAAAGAAGGCTGAGCACTGAAGGCCCCTACTGTACGTACAGTACTCAAGTCGGGTTCGCGACGCCGCACGCGACACGACAGCCGCAGTCCTGCGTTCCCCTGGGGGGTGGGGGACCCTCTTCAGGGGTGCTGCACCGGCGAAGCGGCGGGACCCCCGATTAGGGGACCGCCCAGGTAAGGGGGTGCCCCCCGTCCTCTCTGCTACCCGTGGCCTGGGCCTCAGGCTGCGGCCGCCAATTCAGGCGATGCGGGGGTCACCGGCTCCAGACCCCGCGCGCCGAAGCAGTGGGGAGGTGGGGGGGGGTGCGCGAGGCGCGAGCGGCACCTGGGGCGGAGAGCGGCGCTGCAGACGGAGCGAGGATGAGGGTCGAGGGGGGGGTGGGGTCCCCCTGGTGGGTGGCGAGGGGGGGGGTCCCTGCCAAAAGAGGGGGTCCCTCGCGGGGGTCCTCACGGGGGTCCCGAGTTTTTTTGCGCCAAATTTTATCGGCGCGGAGGAGCGGGGCTCGGGGCCGCGTGACGTCACCGGCCCGGCCGGCGTCACGTGGCTCGGCGGAGCGCGAGGCGCGCGTGCTCAGTAATCGGTTAACGGTTACCGTTAGACGGTTACCGGTTATCGGCGAGGAGGGGAATCGTTACCCTGGCTCGCCACGAGAAGGCGGCTCCGGCAACGGCAACAAATGCGGACGAATCTCCGCCCGTGCCATTCCAGAATGAGAATCTCTTCATTTCGACTGGAGGAATCCGATGAGCTACCAAGCTCTTTATTTTTCACAGATGTCCGACAGGACAGAGTGTTCCCCCATCGCAGGTGCGCGTGGGGGGGGGGGTCCCCCCCCGAGTGCTCCGGTTACCTCCCACGCGTACAAAATAAATTGGGCCACAACACCTTCCTATGTAGAGGACCGCAGAGCTCGGGAAATTGTTTGGCACTGTGGCGCCGACTGTTCACCACTCCTCGTCTGTGGTTCCACCTCGGCGATCGAGAGATACGCAGTTTGCTTCAACGATGGTACTATGGAGACCCGTAGTCATAGATACCCCATCGAGACTCTTGGAGACCCATACAGACTCCTAGTTACTCAGAGCCTCAGAGTGATTCATGGAGACCCATTGAGACTTAGATCCATAGAGACTCATAGATACCCCATCGAGACTCTTAGAGACCCATACAGACTCCTAGTTACCCAGAGCCTCAGAGTGATTAATGGAGACCCATTGGGACTCAGACCCATAGAGACTCATAGAGACCCCATCGAGACTCACAGAGACCCATACAGACTCCTAGTTACCCAGAGCCTCAGAGTGATCGGTGGAGACTCATTGGGACTCAGACCCATAGAGACTCGCAGAGACTCATAGAGACCCCATCGAGACTCATAGAGACCCAGACAGACTCATAGTTACCTGCAGCCTCAGAAGACCCATTGAGACTCAGAACCATGGAGACTCTTAGAGACCCATACAGACTCCTAGTTACCCAGAGCCTCAGAGTGATCGGTGGAGACCCATTGGGACTCAGACCCGTAGAGACTCATAGAGACCCATACAGACTCCTAGTTACTCAGAGCCTCAGTGATTCATGGAGACCCATTGAGACTTAGATGCATGGAGACTCATAGAGACCCCATCGAGACTCTTAGAGACCCATACAGACTCATAGTTACCCAGAGCCTCAGACTGATCCGTGGAGACCCATTGAGACTCAGACCCATAGAGACTCGTAGAGACCCAGATAGACTCATAGTTACCCAGAGCCTCAGACTGATCCGTGGAGACCCATTGAGACTCAGACCCATAGAGACTCTTAGAGACCCATACAGACTCATAGTTACTCAGAGCCTCAGACTGATCCGTGGAGACCCATTGAGACTCAGACCCATAGAGACTCATAGAGACCCATACAGACTCATAGTTACCCAGAGCCTCAGACTGATCCGTGGAGACCCATTGAGACTCAGAGCCATGGAGACTCTTAGAGACCCAGACAGACTCATAGTTACCCAGAGCCTCAGAGTGATTCATGGATACACATTGCGACTCAGACCCATAGAGACTCATAGAGACCCAGAGACTTATATAGACCCACGAAGACCCAGAGACCCAGCGTTTGGAGTGCTGTGCTGCAAGGCATTTCCAATTCACGAGCCACTTCATTGAGCCGTGATTTGTGGAAAGGTCGCGTCTGAAAAAGAACAGAACAGCTTAGTGGGGCTTACCTGGTAAGAAAATTAAAACAATTGTGGCTTAAATAGTTTAGTTTAGACTCAGAGATCTATTCTGTTCTATTTCAGATTCATATAGATCCATCAGCAGTAGCCTATAGCACCTGTGATGGGGGCATCCATCCAAGCGCTCCCCAACAGTCTCAAGCTGCTGAGCCCCGAAATTTGACGGCATCGGGGGTCCAATGGGACCGTGAAGGGGGTACGGTGACTGAGGGGGTATTGAAGGGGGTATGAGACTGAGGGGGTATTGAAGGGGGTATGAGACTGAGGGGGTATTGAAGGGGGTATGAGACTGAGGGGGTATTGAAGGGGGTATGAGACTGAGGGGATGCTGAAGGGGGTATGAGACTGAGGGGCTACTGAAGGGGGTATGAGACTGAGGGGATACTGAAGGGGGTATGAGACTGAGGGGATATTGAAGGGGGTATGAGACTGAGGGGGTATTGAAGGGGGTATGAGACTGAGGGGATATTGAAGGGGGTATGAGACTGAGGGGATATTGAAGGGGGTATGAGACTGAGGGGGTATTGAAGGGGGTATGAGACTGAGGGGATACTGAAGGGGGTATGAGACAGGGGATATTGAAGGGGGTATGAGACTGAGGGGATATTGAAGGGGGTATGAGACTGAGGGGATACTGAAGGGGGTATGAGACTGAGGGGGTATTGAAGGGGGAATGAGACTGAGGGGGTATTGAAGGGGGTATGAGACTGAGGGGATACTGAAGGGGGTATGAGACTGAAGGGATATTGAAGGGGGTATGAGACTGAGGGGATATTGAAGGGGGTATGAGACTGAGGGGATACTGAAGGGGGTATGAGACTGAGGGGATGTTGAAGGGGGTATGAGACTGAGGGGATAGTGAAGGGGGTATGAGACTGAGGGAATATTGAAGGGGTTATGAGACTGAGGGGATATTGAAGGGGTTATGAGACTGAGGGGATATTGAAGGGGGTATGAGACTGAGGGGATACTGAATGGGGTATGAGACTGAGGGGATAATGAAGGGGTATGAGACTGAGGGGGTATTGAAGGGGGTATGAGAACTGAGCGGATATTGAAGGGGGTATGAGACTGAGGAGATACTGAAGGGGGTATGAGACTGAGGGGGTATTGAAGGGGTTATGAAACTGAGGGGATAATCAAGGGGGTATGAGACAGGGGGTATTGAAGGGGGTATGAGACTGAGGGGATAGTGAAGGGGGTATGAGACTGAGGGGATAATCAAGGGGGTATGAGACTGAGGGGGTATTGAAGGGGGTATGAGACTGAGGGGATAGTGAAGGGGGTATGAGACTGAGGGGATACTGAAGGGAGTATGAGGCTGAGGGGATAGTGAAGGGGGTATGAGACTGAGGGGATACTGAATGGGGTATAAGACTGAGGGGATAATGAAGGGGGTATGAGACTGAGGGGGTATTGAAGGGGGTATGAGACTGAGGGGATATTGAAGGGGGTATGAGACTGAGGGGATATTGAAGGGGGTATGAGACTGAGGGGATAATCAAGGGGGATGAGACTGAGGGGATAATGAAGGGGTATGAGACTGAGGGGGTATTGAAGGGGGTATGAGACTGAGGGGATACTGAAGGGGGTGTGAGACTGAGGGGATAATGAAGGGGTATGAGACTGAGGGGTATTGAAGGGGGTATGAGACTGAGGGGATATTGAAGGGGGTATGAGACAGGGGATAATGAAGGAGGTATGAGACTGAGGGGATAATGAAAGGGGTATGAGACTGATGGGATACTGAAGGGGGTATGAGACTGAGGGGATTTTGAAGGGGGTATGAGACTGAGGAGTTACTGAAGGGGGTATGAGACTGAGGGGATAATGAAGGGGGTATGAGACTGAGGGGATATTGAAGGGGGTATGAGACTGAGGGGGTATTGAAGGGGGTATGAGACTGAGGGGATATGGAAGAGGGTATGAGACTGAGGGGGTATTGAAGGGGGTATGAGACTGAGGGGATACTGAAGGGGGTATGAGACTGAGGGGATATTGAAGGGGGTATGAGACTGAGGGGATATTGAGGGGGGTATGAGACTGAGGGGATACTGAAGGGGGTATGAGACTGAGGGGATATTGAAGGGGGTATGAGACAGGGGATAGTGAAGGGGGTATGAGACTGAGGGGATAATGAAGGGGATATGAGACTGAGGGTATAGTGAAGGGGGTATGAGACTGAGGGGGTACTGAAGGGGGTACGGGACTGAGGGGATAGTGAAGGGGGTATGAGACTGAGGGGGTATTGAAGGGGGTATGAGACTGAGGTGATAATGAAGGGGGTATGAGACTGAGGGGGCATTGAAGGGGGTATGAGACTGAGGGGATACTGAAGGGGGTATGAGACTGAGGGGGTATTGAAGGGGGTATGAGACTGAGGGGATAATGAAGGGGTATGAGACTGAGGGAGTATTGAAGGGGGTATGAGACTGAGGAGATACTGAAGTGGGTATGAGACTGAGGGGTATTGAAGGGGGTATGAGACTGAGGGGATATTGAAGGGGGTATGAGACTGAGGGGGTATTGAAGGGGGTATGAGACTGAGGAGATACTGAAGTGGGTATGAGACTGAGGGGATATTGAAGGGGGTATGAGACTGAGGGGATATTGAAGGGGGTATGAGACTGAGGGGGTATTGAAGGGGGTATGAGACTGAGGGGATACTGAAGGGGGTATGAGACAGGGGATATTGAAGGGAGTATGAGACTGAGGGGATATTGAAGGGGGTATGAGACTGAGGGGGTATTGAAGGGGGTATGAGACTGAGGGGATAGTGAAGGGGGTATGAGACTGAGGGGATACTGAAGGGAGTATGAGGCTGAGGGGATAGTGAAGGGGGTATGAGACTGAGGGGATACTGAATGGGGTATAAGACTGAGGGGATAATGAAGGGGGTATGAGACTGAGGGGGTATTAAGGGGGTATGAGACTGAGGGGATATTGAAGGGGGTATGAGACTGAGGGGATATTGAAGGGGGTATGAGACTGAGGGGATATTGAAGGGGGTATGAGACTGAGGGGATAATCAAGGGGGATGAGACTGAGGGGATAATGAAGGGGGTATGAGACTGAGGGGGTATTGAAGGGGGTATGAGACTGAGGGGATACTGAAGGGGGTGTGAGACTGAGGGGATAATGAAGGGGTATGAGACTGAGGGGTATTGAAGGGGGTATGAGACTGAGGGGATATTGAAGGGGGTATGAGACAGGGGATAATGAAGGAGGTATGAGACTGAGGGGATAATGACAGGGGTATGAGACTGATGGGATACTGAAGGGGGTATGAGACTGAGGGGATTTTGAAGGGGGTATGAGACTGAGGAGTTACTGAAGGGGGTATGAGACTGAGGGGATAATGAAGGGGGTATGAGACTGAGGGGATATTGAAGGGGGTATGAGACTGAGGGGGTATTGAAGGGGGTATGAGACTGAGGGGATATGGAAGAGGGTATGAGACTGAGGGGGTATTGAAGGGGGTATGAGACTGAGGGGATACTGAAGGGGGTATGAGACTGAGGGGATATTGAAGGGGGTATGAGACTGAGGGGATATTGAGGGGGGTATGAGACTGAGGGGATACTGAAGGGGGTATGAGACTGAGGGGATATTGAAGGGGGTATGAGACAGGGGATAGTGAAGGGGGTATGAGACTGAGGGGATAATGAAGGGGATATGAGACTGAGGGTATAGTGAAGGGGGTATGAGACTGAGGGGGTACTGAAGGGGGTACGGGACTGAGGGGATAGTGAAGGGGGTATGAGACTGAGGGGGTATTGAAGGGGGTATGAGACTGAGGTGATAATGAAGGGGGTATGAGACTGAGGGGGCATTGAAGGGGGTATGAGACTGAGGGGATACTGAAGGGGGTATGAGACTGAGGGGGTATTGAAGGGGGTATGAGACTGAGGGGATAATGAAGGGGTATGAGACTGAGGGAGTATTGAAGGGGGTATGAGACTGAGGAGATACTGAAGTGGGTATGAGACTGAGGGGTATTGAAGGGGGTATGAGACTGAGGGGATAATCAAGGGGGTATGAGACTGAGGGGATACTGAAGGGGGTATGAGACTGAGGGGATAGTGAAGGGGGTATGAGACTGAGGGGATACTGAAGGGGGTATGAGACTGAGGGGATACTGAAGGGGGTATGAGACTGAGGGGATAATGAAGGGGGTATGAGACTGAGGAGATACTGAAGAGAGTATGAGACTGAGGGGATAATCAAGGGGGTATGAGACTGAGGGGATAATGAAGGGGGTATGAGACTGAGGGGATAATCAAGGGGGTATGAGACTGAGGGGATAATGAAGGTGGTATGAGACTGAGGGGATAATCAAGGGGGTATGAGACTGAGGGTATAATGAAGGGGGTATGAGACTGAGGGGATAGTGAAGGGGGTATGAGACTGATGGGGTACTGAAGGGGGTACGGGACTGAGGGGATAGTGAAGGGGGTATGAGACTGAGGGGGTATTGAAGGGGGTATGAGACTGAGGCGATAATGAAGGGGGTATGAGACTGAGGGGGCATTGAAGGGGGTATGAGACTGAGGGGATACTGAAGGGGGTATGAGACTGAGGGGGTATTGAAGGGGGTATGAGACTGAGGGGATAATGAAGGGGTATGAGACTGAGGGAGTATTGAAGGGGGTATGAGACTGAGGAGATAGTGAAGGAGGTATGAGACTGAGGGGTATTGAAGGGGGTATGAGACTGAGGGGATAATCAAGGGGGTATGAGACTGAGGGGATACTGAAGGGGGTATGAGACTGAGGGGATAGTGAAGGGGGTATGAGACTTAGGGGATAATGAAGGGGGTATGAGACTGAGGGGATACTGAAGGGGGTATGAGACTGAGGGGATACTGAAGGGGGTATGAGACTGGAGGGGTATTGAAGGGGGTATGAGACTGAGGGGATACTGAAGGTGGTATGAGACTGAGGGGATACTGAAGGGAGTATGAGACTGAGGGGATAATGAAGGAGGTATGAGACTGAGGGGATAATCAAGGGGGTATGAGACTGAGGGGATAATGAAGGGGGTATGAGACTGAGGGGATAATCAAGGGGGTATGAGACTGAGGGGATAATGAAGGGGGTATGAGACTGAGGGGATAATGAAGGGGGTATGAGACTGAGGGGATACTGAAGGGGGTATGAGACTGAGGGGATAATGAAGGGGGTATGAGACTGAGGGGATACTGAAGGGGGTATGAGACTGAGGGGATACTGAAGGGAGTATGAGACTGAGGGGATAATGAAGGGGGTATGAGACTGAGGGGATAATGAAGGGGGTATGAGACTGAAGGGATATTGAAGGGGGTACGAGACTGAGGGGATATTTAAGGGGGTATGAGACTGAGGGGATACTGAAGGGGGTATGAGACTGAGGGGATAATGAAGGGGTATGAGACGGAGGGGATAGTGAAGGGGGTATGAGACTGAGGAGATACTGAAGGGGGTATGAGACTGAGGGGATAATCAAGGGGGTATGAGACTGAGGGGATACTGAAGGGGGTATGAGACTGAGGGGATAATGAAGGGGGTATGAGACTGAGGGGATATTGAAGGGGGTATGAGACTGAGGGGATATTTAAGGGGGTATAAGACTGAGGGGATACTGAAGGGGGTATGAGACTGAGGGGATAATGAAGGGGGTATGAGACTGAGGGGATAGTGAAGGGGGTATGAGACTGAGGAGATACTGAAGGGGGTATGAGACTGAGGGGATAATCAAGGGGGTATGAGACTGGGGGGGGGTATTGAAGGGGGTATGAGACTGAGGAGATACTGAAGAGGGTATGAGACTGAGGGGATAATCAAGGGGGTATGAGACTGAGGGGATAATGAAGGGGTATGAGACTGAGGGGATAATGAAGGGGGTATGTTGCCGAGGGGATACTAAGGGTTTGTATATGGCTGAGGGGGGGGGGTGCCTAAGGGGGACCAGGGGGAGGGGGCATGAGGGGGTTTGGCGAGGGATCCGGATCCCGACCCGGATGTTTTGGATCCGGATCCCACGGGGCCCGGTGCTGACGGCGGTGGTGGCTGCTGCTCCTGAACCTCGTCAACCTCCTTATCATCAACCTCCTCCTCGTCAACCTCCTCCTAGTCAACCTCCTCTTCGTCAACCTCCTCCTCGTCAACCTCCACCACCTCCTCGTCAACCTCCTCCAACTACCTCAATCACAACTACCTCGACAACAACCACCCCGACACATCAACCTCCTCAACAGCAGTAACTATATCGTCGTCATCGTCGTCGTCGTCATAATCGCAATAACAGCTTCATCCGCATCAACATAATTAATATCAACCTCGTCGTTAACCTCGTCGCCATCATCACCGTCGCCACTGTATCGACATCGTTAGCACCCCCGCGTCATCGCCGCCATCGTAAAAAACTTCATCAGCATAACCTCCTCAACATCATTGTGCAACCTCTTTAACATCATCCTCCAACCTCAACATCATCCTCCAACCTCATCCTGCAACCTCATCAACATCCTCCAACCTCAACATCATCCTCCAACCTCATCCTGCAACCTCATCAACATCATCCTCCAACCTCATCAACCTCATCCTGCAACCTCATCATCATCCTCCAACCTCATCCTGCAACCTCATCAACATCATCCTCCAACCTCATCAACCTCATCCTGCAACCTCATCAACAACATCCTCCAACCTCATCAGCATCCTGCAACCTCATCAACATCATCCTCCAACATCATCCTGCAACCTTATCAACATCCTCCAACCTCATCAACATCATCCTCCAACCTCATCAACATAATCCTCCAACCCTCCTCAACATCATCATCATTCACATCGCTCCAACCTCCTCAACCTCTTTCTGGGGGGCGCGGTGTCCATGGGCGCCCCCACGCGAGGGACCCCCACGGCGCAGGACACCTAGAGCCGGGGCCCACAGTGCGGGGGACCGGGGGAGCAGGGAGGAGGGGGGCCCGGTGGGATCAACCATGGCCGACACGGAGCTCCCGCAGCTGCACAAGCGCCGCCGCCGCTGCCTGGTGGCCCAGATCTGCCCCTTCCGTCGCCTGGGCCGCAAGATGCGCGGCGGTGGCACCTACGGTGAGACGGGGGTCCGGATCCCCTACCCCCACCCCTTCATCGCCCGGCCCCCCCCCCCCCTTCATCGCCCGGACCCCCCCCCCCTTCATCGCCCGGACCCCCCCCCCTTCATCGCCCGGACCCCCCCTCCCCCCCCTTCATCGCCCGGACCCCCCTCCCCCCCCTTCATCGCCCGGACCCCCCCTCCCCCCCCTTCATCGCCCGGACCCCCCCCCCCCCTTCATCGCCCGGACCCCCCCCCCCCTTCATCGCCCGGACCCCCCCCCCCCTTCATCGCCCGGACCCCCCCCCCCTTCATCGCCCGGACCCCCCCCCCCCTTCATCGCCCGGACCCTGATCCCCTTGCTCCCTCATTTTCTCCTGCGCCTCGATACCTCTCGTTTCCCTCTAACCACCCGCCCGCCACCCTCCTCGCCCATTATTCTGAGCCCCTCCTCATCCATGCCCCTTGATCCCCCAGCCCTTGCCTCCCCTGAACCCAATTCATTTGATCCCAACGATCCTGCTCCCTCTGAGACCCCCGATTTACACGATCCCTTTTTAGTCCCCATTAGCCCCCTGCTTCCCACTCCCCTTGCTGCCCCTACTCCCAGCTGCTCTCCCAGTTCTCAGGCCCCACAAGAACTCTCTATGAACCCAATAATCCATGTGAGCCCCCCAGATTCCTGGACCCCTTGCTCCCCCTCCGATTCCTGCTCCTTTGCTCCAACTGATGCCCCCCCCCAATCCATGGATCCTCTCAACTCAATTCACTGATCCCTTCTCCCCCAACCCCTGCTGCCCCAAACCCTTCTCCCCCAATCTCCTGCTCCGCCAACCCCCTGCTCCCAGCCCCCTTTGATCCCCTCGATTTCAACTTTCCCCTCCCCCACCCCGCATCTCCACCGATATCTGCACCCCCTGTTCCCCTTGGTTGCCTAGATCTCCCTACTCCCACTGGTCCCTGCTCTTCTGAACTAAACTATGAACTTTTTTATTTTACTAGGTAAGGCCCACTGAGCTCTACAGCTCTTTTTCAGAAGCAACCTGGCCACAATTGAAAGCTCAACGAAGTGGCTTATCACGTGGCAACTTATAGCAGCCAAATACTCTGATGTGTCTAAACGTGGAGGGAAACACCGGAGGGCCCCGGAGAAAAATCCACACGACCACGGGGAGAGAGGCACGCAAACTCCAAATACACAGCAGGAGTCAGGGTCGGGATCGAACCCACGACCTCCTGCATGCCAGGCGAGGTAGTTAACATCTCCTAGCCACGGTGATTATGATGAGAGAGACACGCAAACTCCAAATATACAGCAGGAGTCAGGGTCGGGATCGAACCCACGACCTCCTGCATGCCAGGCGAGGTAGTTAACATCTCCTAGCCACGGTTATTATGATGAGAGAGACACGCAAACTCCAAATATACAGCAGGAGTCAGGGTCGGAATCGAACCCGACAGCCTCCTGTATACCAGGCGAGAGAGTTAATGTCTCCTAGCCACCGTGGCGCTGACGAGATGTCTCCAAATCCCCACTCCCTGCCCCCCTCCGATTTGATCTCCGTGATTTGCTCCACTGCTCCTGGTCTTCATGATCCCATCTACCCCTAAAGCTTGATTCCATTATTCCCTGAATGTACCTGCTCCCCCTCGGGCTCCAGGGTCCCCTGATACCCCGTTAATCCCTGTCGTGGGGGCGCACACGGGGGTCGGAGTTTTGCCCCAAAGTTTCCCTAGTGAAAGAGGATACCGCTTATTCCGTGTATCCCCTTGGCGAGGGGGCAGGGACAAGGGGGGGGGCCCTTAGCAGGGTTAAGCTTCGCGGGGTTGAACCCCCTTTCCCGGGGACCCGAGTGTTGATGGAGACGGATAGTTTAACCAAGGCGGAGATTGCGCAATTGTGCCCCCCTGCCCCTCCCCACCTCTCTTTCACTCTCCCCCTCACTCTTTCACTCTCCCCCAGTCACTCTCTCTCTCACACCCCACCTCGCGTGGCCCCCACATGTCTCACTCTCCCCTCCACTCCCTTAGTCTCCCCCCCCACCTCGCTCTCTACATACACAAACCCTCCACACTTGCTGCCTCTCCCTGTTTCTGCCTCTCTGGCACCATCTTCATGCCGCTCTCCACTCACCCCACCCCCCCTGCTACGACAAGGACACTCCCGCCTGCCTCTCCATGGCGCACCCGGCTTGCCCTCTCTACGCCTAAGCCCTGCCTCCGCGCTCTCTCTCCACGTCCCCCTCACACCTCCCTGACATCGCCCGCCCCTCTTCCTGCCTCTCCCTGCTGCTTCTGTCGACATCTCTCCGCCACACGTGACCCGCACCTCCGATTAGCACGTGTACGGTGCGAAAAAAGTTCAGCATACCCTGTTATGTTGAACTCAGGGCCACTGAGCTAAACAGCTCTTTTTTTTCAGAAGCGACCTGGCCACAAATGATAGCCCAGCCAAGTGGGTCATCACGTGGACATTTATTGCAGCCAAATACTCCAAACGCTTGTTTCTAAATGTGGAGGGAAAACCCGGAGGACATGGAGAAAAATACACGCAACCACGGGGAGAGAGACACGCAAACTCCAAATATGCAGCGGGCGTAAGGGCCGCGATGGAACCCACGATCTCCTGTATACCAGGCGAGGTAGTTAACATCTCGCCACCGTGGCACCCACATACGTGACCTACCGGTCTCTCATCTTCCTGCGTCCCGTCTGTATCCACCCTGCTCCCATCCCTCGTCCTCCCCCCACCTTGCTTAAAAAAATCACAGTTCCGAATGTCCACAAACCGGTAACCGTTTCCAGTGGAACGTAATGAATGCGCGGATTAGCACGCGCAAATGTACGAACGGCATGGCGGCAAGCCTAAGTTAACGCGGTGGTCCATTCGCCCTCAATTCTCAGTGAAAAGACAGCCCAGATATTGCTCGCTAAAAGGCGAATGCTGGCGTAAAGGGCCTCGTCCACTAGAGGGAGCGCGCTCTTAAAGTGGTCTCTTTCCACGCTGACCGGAACATCTTTGGAATTGGTGGGACTACCCACACTTTACCCCACCGCACGTGATCTACCGATCATAGACTGTGGTGCAGCTACATACACTGCTGCCGAGTGGGCAGATGCGGTGGAGGGAGATTGAATAAACTTGGCCCATTGTTATTCTTGGGTATTTCGGTAAAGTCACGTAGATAGCAGGGATATAATATAAATAATAAAAATAAAAGAATAAAATTATCACGTTTCGGCCACAACACAAGCAGCTTGTGTTGCCGTTTGTGTTGTGGCCAAAACGTCGTGAGACTTTAATGTTTTATTTTTATTATTTCCCTTTTACGTGACTTTACCGAAAGATCCAAGAATATGAATTCCTGCAGTCACGAAAGCTTTAAATTGAAAATAAAAAAAATCACGTTGATTAAAATAAATGTTTTGTTATTTTCTTTTAACCTATCTACGTGACTTTACTGAAAGACCCAAGAATATGAATCCCTGCAGTCATGAAAGCTTTAAGTCAAGATTTGGCCCCTTGTCCTCAACTGCCTTGCCAGGAGATGGAATCGAACTGCCGCCAAACTGGATTGCAAGTCCAGCGTTCTGCAGACCATTTGTTGCACCACGGTGGCAGCTCCCTCCAGTTCGCGTGTGAAGGGCTTATTGCGCTCGAGATAGCAAGGGCATAAGTGCACGCGTAAAGTGTGTGCAAGTGACTCAATTATTGACTGGCAAATAAAACACTCACCTGCTCTGGTGGTTGCCCGTAAACCACTGGTGGCTGTGTGCAATTCTATTGGTGAAGGCCGATAACCAATCGGCTGTTTACGCTCATGGCACTCGCAGCTTCCACGGTGGCCAACGGGGGCTCTGGACGGGTGCGCGGTGCTCGTGACCCCTCCACCTTGAACCAAATCACTAAAAACACAAAGACCAAATGCAGCTTGTGCCGGAGGCCCCGGGGGAAATGAGTGCCTATAACATCCTTCCTGGGTATTGTCATTAAAAACTCCTGCACCTCAATTCTCCACGAGTGGAGAGAACGGAGGAGTTCCCATATCTGGGATTATGACTAGCTCCGGTTTGGCTGCAGAGGTTTCACTACAAATCAGTTAAGTAGCAATTTATTTTCATCAGCTTCATCAAGCTGTGCAGAAGGTACCTGGCCTGTCGCTCAATACAAAGCTTTGTCTCTTAAACGGCCAGTTATGCCCCCGTGACTTGCCAGTGAGCATACATTTCACGTGGCTTCGAAGTGCACCTAGACTGGCACAAGTGGTAGTAACGTCGTTCTTTAACTGAGCGGATGAATGAGTTGAGGCAACTCCCAATTGTTCCGCGTGTCCCAGCAGATGTCGGCACGGTGCAAGTGGTGTCGGGCGGCCCGGGGATGTGGAGTCCCTTCGAGCAGCCAGACCCCAAGCAACACGAACCCCCGACTCTCGGGGTTTCTACCACCGGCACCATGAGCAGCAACAGCAGCAGCAGCAACAGCAGCATCGTCATTGTGGAGCTGCAGCAGCCGCCGCTGCAGCAGCAAGAGGTCCTGGACATCCCAGTCGTGCCGGCTGCTCACATTGACCCCGGTAAGAACCCCCCTGCGTAGACCATAACAGGGGTCATCGCAAGGATTTCGTTTGGCGAAAAGGAGAGCGACTGTTAGGGATTTAGCCGTCCCAATTGCTTCGAGTGTTTGTGAAATGCAGATACATCCACCTCACCCCCTTCACGTGCATATCTGGCACCACGGTGGCGAGATAACTACCTCGTCTGGTATGCAGGTCGTGGGTTTCATCCTGACCCCAACGCCTGTATATTTGTAGTGTTCTCATGGTTGCGTGGATTTTTCTCTGGGTCCTCCGGTGTTTCCCTCATTCAGAATCTTCTGTCAAACGGTTTCTTAACGTCCACTGAAGGACAAGGTTTCTTATGGGGGGGGGGGGGGGGGAGGCTTATTCACCCATAGTATTATTCAGGGCGGCCGCTGGGCTCGAAGCACTGTAACAAGCCACAAGTGACACTGCTGGGTCATGTCACCATAATGAGTGGTTGACCCTTGCGAGGGGGTCAGGGGCCATTGTGAAGGGTCACAGTGCATCCCCCTTCCATTAAGCCAGCTTTTTGTACCCCTGCAGACCCGGAGGAGTTCGTGGACCCGGAGACTGGGGAGGTGGCTCAGTGAGGGCCCCCTGGGGGGGCCGACAGCACCAAGGCTGGAAAGCAGGTGCCACTGGGACTCCAATCACCGGGGCGGCACAAGCAGGGCTCCTTGGGCATCTCCTGCGCGGGTAGCGAGTGTTTATTTTGTACTGGGCTGGTTTACTGTATGCGAGGCGTTGTGCTGTGGGGGGTGATGGGATGGACCTGTGGGCAGGGGTGTGGGCTGGGTTTTTCTAGTGAAATAAATTGTTTACACAGCCTCGTGCTGCTGCTGGTCCGTGCGGGAGGGATGAGCAGTGAGAGTGGCCACGCACGCCCTGCACTCGCCCCACTCAAGCACATAGCATTCACCACACGGTCCAGGCGGAGTTCATGTCACACAGCTTCTGCTCATAACGACATCACCTTTGCGTTTATTGAGTCAGGCGTTTGGGCCATGGGGACAGCGTGCAGCCAGAGGAGGGGGCAGGCAACGAGGAGCAGGTAACAAGACACTGTGGAGGTGGTGGTTGTGGTAGGGGGTGGTGGTTGTTAGTGGTGTTGGTGGGTAGTGGTTGTTGTGGCTTGGGTGGCTGTAATTGTTGAGGATCTGCAGTGATGTGGCTCAGTCAATGGTGGTTGCAAGGGGGTGGGTGGTTGAGGGTCCACCGTGGCGTGGCTCAAGTCAGTGTTGGTGGCTTTGAGGGGATGGTGGAGGACCCGCCATAGCTCAGTCGGTGGCAGGCCCCCCTGCCCCTGTGCCCTCGTCACCCTTGGACTTCTTGCTGCCGGAGACGATTCCGTCGATACGCAGCAGCAGGATCGCCGTCTGGGGGATTCCACCACACCGAATCTCAGCACCTGCACCACCAGTGCCGTTTCCTCCCCATCGTCGCCCCTGCCCTCCCCCATTGCGACCACGACCTCCCGCTGGAGCCATTGCCACCCCTCGGGGGGGGGGGGGGGGGAGCGCAGAATGGCGGTACGATGGCGGTGTGACCTCACCTCCAGCGCCGTCTTGTACGTCTGGGCCTTGACGGCGAAGGGGTCGAGGACGCCGAGCTCGCGCATGTCGGCGACGGCGCCCGTCTCCCCGTTCACGCCCCAGCTTTCGCAGCCCTCCTGGGTGTGCTTCGCCTGGTCACAGCGTGACGGCACAACGCGGACGAGAGCTCATCACCACCACGGCGAGACGGCGCCGAACGGCGGCCACGTTCTCTTCGGCGCATGTTGCACAGGGTCCCGCTGTTCAAATCCGGCGGTCTGCCCTGGTTAATGGACATCTGTGACATCTGTGTCCATTAACTACTGGACATGTGAAAGAGCTTTATAGTTCATTGGATTCCTCCAGATTCTGACAATACTGCCATGCGCATGAACCGTGTAAAAAAAAATCTGACTACTAAGCGCTGTCTTGCGTCACTCGCTGCGAACGTTAATGATCCCGCGACGAGCAAGGGGGCCACAACGTGTGTCGGCGTCGTGGTAAAAGTTTGCCAAATTGGAAAAAAAAAATCGCGCCAAGTTACTCAATATGGAAACTCGCAACAGAAACATCGCCACCCCATCTGTGAAACAGAGCAGCAGTTTCCTTCGTGATGATCGCCTTGTGCCAGACGCAGGGACAGCTGCCACTGGGGGTGTGCCCCTCAGCGAGACCACACAGCAACATCGCCCCCTGCTGCAAAATCACTCTGGGCGCATTCCTTCCAACGATCGCCACGCAGCGCCATAACGTCAACATAATTCATAATTGCACTCAATTGTGAATTCTCACAAACGCACGGCTGCAAAACTTCGCAGCACAACCCGGGGTGAGGCGAGGGTGCGGGATCGCGCTGCTGGTGAGCGCGGCTGCTCGCTCACCCGGAGCGAGGTGAGCGTGCGGATCGTGCTGGCGCCGCAGTTCTGCACCAGCGTGCGAGGGATGACCTCGAGGGCGCGCGCCGCGGCGCGGTACGGCCACTGCTCGACGCCGGTCATGGCGCGCGACCGCACCTCCAGCGCCTGCGCCAGCGCCATCTCTGTGGCGCCGCCGCCCGCCACCAGGCGCGGCTCCAGCAGCACGTTACGCGCCACCTGCATGGCGTCCTGCAGATTTCGCTCCACCTCCTGGCACGCGCGACGCAGAGAGGGAGATCGACGCTGCCCCCAACGCTCCACACAGTTACAAAGACCACCCCGTACAGCCTTCAGACTTTTGGGTAAAGTGCTGTTGTGGCGAGCGCCTATGAAGGCCGGCACGGCACACTAGGAGGCGAGTGGCCAGCACCACGCCCGGTCGCCTGTGTCTCTTTGGTGGCGATGTTGACACTTCGAATCAGGTACTCCATTTAAGGTCGGGTCGACATAGGGGAGGCCCAGGATATTTTGTCACCCGTGGGTCAGGTCATTGGGTTCGTAGCGCAGTGTGAACCCACTACACTGCCGCTCCAAATACACGTGTACACACAGACAACCCGCGCCGTGTGCGGCGTGTGTGTATGCGGCATGTGTGTGTATGCAGTGTGTGTGTGTATGTAGTGTGTGTGTGTGTCCCGTGTGCGTGCAGTGCGCGCCCGGCGTGTGTGTGTGTATGTGCGGCGTCCTCACGGCCAAGATGTCCTTGCTGGCTCCACGCAGGAGGATGGTGCAGGCCTTGGGGTCCTTGCACTCGGTGATGAACGTGAAGTAGTCGTCGCCGATCTTCTTCACCTCGAAGAGACCCGCGCCTGTACCGACGTCCTCCTCCTTGGCGTCAGACGTGCGGCTCACGATACGAGCACCGCACGCCCTGGCACCGCACACACAACCACGAGTGTGACCCCCTCACCACCACCACCACCCCCACACCCTGCCACCCCATACACACGCAACACAGCAGCAGCATGCCCAGGCACGCCGTGACCACGCCATCGTATACCACACAGCACAACCAACCACGCACAAAGCACGACACACAACGACAACGTTTACCCCATGTACAACAGTCCACACACAATACGATTCCACCCACATACACCACATGTCTGCAAGCAGGGGTGCAGATACCTAGCAATGCAGTTGCTAAATAGTGATGTGGTTGCAAGGGTTAAAGTGACGAGGTTACCTAGCGATGCGATCGTGTGGTTAACGAGTGGCAGAGTTACCTAGTGACACGGTTAAATAGTGATGTAGTTGTGCGGTTATTTAGCGATGTGGTTGCACGGTTAAACAGCGATGCGGTTGTGTGGTTACCTGGCTATGCGGTTATTGTCAGTCTTGCGGATGCGGCGGATCGCGGTGATATTCGCCTTCACCAGGAAATGTTGAGCCAGGTCTGAGACGGGGTACGCAGATCACAGCCCAATTCGCGCTCGCGCGCACACACACACACACATCCTGACACATAACGACCCCCTCTATACCCTTAAGACTGTTGGTGCAAGTGCTGTTCACGAGTACCTATGGAGGCCGGCATGGCACACGAGGGGGTGGGTGGCCGGCACCACGCCCGGCCGCCTTTGTCTCCTCAGTGGCAATGCATACCATACCAGGCGCTCATTTGAGGCCAAGTCGACCTAAGGGAGGCCCAGGACCGGCTCAGATAATCGTGACTGCTGTTGGCCGCGAGTGGGAATCTAACTCGGGTTTCTGGCTTCGTAGCGCTGTTACACTACCGCTGACGCACAAAGCCCCCGATTCATGCACGCAGCCAAGAGCACGCACCGGAGATGCCCTTCTCGGTGAAGAGGAGGTCGGGCTTGAGGCGCACGATGTCGGCGCAGATCTGCTGGATGTAGTCCTCCTCTGCCTGCAGGATCTTTGCAAAGTCCTCCTCACGCGACATCTCGATGTCCGTCTGCGCCACCACCACAACCGCCGCTTTAGGGGACCACCACCACAACCGCCGCTTTAGGGGACCACCACCACAACCGCCGCTTTAGGGGACCACCACCACAACCGCCGCTTTAGGGGACCACCACCACAACCGCCGCTTTAGGGGACCACCACCACAACCGCCGCTTTAGGGGACCACCACCACAACCGCCGCTTTAGGGGACCACCACCACAACCGCCGCTTTAGGGGACCACCACCACAACCGCCGCTTTAGGGGACCACCACCACAACCGCCGCTTAAGGGAGGGACACCGCACGAGGGCAGGGCCCAGCCACAAGGGGATGGGGGGGGGACTGTGCGAGTGGGGAGCAGCTGAACGAGTGAGCGAGCGGGCGATGGGGTGGGTGAGCTGGTGAGCACCTGGCTCTCGCCCTTCTTGAACTCGAGGGAGCAGTCCAGCAGCAGGATGCGCGGGGTCTCGATGCGGCGCCGCATGCGCGGGTGCGTAACATCCTTGTTGAGCATCACCCCGCGCAGCACGCACGACTCCTCCAGGATCCCGCCCGGCACCTGCGGTTGCAACCGCCGCACACCGCGCCGTCAGCACACCGTCGGCACGCTACACCGTCGGCGCACCGCTGTCGGCGGACCGCAGGACACTGCACACCGCGTCACGCCACCGTCACGCTTGGCACACGCGCCACCGTCTGCCGTGCAAGTTGTGCGCATGGCCGTGCGTGTGCACGCGTGCCAGCACCTTCTCGATCTTGGCGTAGTTCTTGATGTCGATCTCGCGCCGCCCGTTATCCTCGCGCTGCACGGTCAGCACCGCGTCCAGCGCGATTCCGCACGCCAGCTCCGAAACGCGGCTCAGCGCCTTCGTGTCGATGGCGCTCTTCACGATCCGCAGCATCATCACCCGGTCGGTCACGTCTACCGCGACGCTGCGGCGCGACGCAGGGGAGCGAGAGAGGCGGGGTTACCTCCGCCCTGAGCAACTGCAGCGGTCGCATCCATCAGGGGTGGAGAGCTCAGCCCTCTCCTGACTCGCCATTCTCCACAGAAATTCAGAGCAGTCGCGGCGATCGTTTGATGATCCGGCACTCGCTCACCCCAGTCACTTGCTCGCTCACCAGTGGTCAGTCGCCTCCATATCGCCCTTCAAATAAGCTATTACCACCATTGCGATTCCCCATGAACGTAACGAGTGGATCCCTCCCCACCACTGTGTTAAGGAATCTGTCAACCAGCCTCTGTTTCATCACCCACACGGTGTTCAACCACCACCACACTAACGGTCACAACCCACTTCTCGATCTGCTTCTTCCCTCGCGCTGCTCCAGTATGCTCCCTCGTTCCATCAACACCATCGTCTTATCATCTCAAACTCGTACAATAATAACCTCGCTCAATTCAAGATGCGCGTTCACTCTCGCAACTGATACGGAGTACTGCTTGTTGCTGGCTGCTTGAGTTTTGGGCCTGTCCTCGGCACACGCCAGGGACCGCCAGCTTCCCCCAAGCCCGTGACCCCCGGCGCACCTGATGTCCTTGAGGGTGGACAGCATGTCCTCCAGCGCCTTGCGGTAGGCGCTGATGATGACCGTCGGGTGCATCTGCTGCTCCAGGAACTGCTCCGCCACAGCCAGCATCTCTCCAGCTACCACCGTGGGCAGACACACAAACAAAGATAAAGACAAAGATCCCACATACAGCCTTAAGGCTGTAGGAGCAAGTGCTGTTTTGTGAGCACCGATGAAGGCCGACAGCACACGAAGAGGGTGGGTGGCCAGGCCGCCTTTGTCTCCGAGTGATGTTGACATACTACACCAAGAACTCATTTTAGGTTGAGCCGATTAAGGGGAGTCTCAGGACCGGTTGAGCCATTCATCACTGGTGATGGCTGTGTGCAGGAATCGAACTCAGGTCAGAGTTCTTTGGAGTTGGTGTGAATTCATGCACGAGTAGGAGTAATTGACTAAATGAGAGTGTGAATGAGTAACCGAGTGTGATTGAATGGGTGGGAGTTCGTATAAATGATTAGTACGAGTACTCGAGCAAGCGTGAATGAGCGAGTGTGGGTGAGCGTGAGCAAGCCAGTACGAGCGAGCGAGCATAAGTGATTGGGAATATGACCGCGCGATCGTGAATGTGCGAGCCCGAGCGAGGAAGCAAACTGCTACAGCCGCACAGCTCACCCAGGATGATGACGGAGGTTGTGCCGTCGCCCACCTCCTCGTCCTGCGTGCGGCTGATCTCGATCATCGACTTGGCTGCTGGGTGCTGCACCTGGATCTGAGGTGAGAGGACACCACACTCGGCCTCTTAGTGCGGCGGCACCGGCACCGTTAGCACAGCAGCTGTCAGTGCAAATCGTTGGTGAAGCTGTCGGTGCAGCCGTGAGCATAGTGGTCCGTGTACCTGCTGGTGCAGCCATCTCACTCACCTCGCGCAGGATGGCGTTTCCGTCATTCGTCATCACGATGCCGCCCATGGGATCCATCAGCATCTGATGGAAAATCATTCACTCGCGTCACTCCCTTCCACATCACAGCACTCTCCCCCACATCACTCCATCTAGTCGTCCACTATCTGGCGTCACTCCCTCTCCCCCGGGGGTCACTCAGTCCGGCGTCAACCCCATCCTCTTGTCTCTCCCTGCCCGTCACAATTCCTCCATTCCCCCGGTCTCCCCCCGCATTGGGGAGCAGCAGCAGCAACGGCGTTATTCTGTTACTAAACATCTGTGAAAAAGAGCTTCATAGCTCATCGGATTCCTCCAGTCTAAATAAAGATTCTGATACTCCCATGCAAGTGTCACTCGCACAGCAAGCGCTTGCTGATTACGGTAATTCGCCCCTTCATTCAATGTTTATTTAGAACGTTCACCCAAAACTGCAAAACGTGGTCCCATAGCGAGGATTCAATGAGGGGGTAATCAAGCGTGGTTTAAATGTAATTTATTTCGCTCAACAGCACAGTAGTGTCAATTTCATTCATTCACATGACAGTGACATTTTGTCATTCATTCACCCATTCACACGGTAGAGGCTCAATGTCATTCATTCACACGTGGTGTCAGAATTAATTCACACAAGACAATGGCTGAATTGCAATTTACTCAAGTTGATAGTGGTTGCAGTGCAATTCCTTCAATGACAAGGCATTATTATTTGGCCTCAATAGTAGCAGCCATCCCACTCATTAGCTCACACGTGAGGCCGTGGTTTTCCTCACCCGATGTCACTCAAACTGAATAATATATATTTTAAACATATCCATTCAATGACGGGAGTGAATGCGTTTCTAACGGACTCCCCCCCCACCAACTCATTCACTCACGCGCGCTGACAATGGCCGCACAAAGGGCGCGGCACCGCAGCCACCACCACCGGCTCGTCCTTTACCTTCATCATGGCCCTGGGACCCAGGCAGGTCCGGATAACGTCCGCGATCATCTGCGGGCAGACGAGGGGCAGCCGTGAAGCCAAGGGACCGGGACTCGACCCAGCCCCTAACGCGGCCCCGCTCTACCCGGCCCCACCCGGCGAACCGGGCACAGGCCGCGCTACACAGGCTCGGCTACCCCGCCTCCCATCATCCTCTCCCAAATCGCACGCCCATCAAGATCCCCAGACCCCCGCTCCACCAAGTCCCGCATACCGCGGGAACCCCGACACCTATGCTGCGGCAAAACCCCAGAGTCCCCGAGTCTCGCATCCACCAGCCCACCCCGCGGCGACTCTTGGAAGCTTCTGGAACACGTGCCCAGGCCGCAGCGCAACCCCCGTTCTCGCCTAGCGCCCCTACCGGCCGCGTGACGGTGGAAGCGGCGGGTGCCGGTGCGTACGCACCTTGGCCGCGCTGATGTTTCCCTGCTGGACCTTGCGGCCGCTCTCCCTCTTGGTGTTCTGACCTGCACGGAGGAGAGATCGCGCGGCGGTGAGCGAGGCTGAGGTAAGGGGGGGCAAGCGAGAGAATCGTGTGGGGGAACTCGGCGGGACTCACTGAGCACAAGCACGGGGGCTCCACCGGACAGCTGCATGGTGCTTTTTGCTCCTCGTCTCTGTTGAGCCGCACTCAGGCGCATGCGCACAGCGCTGCACTTTATATAGAGGCGTCTGTCGAGATTTCGCGCATGCGCACTACGCGCTCCCGACGTATAAGTGACAGGCCACCGCGCGAGCCTGCGGGCGGGTTACGCGCGCGCGCATGCGCAGTTGCCCGCTGCCGGAGCGGATTTGACGGCCACCGCGCGCGGGAAAAATGAGCGGGGAATCTTTGAGGGGGCAGGTTTAGCGTTCTTATGAGGGACTAATTTACATTGCGTGTTGTTTACAGGGTGGCAGAAACTTTTAATCTAAATCTATTTTGTCCGTAACAGGGATCAGAGTGAGTCGGGGGGAGGGGGGGCTCACAGAGCCAGAGCAAGGCGACTTCTCAAGGCTACCTCAGTCCTCGGGGCTCCCGGGGTTGTGAGGCGCTGAGCCGCCGAGGGGGGCGCTACTGGGCCGGGCCCACCCGAGACGAGGCGGTGGGTGATGAGGGGAAACTTAACCAGCTGACAGAAAATAAAAATAAGAATCTTGATAAAACTTCGTCACTTCGTCAGAAAAAATAAGATTATTGATAAGACCTCGTCATTTCGTCAGAAAAAATATATATAATCTTGATAAAACCTCGTCACTTCGTCAGAAAAAATCAGAATATTGATAAGACCTCGTCATTTCGTCAGAAAAAAATAGGAATCTTAATAAGACCTCGCTACTTCGTCATAAAAAATTTTAATCTTGATAAAACCTCGTCACTTCGTCAGAAAAAATAAGACTATTGATAAGACCTCGCCACTTCGTCAGAAGAAAAATAAGAATATTGATAAGACCTCGCCACTTCGTCAGAAGAAAAATAAGAATCTTGATAAGACCTTGCTTCGTCAGAAAAAAATGTAAAATCTTGATAAGACCTCGTCACTTCGTCAGAAAAAAAATCTTGATAATACCTCGTCACTTCGTCACCACCTGCTCACCTCACCGCTCAGTTCCGCCTCACCCAACAACACTTCACCTACTCATCCCTTCCACATCCCCTGCTCACCACCTCACCACTCTGGACATGTGTGGGGAAAAAAAGCTTTACAGCTCATCGGATTCCTCCGGTATAAATACTCCCCACAGTCACACATGCCACCTCACTTTCCCATACACTCCTTCCCTTACCACTTGCCCTCACCACGAAACACCTCACCACCTTAACATAGCCACCCACATCAACTCTTCGTCACTCATCCCAACTCAATCTGGCTCACCTCTTTGCCACCAGTCCGGACCGTGTCCGTGTGGCTGTGCGTGTCGTGGGGAGCGGTGGCGCAGTGGTTAGCGCGCTGCGCTATGAACCTGGCGACCCGGGTTCGATTCCCGCTCACGGCCACCAACACTCGGTGACAGATTATCTGAACCGGTCCTGGGTCTCCCCTAGGTTAACTCAAATGAGTACCTCGTGCGGTGCGTAAACACCGCCACTGGGGAGACAAAGGCGGCCGGGTGTGATGCTGGCGAGCCAACACCTCGTGTGTGCCGTCCGGGCCTCGATAGGTGCTCGCTCGCAGCATTTGCCCCAACAATCTGTTAATCTTTGTAGATGAAGGAATTCTCAGCGTCTTGCGTGAGGTGTGTGTGTGTAAGAATAGGTCTTACCCTTTATGTGGCAATAAAACAGGGGTTGTTAAGATGTTCAAACACCAAACGGAGAGCTTTTGCAAGGAATCGTGTCTGCATTAAACCACACACGGTACCTGTGGTGAACATGTTCACCAATTGTTTTTCTTCATGGCAATAAAAAAAACCACAAGTGTTTTATTGTCCAGAAAGGCTACAACCTTTTTTTCTTATAATCTTGATTTGAAGCTTTTCGTGACTGCAGGAATCCATACTCTTTGGTTCTTTCGGTAAAGTCACGTAGGTAGAAAAATCAAATAAAACCAAAAATAATATATCACGACGTTTCGATCGCAACACAAGCAGTCGTCCTCGGGCAGAAAAAAATAATCCAAAACACCCAAGTCCACGCTCGGTCAAGACCTGACATTTCAGTTCAGCGAGAGAGCTGTAACTGCTGGATTACTTTTTCTCATATTTTGATACTGGCAAGAAAGGTCCCATATTGAGATTCGTGTTTGTGAAACTGCTGCTGCTACTTTAAGGCACTACCGGTTCCTGGTCTGGCCCATGAACTGAAATGTCAGGTCTTGACCGAACGTGGACTTGGGTGTTTTGGATGACATTTAACCCAATAGCAATCCCCCCCCCCCCCCCCAAGATGAGGCTCCACGAAGGTAGGATATGCGATCGTGGACATTGATCTAGGGATCCGTGTAAATGGCAAACCCAATGGCCGGGGGCCATATCATCAATCAGCTGGCTGACATTAAAATTGGAGATGCTGCTGCCAAGCGGCGGACGATATATATCGAGAAAGTAATGGGGCCACATGGGACACTGTGAATGCAGGTTACCTCTGAGCACGTCAAGTCCCGCGTGTATGACAACGTAGGTTTGAGAGGTGGGTGCAGAAGCAGGAGAGCGGGGATGAGGAGAGGCTTGTTGTGATGGTGCATAGGGGTGCAGTTTACATAGAATGGTGACGAAGGTGATGGCCTTGGTTTGGAAACCAAACTGTAATATCCCATTGAGAGCATAGAGGGGAGTGTGCGGGAAAATGGGAAGATATTCCGGGAAGTTGGCACCGTTCACAAGAGAAAGTCTTATGAACGGTGCCACCACCATCTTACCACCACTCAACACCTCAGCACTCAGCATCCCATCAAATTCTCAACATGCAACTTTATCCGGGCGGTGGTGGTTTTGCGCGTGGTAGCGTAGTGGTTAGCGCGCTGCTCTACAAACCCGGCGACCCGAATTTGATTCCCGCTCGCGGCCAATGCCAGTGACGATTTTCTAAACCGGTCCCGAGCCTCTCCTATGTCGACTCGGCCTCAAGTGAGGAACCTGGTGCGGTGTGTAAACATCACCATTGGGGAGACGGCGGTCAGCCGTGGTGCCGACCACCCAACTCCTCGTCTGCAGTGCCAACCAACATAGGTGCTCGCTCACATCACTTGCCAAGCCTGTTGAGGCTATAACAGGGAATCGGTCTTTGTTTGGTCTGTAATCCAGCACTGGGAAGGCAGGGTGGACTGGTAGATCACACAAATGTTGTAAAACTACTTTCCCGTCGGCATCGACCAGCCTTATACCCCGACTCACTAGGAGGCAGTGCAGAAAATGTGGACTCCACCTGTTCCATCTGTACGGGAGTGTTGCCCCCCTCACACACGTTGGGTTTCTCTGGGTGCTCCAGTTTCCTCTCACATGTAAAAGCACTTATTCATTGGCCAATAATACTTTATTGAGAGGACCACGGAGTTTGGTGGAAGGGGGGGGGGAAATAGGCACTAGCTCCCCACTGCCTGGCTATTTATTGCCTCCCGCTCATCTGTGGCTCCTCTTCGCACCTTCGAGTCGTCCTCTCTTGCTCTTCGGGAGAGCGAGCAAATCCTGTGCAGTGCCGCGTGCTACAAGTCGGCATTTTAAATTACGCCACCTCAAATCCGTTGACGTTAGAACCACCTCCTCATCCACGAACCATAACCAACCACGCGAGGCATCTCTACAAAACAGTGATTTTATTACAAAACCCACAGGGTCGGACCTTTCACATCCAGCGGTCAAAACGCACGTCTGAATATAACACTGTAAGGGCTGCCCGGGCACTGCCAGGCAAGGCCAGCCCAGGCATCATGGCTGTGTTAACAAAAACAAAACAAAATAACCCTGGAAGTGCCATTCCAGCTCCGCAGATCCAACGCAAGATTTGGCTCGGTTGACGACGCGGGACACAAATGCCCACACGTCACCAGATTCTTTTGGCAAAAAAACCCACGATGGCTCCATCAATCCGGCATGATAGCTGCCCATTCCCCAAACCAACCGAGGCTCGGGGAAATCGCTTCAAGCGAGGCACTCGGACCGCTGCTCGGCGGTTCTGGCACCTGGCTACAGCTGGAATATTCCACCCAGGACAGCAGCTGCGGTTACAGCAGGAGAACTTTCCTTGTAAACGTTTTGAACAGTCACGCCGGCGAAGTTTCATTCAGTGGCGCAGGGCGCGTTTTGGCTCGTTTGGTTACAAAAACCCCGGGGAAGTAGTCCCTCTGCCCAAGGGGTGTGACCGGGTTTCATGGCAGAATGTTACCTTCGCCAGGGTTGACCCTCACCGGCGGGGGTGGAGGGACAGCTCGTCCACCACCCTCGCAGCAGCACGAGGTCATGGTTGGCGAGGCTTAATAACGACCCTTGCGCGCATGGCTCAATGGGAACCGGCGGCACAGTCTTGTGCCAGCCGGGGCTCCGAGTTTTGGTGTTGAAGCTGAGAATACAAAATAACTTTAACGTGCACATCCACGCACGTGGCCACCCAGTCCCGTCCCTTATGAGGATCCCTCATCACCAGGCAACCTATGGCACTCGGTAATGGAAGCCAGTGGCCGCCATTAAAATTTAACCATTTGTGCTTGAAGTGCGTATACAAAAATAAGGCCACACGACATTCATCATGATGGCAAATGCCGTTAGTGTTTCCCATGCAGCTGGGTAAGTGCCAGGTAAAGGCTTTGGCAAAAGCAAAAATGAACATTTTTGCTCAAAAAAATGAAAACGCATTTAAAGTGCACGCCGCCACGCTCGGCTGCAGCAGCCGGACGGCGCGCGAGTCCCGGCGCCTGTGTCGCAGGGACAGCCGTACCGCACACGCGCAACGTGGTACAGCCTCTCAAACATCGCTACTGGCAACACTCGTCAAGACCACTATCCCTCCCTCCAGCGCAGTCTCCATAACGATCACCGTCGCCACAACGAACGCTGTCGCCATCTTCCGAGGCGTCACCATTTTCTTCATCACCGCTGTCCTCATCACAATCACCACCTTCGTCACCATCATCATTATCGATCCCACATCTTCATAACTGCGTCATCATGACATAGATCCCCATCTTCAGAGAAAGACAGTCCTCAGCATCATCGTTGTCACTGTCCCAATCATTAATGTTCATCAGCTCCATCGTCAAGAGTCCGGAGTTTGCACCGCCACTTGCGAATGCGTGTGCTGGACGGCTTGGATGCCCCGTGATTCACAGACACGGCTCCCGCTCCCCCTTTCCCTCTCTCGTGCTCGCTGTCCACATCGATGGTGCGCGGAGAGGCCTCACGTGCTCACCTGCACCGGCAGCCTCTCCAGAGGATGGGGGTCAACCTGCAGGGGAGATGGAGCAACAGGAGACCAGCGTTAGCCACGATGGTTATTGTGGAGGTGATGGCAGTGGTGGTTGTACAAGGTGTTTGTTGTTGTTGTTGTGCTGGATGTGAGTGGCGTTTTGTTTAGTCGTGGTACCGTTTGTGACGGTGGTGTTTGAGTGTGTTGTTGTGATGCTTGGAGATTGTTTTATCATGTGGTGGTGGTTCCGGTGGAAATTGTGGTGTGCGATGCGATCGTGACTGCAGAGGGATCGTGTGAGGTTTTGTTGTGGTACGATTGTAACGAGGATCATAGCTACGGCGGATGTTGCGGTAGCAGTAGTTGCTTTAGTTGTTGCGGTGGTTCTTATGATGTAGTGGAGGTGGTTGGGCAGCAGTTGTGTGGGCGAGTTATCGTTGTGGTAGATCGGGCAATGGTTGTGTGGCTGCGCACACACACACACACACACCTCGGAGTAGAGGGGCGGAGGCTGCAGCATGAACTGCTGCATGTAGAGGTAGGCCGAGCGGGGCCCTGCAGAGGCCTCCTCGGCGTGGACGCACAGACTGCGGAACCTCTCCTCCGACACCACGTCCGTGTAGCACGGGGGAGCTGGGGGCGGGGAGGGCACAATAACAGAGTCAACGCCCACTCGTGTCCACCACCATCGCACTCTCGCGTTCCCCAAATACACGAGCTCACTCTCCTCCATAAGCACTCCGCTCACTCGCTCACACGCGCCCCTCTCACTCACGTCCACTAACATCCCTAGTGCAGCCTTTAACAGGCTGCCTGGGGCAAGTGCTATTAGCGAGCACCTATTAAAGCTGGAACGGCACACGAGGGGGGTGTGGTGTGCCACACACCGCACCGGGTACTCATTTAAGGCCGAGTCGACCTCACGGTGCTCCGGGGCCGATTCACATATTCACAACCGTTATTGGTCGTAAGTGAGATTATAACTCGGGCCGCTAGGTTTGTAGCGCAGTGCACTAATGACTGCACCACCACTCCCCAGTCGCACACTCGAGCTCACAAGCACTCGCTCGCACACACACACACGCGGATGCAGCGGTTTGTACCTTCAGGCGCCTCGGGCAGCTCGCTCCACGCTGGTCCCCCAGTGACGCTGCGCTGGCTCGACACGCTGGACGTGCGGGAGCCCAGTGCTTGCAGCGGTATCGTGCCCAGCACCAGTGGCAGCTCCAGCTGCAGGTTTGACGAGCCGGGGATGTCCACGTACACCTGAGGGTCGGTGGAGGAGGAGGCACAGGGGTGGTCAGCATCTCCATCCGGCAGCTCAGCCACAACAACCACCTGAAGTTCCTGCTCTGCCACCAGGCTACGAGACAACTGGAGACTCGACACCCATTGGGATTCAATGAATCGTCACGATTCAGGGTGGCACTTGAAAAAATATTTTGCAGTCGTTTTGTCTGCTAGCAAAACTAGTTAATCACTATATGTTTACATGCAATTTGTATAACTCTTAACCAATTGCTGCATGCATGACCACCAGCATTAGGATGGAATTCAACAGCCGTCGCTTGCCAATGGGCCAAACTCACCCCCGGGTGCTCACATTCACCCCAACCCAGGCTACCCCATATCGACCTCATCGAAACCAGCGCCAGCTGCCACCCCCACCCCTAAGTCTTCAATTGCTAAACCCCTCGACCCTCACACAGCCACCCACCCACTCGCCCATCCCACCCCCGCGGCGCTCACCTGTAGGCAGTACTCGACACGGATGAGGGCGCAGGACAGCACGGAGGGCGGCAGGCGCGGGACCTTGAGCAAGCGGCCGTCCCACGAGTCGGTGCGGCCCGACGGCACGCTCTCGCCGCGCACCTCCGCCACGGCGCGCACGTGCGAGCGCGTGCGCCCACCCGCCAAGAACACCTGGCGCTGGCAGAGCGCCGCCTTGGGCACGACGAGGCGCGACGAGCAGTTCTCCACCTCGGCGTGGATGGCGATGGCCTCGCCCGGGCAGTAGCCGCGCCGGTCGATCTTCACGCTGAGCGCGATGAGGCTCGAGCCGAACATGGCGAAGCCGACGTTCTTCTCGCGAGCGCCAGCGGCCGACTCCTGCGATCGGACGGCGAGACGGGCAGACGCGTGCGGTGTGAGCGGGGCGGGGGGTGAGGGGGCGGTGTGCATGTGTAAGATGTGCGTGTGTTGCGCACAAAGGCTGCGGGCATCAGTGGGCATTTAATGTGGTTGTGATGCTGGTATTGGTGGCCGGCGAGTGCTGTTATCAAGTTTATTCGTTTAATCAGGTGAGAACTCAAAGACACCAGGATATGGCTCATATAAGTAAGTGACCTGGGTCAGAAAAAAATTTCGGTGTGCTGCTGGTGTGCTGTTGGTGTGCTGCTGCGGCATTCACCTGCAGGGTGGGCGTGTTGATGTCCACGTGCACCACGACGCTGAAGCGATGGCGCGTGCGCTGCGTCCGGCCCCAGTCACGCTCCAGTGCGGCCTCCACCCAGTAGCGGACCCAGCCGTGACGCCCCTCAAACGACGTGGCCAGCGGTCTGCGGGACACAGGGACGGGTTGGCACGTCAGCACGCTGCAACGCGAGCACACACTATACTTGTGCCGTATTACACTGTGTATATTCTGTGTGCGTGCAGTACATTGTACATGCTGTGCGTTCTACATCGTGTATATGCCGCGTCCATATCCTGTGAGCGTACACAGTGTATGTACAATCCGCGTGTATGTCATACGTTTGTGTACACTGCGTGCGCTCTGCGTGTGTACACTGCATGTCAGAATCTTTATTTAGACTGCAGGAGGAATCCGATGAGCTATGAAGCTCTTTTTCACAGATGTCCAGCATGGGCGTGTCGGCAAGTTAACACGTTTAAGCGTGTCCGCTGCAGGCGTACGTGTGGACACACGCATACGTTGTTGCACACCGCGGTGTACGCAGTGCGTACGCTGTGTACACTGTGTGTACACACGCACATAGTGCGTACGCAGTGCGTACGCCGTGTGTGTACGCAGTGCGTACGCTGTGTGTGTACACACGAGTGGTGAGTCACGTGCTCGCTCACCCGTCCGGCAGCACGAAGCTGAACGGGAACTCGTGCAGCCCGGCGGGCAGCGTCACGTGATCCTCACTTCCGCCAGCTGGTTGGGAGGGGGCGAGATGGGAAAACATGTTGTGATGACGTCACGAGGAGGAGAGGGCCAATCAGGGCAGGCCCACGTGGGGTTGCACCGCCTAGGAGGGTCCCTTTTGCAAGGGGTGGGCTAATAGGGACCTCTAGAGAGGGTCCCTTTTAAATGGGGAAATAATTTATTGTTCGAGACGCTGACCCCCCCTCCCCCGCCTCTAAAAAGTCCATCCACACCGCACCCCAGGATAAACACCATCTGCTGCTTCTCGCAGCGAGCGGCGCAACAAGCACATTAATGAACAACTTTAAAAAAAAGTACTGTTATACACGTGGCTCGCATTCATGCACGCAAACCTCCCAAAGTAAAAGAACTCGCACAAAGCGTCCCACACCTCACGAGACCCGTTCACCCGGACCCCGCACTCTACAACCGCAGTGTCAACAAAGTTGCGGAGTGATTCACTGGCACAGCGGAGTACGCGCTGTACAGCATTCGCTCATCTCCCGTTTTGAACAGCCCCTCAGCCGGTTGTCAAAATTCCATATTACTATGGCGGGGGGTGGGCGGAAAGAGGCGATGCCACCCCACAGCACAACCCTCAAGATCTCTCAACAAGCAACTCAAAGTCGCAGCCCCCACGCCAGACACCCCCCGCTTTCCCCAGACACTCACTCGGCACGAGGAGCGGCTGCTGCACGTCCAGGTAGGTGGACTCCTCGCGGCAGGCGAGAGTCAGCGGCGTCGCGGCCCGGCCCAGCAGCTCCGGCTCGGCCCAGCCGACCCGGGCGAGGCCCCGCGCGCGGACTCGCAGCGAGCGGAGTCGCGACTCGCGTCGGAGTCTCAGCAGGACGCGGCCACGCACCTCCTGGCCGGCCACGAACACGCCGCGTCCGCTACCGCCGTCGGGCGCCTCCAGCTCCACGGCCAGGCACTTCACGTCGCCGAGACCCATGGTCAAGCCACAACAACAACAACAACTCGGGCGATGGTGGTGGAGTCGGTCGCAGTTGCCCACCGAACCCTCTGACAACACCTGCTGCTGCTGCCGCCGCCGCTTGTAAATCCGAGCAGTCTCTCGCTGCTGTTGTTGCACGGCGACGCTGTCGCAAATCGCGACAGTTCCCACCGAAATCTCTACGGCGTTTAAGAATTCCCGCTTTTCTTTCCAAGAGGGCCGCAGGGGCCTGCAAAGTCCTCCTAGCTACCCACGCCCACCCACTAATTAACGGAGGCAAAATTAACGCGGTCGGCGAAAGCTCCGGCACACCACATCCCCCATTCATCCGCTCTCGAGCGTTCAAGTGCAGGCCGCGAGCCCCTCCCCGCCGCTATTTATGTGTAGACGCCCTCCGCCCCTCCCCCTTAGAGGGGGCGAGGCCCATCCCCCCGCCCACTCCACCCCCACCCCGCGGGTGCGGGGGATTTTCCCCCCCCACCCACCCGCCCGCCCGCCCGTAGCACGCGCGGCGTCGTGCACAGCGCGTGCTCGGTGACTTCACCGAGGGCAGAGCGCGCTCGCGATTGGCCGGGCGCGAGCGGTAAACAGCTCGCGATTGGCCGAGCGTCCGCGTGATCGCCGCGTGCGCGCGTGGTGCTCGGCGCGCGCCGTGAGGGTGGGGGGGGGCGCGCGCGTTCCACCCCACCCCGTTCCAATATTCCCCCCACCCCCCGTGCGTGCTGTGAGCGTGGCCTCTTCGTGGTCTTCAAAGGCCTGGGCCCTACGTGGCCATGTGCTGGGGCTGAGCGATTTGGGGCGAAATATCTGTTGAGATTTTTCTGACAGATATCGCGATTACAATTTTTGTTAAGCCAAGCTGCAGTTCAATATTCACTGCGTTAATAGATTTAAAACGCGTGATGGAGAGTCACCACTTGATACCATCAAAATATTAACTTTTCTACATATTATAATGGCAGGATGAGAACTTAAAATATATGAATTGCTTCCAATCAAACATAGAGCAATTGTTACGTTAACTAAATAAAGTTTATAATAAAAAAAATAAAACAATTGCAATAAGTAAGTAATAGGACTTATAAGTCGCCAAAAAAATCGCAGCCTTTGCGATTTGCAAATCGCATTGTTTCAAATTGCGATTTCGATTTGACATCGATTAATCGTTCGACCCTACCCTGTTCCCGTGTGCGTAATTCCGGTACTTCACAAAACATTCCCTGAACGTCCCTTCCCGAACTTGGCCAGCCGACCCTCCCCAAACCCCCAAGTTCTCTCTCTCACCACCACCACACCTGAGCCGACTTGCTTCCCGGTCTTCACCAAGCAGCCCCCCCCCCCGCCGCCTCTCTCTCTCTCCAGCCCCGCCGCCGCCTCCTGCTCCTGACCCCCCCCCCCCCCCCCACTGCGTCCCACGGGATAGGACGAACCCAAGAATGTGTGAACGTGCCTAGCCGCGTTGGTCTCCTCCAAACCCCTCTCTCCACGGCCCGCAAAGCCGCCGCCGCCGCGACCGCATCTCACAAACAACCCTCCCCCCAACTCGCCGGCCGGGGTGGAGGGGCTCCACCTGTTGTTGCGGACAGCACACGCTATATTTGGTTAATATTCGCTTAATTTGGTGAATGGTGGCAGCTGTTGTTCGGCCGCGACCTTTCCCCATTGCGCATTCTCTCTCCCCCCCACCCTCCCCGCATCACCTCCGCCCTCTTCCCTAGAAGCACACTTGGCCGCTGCCCACCCCTTGCTCTCCGCAGTGGCTGCTGGAGTTCGCGGTGTCTCT
Organism: Petromyzon marinus; assembly: GCF_048934315.1. Lineage (NCBI taxonomy): Eukaryota > Metazoa > Chordata > Hyperoartia > Petromyzontiformes > Petromyzontidae > Petromyzon > Petromyzon marinus. The sequence continues at coordinate 2,322,818 of NC_133723.1, forward strand.
CGTTCTCATCATCATCATCACGGTGGCTAGGAGATGTTAACTACCTCGCCTGTTGTGCAGGAGGTCCTGGGTTCGATCCCGACCCTGACGCCTGCTGTGTATTTGGAGTTTGCGTGTCTCTCTCATCATCATCACGGTGGCTATGAGATGTTAACTACCTCGCCTGGTATGCAGGAGTTCCTGGGTTCGATCCCGACCCTGACGCCTGCTTTGTATTTGGAGTTTTGTGTGTCTCTCGCTCTCATCATCATCATCACGGTGGCTAGGAGATGTTAACTACCTCGCCTGTTGTGCAGGAGGTCCTGGGTTCGATCCCGACCCTGACGCCTGCTTTGTATTTGGAGTTTTTCGTGTCTCTCGCTCTCATCATCATCACGGTGGCTAGGAGATGTTAACTACCTCGCCTGTTCTACAGGAGGCCCTGGGTTCGATCCCCACCCTGACGCCTGCTTTGCATTTGGAGTTTTGCGTGTCTCTCTCTCTCATCATCATCACGGTGGCTAGGAGATGTTAACTACCTCGCCTGTTATGCAGGAGGTCCTGGGTTCGATCCCGACCCTGACGCCTGCTTTGTATTTGGAGTTTTGCGTGTCTCTCGCTCTCATCATCACCACGGTGGCTAGGAGATGTTAACTACCTCGCCTGTTATGCAGGAGGCCCTGGGTTCGATCCCGACCATGACGCCTGCTTTGTATTTTGAGTTTTGCGTCTCTCTCGCTCTCATCATCATCATCATCACGGTGGCTAGGAGATGTTAACTACCTCGCCTGTTCTACAGGAGGCCCTGGGTTCGATCCCCACCCTGACGCCTGCTTTGCATTTGGAGTTTTGCGTGTCTCTCTCTCTCATCATCATCACGGTGGCTAGGAGATGTTAACTACCTCGCCTGTTATGCAGGAGGTCCTGGGTTCGATCCCGACCCTGACGCCTGCTTTGTATTTGGAGTTTTGCGTGTCTCTCGCTCTCATCATCACCACGGTGGCTAGGAGATGTTAACTACCTCGCCTGTTATGCAGGAGGCCCTGGGTTCGATCCCGACCATGACGCCTGCTTTGTATTTTGAGTTTTGCGTCTCTCTCGCTCTCATCATCATCATCACGGTGGCTAGGAGATGTTAACTACCTCGCCTGGTATACAGGAGGTCCTGGGTTCGATCCCGACCCTGACGCCTGCTTTGTATTTGGAGTTTTGCGTCTCTCTCCCCGAGGTCGCGTGGATTCTTCTGTGGGTCTTGCGGTTTTTCCCTCCACAATTTTCTTATCAACGTCACGCGTTTTTTTACTCTTTGGCTGTTGCTATACATTTCCACCCGATGACGACGACGATAAGCCCCTTCGCTGAGCTGTCATTCGTGTGCAGGTCGCTTTCTGAAGAAAAAATAGCTACATAGCTGAGTGGGTCTTACCTTGTAAAGTTAAACAAAAAGTAGTTCACAGTTTTAGTTCCACAGTGAGACCTCCTCGGTCGTGACTGATCCGCCTGCGATTCACTCCCCACTCACGTCGCGGATTACGGGAGCGTAAGGCACTACCACGAGAGGGACAATTGCGGTCAAAAGTGATTCCCTGCTGCAGTAATGACCATCGAGACATTTAATGGTGCCCATCTCTTGCTTTTACAAACCCTGACCCTAGCCAGTGGTGGGAATTCCACATGTCTATGGCGGGGTCGGGGAGTGGGAGAGTGTTATAGCAATTCAAGCAACGGCTTCACAGGGATTCCTTTCGCGCAGCCGCGAATTTGATCGCGGCTGATGATGCCAGAGGAACACATCGTCATTTCGAAGCCAATTGCATAATCCCGATGAGTCAGGCAGAGCCGCATCGCCCTTGGTTGGCTCTCGATTGGATGCCGAGCCTTGGCGCAGAGCGGCCCGGCCGAGTTGAGTGCAAGCTGATCCCGAGGAATTCTCTTGTCAGCAGCGGCGCCTCTCCAGACACGGGCAAGCAAGGTGGGCCTCTTTCACACGCCTGCCTTGCTCTGTCTACTGCTGGATGAAAGCCTCCCTCCACGCCGTGTCGATCATGGGTGGGGCGGGGGGGTTTGGACCATACTTCACCACGCTGATCGCAGTTACGGTTTGGGTGGTGGCAGGCGATCTGAGTAAATATGGGCAGCTTCGCATGTGCCCATATAGAGTGCCCTTTGTCTACTCTTCCACGCTGCTTGCCGAACGTCTGTGGAAGGGTCAAGAGACGCAGGCGGTACCCATACTTTACCCCCACCAAAGCGTGTCGCACCCAGTTCTGACGGATGTCAGAAGCCTGTGGATTCCAACTTCGGCGCCGTGAAGTCCAAGAGCCGGTGAACAGTGAATAGCCATCGATGTGAGCCGTGGCCGGGAAATTCCCACAAGGCGCTGGGAATCCCCCTCCCAAAAAAAATAAAATGAAGTGAAAATAACTGCGCTTGTAACAGACTGTTGGGCAAGCGCTGTTAGCGAGAACCTATGAAGGCCGGAAAGACACAAAAGGCAGGTGGATGGCCAGCACCACGCCCGGCCGCCTTTGTCTCCCTTGTGGCGATGTTTACACACCGCAGCAGGTACTCATTTTAGACTGAGTCGACTTAAGGGACGACCAGGATAGGTGCAGATAACCTTCACTGGTGTTGGCCGTGAACGGGAATGGAACTTTGTTCGCCGGGTTCGTAGCGCAGCGCCCTAACCGCTACGCTACCGCTCCCCACACACAGTCACACACAACCACACACAGACACACACAAAAACGAAGATCCCCCGTATAGCCTGAACAGACTGTAGGGGCAAGCGCTGTTAGCGAGCACCTATGAAGGCCGGAACGGTACACGAGGGGGTGGGTGGCCAGCACCACGCCCGGCCGCCTTTGTCTCCCTCGTGGCGATGTTTACTACACACCGCGATATCTACTCATTTGAGGCTGAATCGACCTAGGGGATGCCCAGGTACAGATAATCATCACTGGTGATTACCGTGAGCTGGAATCGAACGCAGGTCACTCGGTTCGTAGCGCAGCGCGCTAACCGCTACACTACCGCTCCCCACACACAGACAAACACACAGACATACACACAGACACACACACAGCCATACACACAGACACACATACAGCCACACACACAGACATACACACAGACACACACACAAACATACACACAGACACACACACAGACATACACACAGACACACACACAGACACACACACAGCCACACACACACACAGACATACACACAGACACACAAACAGCCATACACACAGACACACATACAGACACACGCAGACACACACAGACATACACACAGCCACACACATACACACACAGACATACACACAGACACACACACAGACACACACATAGACACACACACACAGCCACACACACAGACACACACAGGCACACACACAGCCACACACACACAGACATACACACAGACACGCACACATACACACACACACAGACACACATACAGCCATACATATAGACACAGACACCCGCAGATACAAACAAACACACACACGGAGACACACACAGACACACAGACATACACACAGACACACACAAAAACATACACAGACATACACACAGCCACATGCAGACACACGCACAGACATACACACAGACACACACACACAAACTTACACACAGACACACACACAGACACAAACATACACACAGACACACAGCCACACGCAATCACGGCCAGAAACAGACACGCACAATCCCACATACACAGAAAACCACACACACGCGTACAAAAAAAACTTCCCACACACACACACACGCGCGCAGTCATACAAAAACAAAGATACTCCCCTATAACCTTGGACTGTTGGAACAAATTTGCTGTTTGCGAGCACCTATCAAGGCCGACACGGCACACGAGCGGGTGGTGCGGCCAACGTTACGGTCGACCGCCTTTGTCTCCCCCTGGCCCGTGAGTGTTTACACCACACCGCGCCAGGTCCTCGTTTAAATCGATCAGTCAATCTGTCCCACGTGGGTGAACGGCGGGGGTGGTCTTCCCCGTGGCTCTGACCCCGAGGCCGCTTCTGCCATTCACTTTCACGACCCCTCCCGCGATGGAGGTGGTTGTTGGTGCTGGTGGGCGGGATTGAGGGATGGGAGGAGTGATTTTGTTATTCATGGGGCTGTTGTCGTGGCTTTCCCTTCGCAGTGAGAACACGGTGTACCCGCGGAGGCGGAAGCGGTTAGAGTGACTAACCACCACTCACCACTGCCACTCACCAACTCAAGACCACTCACCTTGATCACTCAACACCGTGGTCCCACTCACCGCGGCAACTCGCCGTCATTCAGCCGTGACCAACTCACCACGTGGGATTTTGATAAAGCTCACCCCGTGACCAACTCACCCCGTGGGATTTCGATAAAACTCACTCCGTGACCAACTCACCCCGTGGGATTTCCATAAAACTCACCGCGTGACCAACACACCACGTGAGGTTTCTATAAAACTCACCCCGTGACCAACACACCACGTGAGGTTTCTATAAAACTCACTCCGTGACCAACTCACCACGTGGAATTTCGATAAAACTCACCCCGTGACCAACTCACCACGTGGGATTTCGATAAAACTCACCCCGTGACCAACTCACCACGTGGGGTTTCGATAAAACTCACCCCGTGACCAACTCAACACGTGGGATTTCGATAAAACTCACCCCGTGACCAACTCACCACGTGGAATTTCGATAAAACTCACCCCGTGACCAACTCACCACGTGGGATTTCGATAAAACTCACCCCGTGACCAACTCACCCCGTGGGATTTCGATAAAACTCACCCCGTGAGCAACTCACCACGTGGGATTTCGATAAACTCACCCCGTGACCAACTCACCACGTGGGATTTCGATAAAACTCACCCCGTGACCACTCACCCCGTGGGATTTCGATAAAACTCACCCCGTGACCAACTCACCCCGTGGGATTTCGATAAACTCACCCCGTGACCAACTCACCACGTGGGATTTCGATAAAACTCACCCCGTGACCACTCACCCCGTGGGATTTCGATAAAACTCACCCCGTGACCAACTCACCCCGTGGGATTTCGATAAAACTCACCCCGTGACCAACTCACCACGTGGGGTTTCGATAAAACTCACCCCGTGACCAACTCACCACGTGGGATTTCGATAAAACTCACCCCGTGACCAACTCACCACGTGGAATTTCGATAAAACTCACCCCGTGACCAACTCACCACGTGGGATTTCGATAAAACTCACCCCGTGACCAACTCACCCCGTGGGATTTCGATAAAACTCACCCCGTGAGCAACTCACCACGTGGGATTTCGATAAACTCACCCCGTGACCAACTCACCACGTGGGATTTCGATAAAACTCACCCCGTGACCAACTCACCACGTGGGATTTCGATAAAACTCACCCCGTGACCACTCACCCCGTGGGATTTCGATAAAACTCACCCCGTGACCAACTCACCACGTGAAATTTCGATAAAACTCACCCCGTGACCAACTAACCACGTGGGATTTCGATAAAACTCACCCCGTGACCAACTCACCACGTGGGATTTCGATAAAACTCACCCCGTGACCACTCACCCCGTGGGATTTCGATAAAACTCACCCCGTGACCAACCCACCACGTGGGATTTCGATAAAACTCACCCCGTGACCAACTCACCACGTGGGATTTCGATAAAACTCACCCCGTGACCAACTCACCACGTGGGATTTCGATAAAACTCACCCCGTGACCAACTCACCACGTGGGATTTTGATAAAACTCACCTCGTGAGCAACTCACCCCGTGGGATTTCGATAAACCTCACCCCGTGACCAACTCACCCCGTGGGATTTCGATAAAACTCACCCCGTGACCAACTCACCACGTGAGGTTTCTATAAAACTCACCCCGTCACCACTCACCACAAACACTCGCCGTGGACAACATCGCCACTCACCAATACTCACCGTTGACTGATGATTTGAGACAAGTTTCACGTGGAGGGTCGGAGGGTTACACGGAGAATCCACGCTCTCACCGATACCGTGGCTGTGATATTGTATTTCTCCTCGAAAACTATGGTTATGACTACGGTGTGGTTTAGGTCAGGGTTCAATATCTGTTAGACATCTGTTAGATATGGGTCCTGGACTTAAATAGCCGCTTCGGCTTTTCGCGTGTCGGTGTGGGCGTCACGGTGGGGAGAGGGGATGCCACGGTGATGAGATGTTAACTACCTCGCCTTGTATACAGGAGGTCGTCGGTTCGATCTCGACCTTGACGCCTGTAGATTTGGAGTTTTCATGTCTCTCTGCCCGTGGTCGCGTGGATTTTCCCCCTCCACATTTAGAATCATCACTAAACGGGACCATAGAGGCCCGTAGTCATAGAGACCCCATCGAGACCCAGACAGACTCATAGTTACCCAGAGCCTCAGAGTGATCCATGAAGACCCATTGAGACTCAGACTCATAGAGGCTCACAGAGACTCATAGAGACCCCATCGAGACGCTTAGAGACCCATACAGACGTATAGATCCATTGAGACTCAGACTCATAGAGGCTCACAGACTCATAGAGACCCCATCGAGACGCTTAGAGACCCATACAGACGTATAGATACCCAGAGCCTCATAGAGACCCCATCGAGACGCTTAGAGACCCATACAGACGTATAGATACCCAGAGCCTCAGCGTGATCGGTGGAGACCCATAGAGACTCACAGAGACTCGTAGAGGCCCAGAGACTCATTGAGATCCGTAGAGGACCCAGCGTTTAGAGTATTTGACTGCTATATATTTCCACGTGATGAGCCACTTCGCTGAGCTACCATTTGTGGCCACCACGCTTCTGAAAAAGAGCTACGTAGCTCAGTGGGCCTTACCTGGTAAAATGTAAATAGTGTGTTTACCCACCATCCACTCTAGTTTAAATTAATCAGCAACTTGTGTGTGTTCATGCACGGGTCTCTATTTCACTATACGGATCTCTATGTAACTCTTTGAGTCTCTACATAACTCCATGCGTTTTTAAAAAAAAGATTACTCTATAAACCACATTGTAACCCTTTGGAACTCTACGCATCTCTATGCAATGATATGGCTTTCTATGCAACTCCATGGATGTGTGTGTCCTTGTAAGGAAGCCGCAGCATCACGCTTGAATGTAAGCAAAACTTTTGGCCTTTTGACGTCTCATCAGCCAGGCTGGCTGCTGTTGAGATCCGTAGCACCCACGCCTTAGCACCACGCGGGTTTATGACGGGGGGGGAGGGATAGCTTCCTTGTCTCTGCGAACTTGTCCAGATGTTTGTCTCCAAGCTCAGCCACCGGCAAAGTCCAAAAGGCAAACACCCCCCCCTCTCTCTCGCTGGTGGCTGCGTGACCACAAACACTCGCGACGCCGGGGTGCTTGTGGCGATCTACCCCGTGGTTGGCTCACCACCACGTGACCCAGTCCATGACAATAACAACAGCAGCAGTAGCAGCACATTCACCCACTCACTCATTCACCCACTCACTCACTCATTCACCCACTCACTCACTCATTCACCCACCCACTCACTCATTCACCCACTCACTCATTCACCCACCCACTCACTCATTCACCCACTCACTCACTCATTCACCCACCCATTCACCACACTGGACGTCACCTCACTTCCCTCGCACTGCTCCGCTTTGGATTTCTCTCCCATCGTCTCTTTTCCATAAACTCGTCCAACAAACAACCTCGCTCAATCCACGCTTACTCATTGCAATTGCTGAAGAGTGCTGTTTGTCGCTGGCCGCTTGACGTTTCGGGGCCTTGCGCCTGCACTTTAAGAACTGTGTTGAAAAGAACGCGGTAACTTAACCCTTGTTCGTTACATTTTATAACTTGTAATTATTACGATCAGTCCCGCTTGTTTACGCACGCCTCGCCGAGTCTCAAGACTCGTCTTATTCTTCTTTCACGAGGGTCCTGCCAGGTTCTCTTTCGCCGGAAGGAGGAGGGCGATGTTGATGCTGCTCTGGGTGATACCAATTGAGTAAATCGCAGGGTCATTTGTCAGTGTCGGGATGTTGTGGCCAACACCAGTTCCACTGCTGTTGAAAATAGATCTCGAAGGGGGGCCCAACTCGTAGCTTTGGCCACCAGGGTGGGGGGGGAGGGCACCCCCCTGCCCCCGCGCTCGTTACGCCACTGATGGGAAAGAATCGGAGGGCTTCAAGGGAATTCGCGCAGAACAGGGGCGAGAGGACCCAACAAACTCCGCACGCGGAAAGGGCGCCCGAGTTGGGAATCGAACCCGGACCCGAGTCCGTGCTGAGACGGCGCGAGCTGTCACCACTGTTGACCCCCCCCCGCCTCACCACCACCACCACCACTGTTTTGACGACGAGCGACGCACCGTGGGTAATTTTCCACGCTAAGATTGCGGGCGGTCACCGAAACGGATTTCATTTCAGCAATCACCGGGGTCAGGCGACTGAAGCGTGCCAAGCAAAATCATCGCCGCTGTCATCGTCCCACGGCAGGGTCGCGCAGAAAATAGAAGAATAAAAAAAAATCCCCATCGCAGGATGATGGGGCAGGTTTCTAGAGATCCGCCCTCCACCGGCTCTCTCGTTTGTGCGGAGCGGCTGCCCGCAGCGCTTTCTGGGGACGATGAACGTCTTCTGAAGTTGTCATGCCCTCCCCCCACCACAATAATGACTTGTACGGGGCTCTGGTCGCGTAGGTACACACGCGAGCAGCAAGGGTTGTCGCGTGAACGAAACGTGCCAGTCGGTTATGAGTTGTGCACAGCGGCGTGTTGGAGAGTAAAACCCGCAACACTTACAATCCGTGATTACAATCAGCTTCATCGGGCGATTGGGCAGAATTGTGTGGAAGCCTTCCCGTTACGGCCATTTACATTTCCGCGAACGAACACATTAAACAAACAGCGTGATCGGTGGACTCAGACCCATCGAGGCTCACAGAGACTCGTAGAGACCCCATCGAGACTCTTAGAGACCCATACAGACTCATAGTTACCCAGAGTCTCAGCGTGATCGGTGGACTCAGACCCATAGAGGCTCACAGAGACTCATAGAGACCCCATCGAGACTCTTAGAGACCCATACAGACTCATAGTTACCCAGAGTCTCAGCGTGATCGGTGGACTCAGACCCATAGAGGCTCACAGAGACTCATAGAGACCCCATCGAGACTCTTAGAGACCCATACAGACTCATAGTTACCCAGAGTCTCAGCGTGATCGGTGAACTCAGACCCATAGAGACTCACAGAGACTCATAGAGACCTCATCGAGACTCTTAGAGACCCATACAGACTCATAGTTACCCAGAGTCTCAGCGTGATCAGTGGACTCAGACCAAGAGGCTCACAGAGACTCATAGAGACCCCATCGAGACTCTTAGAGACCCATACAGACTCATAGTTACCCAGAGTCTCAGCGTGATCGGTGGACTCAGACCCATAGAGGCTCACAGAGACTCATAGAGACCCCATCGAGACTCATAGAGACCCATACAGACTCATAGTTACTCAGAGCCTCAGCGTGATCGGTGGCGTTCCATTGAGACTCAGATCCATAGAGACTCACAGAGACTCATAGAGACCCCAATCGAGACTCTTAGATACCAATACAGATTCATAGTTACCCAGAGTCTCAGCGTGATCGGTGGACTCAGACCCATAGAGACTCATAAAGACCCCATGGAGACTCTTAGAGACCCATACATGAGACTCTTAGTTACTCACAGCCTCATCGGGTCGCGAAAGCCTACGGCGTCCTCCACAGACGTACTAAGTGAGGCGGCCGGGCGACACCCCCCACACCCCCCACACCCCCCACCCAAATAGACGAGCTGCCCCCCCCCCCTGCGCGCTCATGACCCACGTGCTCGTTACGTCATTCTGCTTGGAAGCGTTTCCGAGATAAAAGTGTTTTTGAGTTGACCGCGCCCGCGGGCGTTTGTCGCCGCGTGTGCCCGCAGCTGGACACTGGCCAGGGCGGGTGGTGGGGTTCTCCATCTCCTTGTGTCGGCACAGATCGTTCGCGCTCGCGATGATGATCACAACGATGATGTTGGCGCCATCAATTTGGTTCAGGAGCCACATGCCACCAAACGTCCACATGCTTTGCTGGCCACGACGAGCGGGTGGGCCACACGAGGCGCAGCCACCACGACCACCACCACGACCACCACCACCACCACGACCACCACCACCACCGCCACCATCACGACCACGACCACCACCACGACCACCACCACCACGACCACCACGACCACCACGACCACCACCACGACCACCACCACCACCACAACCACGACCACCACCACCACCACCACGACCACCACCACCACGACCACCACGACCACCACCACCACGACCACCACCACCACGACCACCACCAGCACGACCACCACCACCACCACCACGACCACCACCACGACCACCACGACCACCACCACGACGACGACCACCACCACCACGACCACCACCACCACCACGACCATCGCCACGACCACCACCATGACAACGACCACCACGACCACCACCACGACCACCACCACCACGACCACCACCACGACCACCACCACCACGACCACCACGACCACCACCACCACGACCACCACCACGACCACCACCACCACGACCACCACGACCACCACCACCACGACCACCACCACCACGACCACCACCAGCACGACCACCACCACGACCACCACGACCACCACCACGACCACCACGACCACCACCACGACGACGACCACCACCACCACGACCACCACCACCACCACGACCATCGCCACGACCACCACCATGACAACGACCACCACGACCACCACCACGACCACCACCACCACCACGACCACCACCACCACGACCACCACCACCACGACCACCACCACCACCACGACCACCACGACCACCACCACGACGACGACGGGGCACCTAAGCTGCACTAATCCGGCACTGAAGGCGAGGGGGCGGAGGGGTAAAATGAGCACCCTTGCAAGAGCAACTTTCTAATGTTAGCGGTGCTCAGTCACTCGCAACGGGCGTCGTGTGGCGAGCTCTGCCCGCGGGATTGAGAGTCCCATTTGGCGCAGAAGTGAGATCGACTTCCCTACCCCTTGACCTACAAGGATCGGCGGTGCGTGCCGGCTTCACACGGCGTGGGGGCGCGGGGTCGCGGGGATGTAGGGCACTGTGCCGCTGCTGCTGCAACGGTGGTGGTGCCGTTCAGTTGAGAAGGAGGACTGGCACGAGCGTGGCTCACCAGTGATTTGGTCAGGGCTAGGGGTAGGTAGAGTGGATGGTGGGTGAATTGGTCAGGGCTAGGGGTAGGTAGAATGGATGGTGGGTGAATTGGTCAGGGCTAGGGGTAGGTAGAGTGGATGGTGGGTGATTTGGTCAGGGTTAGGGGTAGGTAGAGTGGATGGTGGGTGAATTGGTCAGGGCTAGGGGTAGGTAGAGTGGATGGTGGCTGATTTGGTCAGGGCTAGGTAGAGTGGATGGTGGGTGAATTGGTCAGGGCTAGGGGTAGGTAGAGTGGATGGTGGGTGAATTGGTCAGGGCTAGGTAGAGTGGATGGTGGGTGAATTGGTCAGGGCTAGGGCTAGGTAGAGTGGATGGTGGGTGATTTGGTCAGGGCTAGGTAGAGTGGATGGTGGCTGATTTGGTCAGGGCTAGGTAGAGTGGATGGTGGGTGAATTGGTCAGGGCTAGGGGTAGGTAGAGTGGATGGTGGGTGAATTGGTCAGGGCTAGGGGTAAGTAGAGTGGATGGTGGGTGATTTGGTCAGGGCTAGGGGTAGGTAGAGTGTATGGTGGGTGATTTGGTCAGGGCTAGGTAGAGTGGATGGTGGGTGAATTGGTCAGGGCTAGGGGTAGGTAGAGTGGATGGTGGGTGAATTGGTCAGGGCTAGGTAGAGTGGATGGTGGGTGAATTGGTCAGGGCCAGGGGTAGGTAGAGTGGATGGTGGGTGAATTGGTCAGGGCTAGGGGTAGGTAGAGTGTATGGTGGATGAATTGGTCAGGACTAGGAGTAGGTAGAATGGATGGTGGGTGAATTGGTGATGGCTAGGTAGAGTGGATGGTGGGTGAATTGGCCAGGGGTAGGTAGAGTGGATGATGGGTGAATTGGCCAGGGGTAGGTAGAGTGGATGTTGGGTGAATTGGTCAGGGATAGGGGTAGGTAGAGTGGATGGTGGGAGAATTGTTCAGGACTGGAGGTAGGTAGAGTGGATGCTGGGTGAATTGGTCAGGGCTAGGGGTAGGTAGAGTGGATGCTGGGTGAATTGGTCAGGGCTAGGGCTAGGTAGAGTGGATGGTGGGTGAATTGGTCAGGTAGAGTGGATGGTGGGTGATTTGGTCAGGGCTAGGTAGAGTGGATGGTGGGTGAATTGGTCAGGGCTAGGTAGAGTAGATGGTGGGTGAATTGGTCAGGGCCAGGGGTAGGTAGAGTGGATGGTGGGTGATTTGGTCAGGGCTAGGTAGAGTGGATGGTGGCTGATTTGGTCAGGGCTAGGGGTAGGTAGAGTGGATGGTGGATGAATTGTTCAGGACTGGAGGTAGGTAGAGTGGATGGTGGGTGAATTGGTCAGGGCTAGGGGTAGGTAGAGTGGATGGTGGGTGATTTGGTCAGGGCTAGGTAGAGTGGATGGTGGCTGATTTGGTCAGGGCTAGATAGAGTGGATGGTGGGTGAATTGGTCAGCGCTAGGGGTAGGTTGAGTGGATGGTGGGTGAATTGGTCAGGGCTAGGGGTAGGTAGAGTGGATGGTGGGTGAATTGGTCCGGACTAGAGGTAGGTAGAGTGGATGGTGGGTGAATTTGTCAGGGCTAGGGGTAGGTAGAGTGGATGGTGGGTGAATTGGTCAGGGCTAGGGGTAGGTAGAGTGGATGGTGGGTGATTTGGTCAGGGTTAGGTAGAGTGGATGGTGGGTGAATTGGTCAGGGCCAGAGGTAGGTAGAGTGGATGGTGGGTGAATTGGTCAGGGCTAGGGGTAGGTAGAGTGTATGGTGGATGAATTGGTCAGGACTAGGAGTAGGTAGAATGGATGGTGGGTGAATTGGTCATGGCTAGGTAGAGTGGATGGTGGGTGAATTGGCCAGGGGTAGGTAGAGTGGATGATGGGTGAATTGGCCAGGGGTAGGTAGAGTGGATGTTGGGTGAATTGGTCATGGCTAGGGATAGGTAGAGTGGATGGTGGGAGAATTGTTCAGGACTGGAGGTAGGTAGAGTGGATGCTGGGTGAATTGGTCAGGGCTAGGGGTAGGTAGAGTGGATGGTGGGTGAATTGGTCAGGGCTAGGGCTAGGTAGAGTGGATGGTGGGTGAATTGGTCAGGTAGAGTGGATGGTGGGTGATTTGGTCAGGGCTAGGTAGAGTGGATGGTGGGTGAATTGGTCAGGGCTAGGTAGAGTAGATGGTGGGTGAATTGGTCAGGGCCAGGGGTAGGTAGAGTGGATGGTGGGTGATTTGGTCAGGGCTAGGTAGAGTGGATGGTGGCTGATTTGGTCAGGGCTAGGTGTAGGTAGAGTGGATGGTGGGTGATTTGGTCAGGGCTAGGGGTAGGTTGAGTGGATGGTGGGTGAATTGGTCAGGGATAGGTAGAGTGGATGGTGGGTGATTTGGTCAGGGCTAGGGGTAGGTAGAGTGGATGGTGGGTGAATTGGTCAGGGCTAGGTGTAGGTAGAGTGGATGTTGGGTGAATTGGTCAGGGCTAGGTAGAGTGGATGGTGGGTGATTTGGTCAGGGCTAGGGGTAGGTAGAGTGGATGGTGGGTGAATTGGTCAGGGCTAGGGGTAGGTAGAGTGGATGGTGGGTGTATTGGTCAGGACTAGAGGTAGGTAGAGTGGATGGTGGGTGAATTTGTCAGGGCTAGGGGTAGGTAGAGTGGATGGTGGGTGAATTGGTCAGAGCTAGGGGTAGGTAGAGTGGATGGTGAGTGATTTGGTCAGGGTTAGGTAGAGTGGATGGTGGGTGAATTGGTCAGGGCTAGGGGTAGGTAGAGTGGATGGTGGGTGAATTGGTCAGGACTAGAGGTAAGTAGAGTGGATGGTGGGTGATTTGGTCAGGGCTAGGTAGAGTGGATGGTGGGTGAATTGGTCAGGGCTAGGTAGAGTGGATGGTGGGTGAATTGGTCAGGGCTAGGTAGAGTGGATGGTGGGTGAATTGGTCAGGGCCAGGGGTAGGTAGAGTGGATGGTGGGTGAATTGGTCAGGGCTAGGGGTAGGTAGAGTGTATGGTGGGTGAATTGGTCAGGACTAGGAGTAGGTAGAATGGATGGTGGGTGAATTGGTCATGGCTAGGTAGAGTGGATGGTGGGTGAATTGGCCAGGGGTAGGTAGAGTGGATGATGGGTGAATTGGCCAGGGGTAGGTAGAGTGGATGTTGGGTGAATTGGTCAGGGCTAGGGGTAGGTAGAGTGGATGGTGGGAGAATTGTTCAGGACTGGAGGTAGGTAGAGTGGATGCTGGGTGAATTGGTCAGGGCTAGGGGTAGGTAGAGTGGATGCTGGGTGAATTGGTCAGGGCTAGGGTTAGGTAGAGTGGATGGTGGGTGAATTGGTCAGGTAGAGTGGATGGTGGGTGATTTGGTCAGGGCTAGGTAGATTGGATGGTGGGTGAATTGGTCAGGGCTAGGTAGAGTAGATGGTGGGTGAATTGGTCAGGGCCAGGGGTAGGTAGAGTGGATGGTGGGTTAACTGGTAGAGCTAGAGGTACAGTGAGGGAAAAAAGTATTTGATCCCCTGCTGATTTTGTACGTTTGCCCACTGACAAAGAAATGATGAGTCTATAATTTTAATGGTAGGTTTATTTGAACAGTGAGAGACAGAATAACAACAAAAAAATCCAGAAAAACGCATGTCAAAAATGTTATCAATTGATTTGCATTTTAATGAGGGAAATAAGTATTTGACTCATCTGCAAAACATGACTTAGTACTTGGTGGCAATACCCTTGTTGGCAATCACAGAGGTCAGACGTTTCTTGTAGTTGGCCACCAGGCTTGCACACATCTCAGGAGGGATTTTGTCCCACTCCTCTTTTCAGATCTTCTCCAAGTCATTAAGGTTTCGAGGCTAACGTTTGGCAACTCGAACCTTCAGCTCCCTCCACAGATTTTCTATGGGGTTAAGGTCTGGAGACTGACTAGGCCACTCCAGGACCATAATGTGCTTCTTCTTGAGCCACTCCTTTGTTGCCTTGGCCGTGTGTTTTGGGTCATTGTCATGCTGGAATACCCATTCACGACCCATTTTCAATGCCTTGGCTGAGGGAAGGAGGTTCTCACCCAAGATTTGACGGTACATGGCCCTGTCCATCGTCCCTTGATGCGGTGAAGTTGCCCTGTCCCCTTAGCAGAAAAACACCCCCAAAGCATAATGTTTCCACCTCCATGTTTGACGGTGGGGATGCTGTTCTTGGGGTCATAGGCAGTTGAGTTGATGCCAAAGAGCTCCATTTTGGTCTCATCTGATCACAACACTTTCACCCAGTTGTCCTCTGAATCATTCAGATGTTCATTGGCAAACTTCAGACGGGCATGTATATGTGCTTTCTTGAGCAGGGGGACCTTGCGGGCGCTGCAGGATTTCAGTCCTTCACGGCGTAGTGTGTTACCAATTGTTTTCTTGGTCCCTTGACAAGATCCTCCCGTGTAGTTCTGGGCTGATTCCTCACCGTTCTCATGATCATTGCAACTCCACGAGGTGAGATCTTGCATGGAGCCCCAGGCCGAAAAAGATTTGACAGTTCTTTTGTGTTTCTTCCATTTGCGAATAATCGCACCAAATGTTGTCACCTTCTCACCAAGCTGCTTGGCAATGGTCTTGTAGCCCATTACAGCTTTGTGTAGGTCTACAATCTTGTCCCTGACATCCTTGGAGAGCTCTTTCGTCTTGGCCATGGTGGAGAGTTTGGAATCTGATTGATTGCTTCTGTGGACAGGTGTCTTTTATACAGGTAACGAGCTGAGGTTAGGAGCACACTCTTAAATCAGCACTCTTAAAGGGAGTGCTCCTAATCTCAACTTGTTACCTGTATAAGACACCTGGGAGCCAGAAATCTTTCTGATTGAGAGGGGGTCAAATACTTATTTCCCTCATTAAAGTGCAAATCAATTTATAACATTTTTGACATGCGTTTTTCTGGATTTTCTTGTTATTCTCTCTCACTGTTTAAATTAACCTACCATTAAAATTATAGACTGATCATTTCTTTGTCAGTGGGCAAACGTACAAAATCAGCAGGGGATCAAATACTTGTTCCCTCACTGTAGGCAGTGACTGGTTGGGTATGCATGGAGATTGCGGCTGGGCTAGCGAGTGGATGGTCGGCAAGGGATAGATTGTTCGGCTCCTCTTTCCCATTGTTTGGAACTCCCCGGATCCTCACTCAGACACGAGGGTCTCTCTCCGGAACCATCCGGGCCACGGGGACTTTCATCACCACCACACGGTACCCTGGGGTGTTACTGGAGACTCCTGGGGGGGGGGAGGACCGGGACCTGCTCAGTCCACAACAGCAGCCGCCTCAAGAGCGCGACGCCGGCACCCAACACCGCGAAGAGGCGCCGGTGGTGGTGGTGGTGGGGGGGTGTTCGCCCGCGTCATTTGTTCCACACCGCGATCGCGGCTGCTGCTGTTGTTGTTGTCGGAGCCGCAGCTGGGCCGCGTCGCCACCGTTTATGGTTCCCGTCCCGGAGCTGCGACTGCCGCTGTCGTCAAGCGACCGAAGGCGCCTCCGCCCCCTCAACCCCACAACCGCCGCTCGGGTGAGAGCGCCTCCTGGCGGCCCCGAGAGCTCCGCGCACCGCAGAACGGCGAGGAGTTTGTGGGTGGCGAGGGGGGGGGGTTCGGTGGAGAGTGGCGAAAGGTGCAGAGAGGTGTGACGTGTCTGAAAGGTGAGGCGAATGTGGAGAGTGTGGTCAGAGGTGAGGAATGTGCATGGTGAGGAGAGGGGGGACGATTAAGAGTTTGGTACATCAGGGGTGGCGAGACGTTTGGGTAGCAAGAGGCGTGGGAGACGAGGGGACGGTGTGTGTGTGTGGCGTGTCGTGTGGGTGGTGAGGTGTTTGGATGCTGCATCTGACAGTATCGGTCAGCCAACCCCAAGGCACCTGGGTTTGTTGGCGAGCCTTCGACATTTCACGTGGCCTCAAAAGGTGCACCCAAGCCTGGGCACAGGCGCCGTGAAATCACCATCAAGGAGTGGCGAATGGCGGATATTGGACGGCGAGGACAGTGGCGAGGGGCCTGGGTGGCGAGCAGTGCCGAGGGAGTGTGGGTGACAACGGGGGGTGTGTGGGTGGCGAGGGTCGTGAATGGTTAAGCGTTTTGCAAGCGGGGGTGTTGCGATGCGGGAGGCCAAGGTGTGTGTGTGTGGGGGGTGGGGCGAGGCGTTTCGATGAAAGGTCGTGGCGAGCCAAGGAAAGGAGTTGGTGAGAATTCCAGGTGGCAAGCAATTTGAGTGGTGAGCATGGAAGCGAAGGAATGGCTCTGGTGCCCCTTGCTGCAGAAACGACTCCAGGCACTGCCCCTCACACACAACACCACATGACTTATCTGCACATTTATTAATTATACATTTTTAACAGTTGGCACTAACCCTACAGTGGAAGAAGCCCGAACACTAAGATACGTTCTACAATGTCAGGACACACAGCACTAATTTACAACGGAGAAGCGTAATATTGATCAATCACAATACACTTCCTCGTCACGAGTGGTCCCAAAGGTTATTGTGTTATACACATTTCTCTTCGACTCAAGGCAGAAATGTGGAGGGAAAGTTACGGCGAGCGAGCACAGGGAGGCGGCAAAGGGCAGACGAGGGGCAACCCAATGTCACACGGGAGGGCAGCTTCCCTCCAGCGCGGGACACGCGAGATAACGAGCGACATGAACAGCTCAACGACAAACAGGCGTGAACGACGACACGCACGGCAAACAAAGCAGTGAGGAAAGGGGAGGGGGGGGGAACAACGCGTTCGGACGTTCAAGTAACAGCGACGTGTGTGGGGCCACCCTGGCTGAAGAACACAACAAACCATCAAGGGGGCCACAGCACCGCCAGCGCTACCCACAGCGAGGGGGCTGTGGGGTCACAGCGGCAGGTGGGGGGGGGGGCAGATTCCCGTCCGGCGCGACGGCTACACGTTGGTTCATCATGACTGGCGGGCGACGGAGGGGACGGGAGAGACTCGGGGTCGCCGAGAATCCGTGCTTGCTCGGTTCGTGCCGGCCTCCGACACTTCCACTTCCTCCCGAGTTGCGGTGGCCCAGGCACCAGCAGCGAGTCGCACAGTAGAGTCCGTAAATAGAGTGGGGCGCACGGGACGGGTGGCGATGGCGGCGGCAGGAGCAGCTGTTAGTTCTTTGGTAGCGGCCGCCTGAAGAGCAGAATGTGTGGCTCTGCGGGGAGACGCAGGCACTGGGTCAACACCACAGCGAGTAGTCAACCGCGCAGGAGAGTCAACCTTGATCTACCTTCCACCCAGCAGCCAACCTAAAACAAATCGCCATGAATAAACTTACGCGCAAGCCTTGCACCCAGACGTCGCACCCAGCAGTCAGCTTCACAGCCAGCAGTCAGCCACACACATAGTTCACGTCTACCACCCACTTAGTAGCTGACTCTCCATCCAGCGAAGACATGTATTCACAACCCCTACCCATGCAACAGTCAACCTTACAGTTTCCTTCAGCAGTCACCCTCTCAACCTCACCATCACCACTCCCACTTACTTCACGCGCAGCGGTCCGCCACACACACATCAATATTCCACACAGCAGTCAAATTCCCACCCATCATCAGCCAAGCTGCCCCTCGCTCAGTTCACCCCCCCCCCCGCGGGGTGCCTCTACCTGGCTCGTGGATCATGTAGTGCATCCAGCCGTGGCTCTGTTGAACCCCCAGGCTGCGCCACTCCGCCTCGGACATGAGGTGCGTCTTGGGAACCATTCTCGCGATCTCCTTGGGCAGCATCACGTGCCTGCGAGGGGGCCAGTGGCAGCGTTAAACGTCACGGATAAGGGCGCCCCCCCACCCCAACTGTGCGCGCGCCCACACGCAACTCGAGCGCCATCACAACCCCCTTTCATTTTAACCCCCCTCGATAACTCCAGCCTCACTCAGGGTTGCCACCTCTACTCCACAAGTCCCTCGGTACAGTGCGACTGGGGGGTCCCTCGGTACAGTGCGACTGGGGGGTCCCTCGGTACAGTGCGACTGGGGGGGCCCTCGGTACAGTGCGGCTGGGGGTCCCTCGGTACAGTGCGGCTGGGGGTCCCTCGGTACAGTGCGGCTGGGGGTCCCTCGGTACAGTGCGGCTGGGGGTCCCTCGGTACAGTGCGGCTGGGGGTCCCTCGGTACAGTGCGACCGGGGGTCCCTCGGTACAGTGCGACCGGGGGTCCCTCGGTACAGTGCGACCGGGGGTCCCTCGGTACAGTGCGACTGGGGGTCCCTCGGTACAGTGCGACTGGGGGTCCCTCGGTACAGTGCGACTGGGGGTCCCTCGGTACAGTGCGACTGGGGGTCCCTCGGTACAGTGCGACTGGGGGTCCCTCGGTACAGTGCGACTGGGGGTCCCTCGGTACAGTGCGACTGGGGGTCCCTCGGTACAGTGCGACCGGGGGTCCCTCGGTACAGTGCGACCGGGGGTCCCTCGGTACAGTGCAACCGGGGGTCCCTCGGTACAGTGCAACCGGGGGTCCCTCGGTACAGTGCAACCGGGGGTCCCTCGGTACAGTGCAACCGGGGGTCCCTCGGTACAGTGCAACCGGGGGTCCCTCGGTACAGTGCAACCGGGGGTCCCTCGGTACAGTGCAACCGGGGGTCCCTCGGTACAGTGCAACCGGGGGTCCCTCGGTACAGTGCAACCGGGGGTCCCTCGGTACAGTGCAACCGGGGGTCCCTCGGTACAGTGCAACCGGGGGTCCCTCGGTACAGTGCAACCGGGGGTCCCTCGGTACAGCGCGACTGGGGGTCCCTCGGTACAGTGCGACTGGGGGTCCCTCGGTACAGTGCGGCTGGGGGTCCCTCGGTACAGTGCGACTGGGGGTCCCTCGGTACAGTGCAACTGGGGGTCCCTCGGTACAGTGTGGCTGAGGGTCCCTCGGTACAGTGTGGCTGGGGGTCCCTCGGTACAGTGCAAACTGGGGTGCTTCGGCAGAGTGATACTTTTGGAATCCCTCAATACAGTACAATACTCTTTGGTTCTTTCGGTAAAGTCACGGTATAAAATAAATCACGACGTTTCGGGCACAACACAAGCGTCCATCAGGTGGTAAAGCATGATCTGCTGCTAAGGCAGACTGTTTTGAAAGGTTTGAAATGGGTGCAGCTCAAGGGTTATAACTTATAAAGTGACCGGGGCTAGTGATGTTAATGTGAGAAGTCACGAAACCTTCAAATCAATACGGTACAATACTTTTGGAATCCCTCAATACAGTACAACTGGAGTTCCTCTAAACAATACATTATTGGTAGTGTCCTTCAGCTGTGCTACTGGAGGCACTATATATACACACACACACACGACTGCCAGTCATTCTTTACATTATAACCAGTTATTCTATAGATTATTGCCAGCATCACTATACATTATTACTCTAGTTGCTTCCCCCATGGGGACTTGTTAAGTTACTTTGAGTGCTGCTAATGTGGTTGCTTTACCCGATCCTGGAGAGCTTATTTAAAAAAAAATCGTGGTTACACAGCATGTACTGTATACCCGCAAGGCCAACCGGCCAGCAATACACAGCAACGGAGCTACCTTTGGCAGACACCGCAGAACTCTTAAACGTCACTTACGGTGTCACCCTCAACATTAGAAACTGGAGTTTAATGCGAGATTGTTGTTTTTTTTTATATTCTCCCACAAACTTTTTTAAACGACCGACGCCGGCTTAGGCCCCGAAGCCTCGCCTCGCCTAGGCGGCCCCAGGGAGGAGGCGGACCACGTCGAACTCCGCGCGTCCCGCTGCTGCCGCCTCCCCCCCTCCCCCGCCGACTTTGCCCGGCGCGAGCAAAGCCTCTCCCCACCACAGCCCCCCATCTCTCACCGGTACTCGAAATGCTCGTCCGTGTACTTGTCCGAGTAGTAGATCTGCTTGTGCGCCATGGCTGCGCGCTCACGACACCAACCGCCGCCTGCTATTTGAATCTCGCAGAGACGCGCGCTGATTGGGTCCACCGCGGCGGGTCACGTGGCTTCCCGAGCCGGCCGTTCATTGGCTGAAGGAGGGTGAACGGTGAAAAACTCCCACCTCCCCCCCCCCCCGTTTCCCCCCTTCACCCCCCCCCGTTTCCCCTCCACCCGATGTTCCCCCCCACCCCTCCGTTCCCCCCCCCACCCCTCCGTTCCCCCCCCCACCCCTCCGTTTCCCCCATAGGCTGAAACTTTGAAGCGGTGGACATGACGTCGGGCAAGAGACCGAACCGGACGTTGCTGGCGTGAACACTTATGACGTCACGGCGCTTGGGTTCCTTTGAGGTGACGTGACGTCACCGAGTGACGTGAGCTCGGCGAGGAGGGAGCGAGCGGGCGGCCATCTTGTTGAGTTCACCGCGCTCGTAGTGGGCACCTGGCACAGTCTCTCCTGGCTCTATCCCCTCGCTCCCCTCACACTCTCCTGGCTCTATCCCCTCGCTCCCCTCACACTCTCCTGGCTCTATCCCCTCGCTCCCCTCACACTCTGCTGGCTCTATCCCCTCGCTCCCCTCACACTCTCCTGGCTCTATCCCCTCGCTCCCCTCACACTCTGCTGGCTATATCCCCTCGCTCCCCTCACGCTCCCCTCGTTGTCCTCTCTCTCGTGGGACCGGGCGGTACAATGGTCGTGTGCTGCGCTTCTGGCTGCACGAACCGCACGGGGAAGCCGCCGGGAGTCACCTTCCACAGGTGACAAGGGGCGCGGATCCACACCACCGGGGGGGTGCCTTTGGGGGAGGGGGGGGCGAGGGAGGGGGGGGGGCGAGGGAGGGGGGGGCGAGGGGGCTGAGCACCGCGCTGCTGATGAGACGCCGGGACGTGGAAACCGCGCCAGTCTTGGCCTGCCCGTGTTGAACCACTGCTCCCCAAACAAAGACACCGACCCCCCCCCCACCCCGTAGAGCTTTTTCAGACTTTAGGGGCAAATGCAGCACCTATGATAGGTCGTCACGGCATGCGAGGTGGTTTGAGTGACCAGCAATCACGCCCGACCGCCTTTGCCTTCCCCGGTGGCGATGTTGTTTTTTTTTGTCCACACACCGCACCGGGTAATAATTTGAGGCCGAGTCGACCTAGGGGAGGCACAGGAGCGGTTCAGGCATTACAGTACGTGACTTGCGTTGGCCGTGAGCGGCACCACCAATCCCTCTCCTCTCGCTACGGGGGGCTGCATGTCGCTATTGGTCACTTTTCAATCACATTTAATCAATCACAATCACTAATGGTCACCGTTACATATTCTTAGTTTTTTCGGTAAAGTCACGTTGAAGGGAAACAACAAAATAATAAAATATATATAAAACAATAAAAAATTCTCACGACGTTTCGACCATAACTCAAACGGTCGTCTTCAGGTGTGTTGGTTTGCATAAATTATGCATAACGTGATAATTTTTTATTGTTTTATATATATTTTATTATTTTGTTGTTTCCCTTCAACGTGACTTTACCGAAAAAACTAAGAATATGAATTACTGCAGTCACGAAAGCTTTAAATCAAAATTTGGTCACCGTTACGTTGTTTTTTATTGCATGATTTTAGTGATTTCTAAAAAGGTTTAGTTTAGCCATATTTGTATGTTGCAGTTTAGAGTTATACTTAGAATTTTAATCTAGATTGTATCGTGATCGTGGATTTTTGCACGTTTTTTTTGTACGCAGCATATAAACTTACGGTGCTTTTTCTGGAAGATTTATTTGTTTTTTTTTACAGAGGATGTTTAAATTTGCGGTTGCACTCGAATCAAGAGCCGAACGGCTCACAGGGTAAAACCAAATAAATGTAAATGAACTGAAAACTTAAATTGCGTGCCCAACTTTACTTACTTAAAGTGGATCCTCCCCTCCCCTTAGATGTTGGGGTAAGAAGTTGAATCAACATATTTACAATTGACGATCCTATGCCTATGCAAGGGATGTCAGGGGAAGGATTCCCACTAAAAGGAGGGGGACAGTAGAAGGGGGAGAAGCAGGCGAGGAGATGGAAGAGGGAGAACTGGAGGGAAATGAAGAGAAGGCTGGAGACGACATACAATAGTCAATAGTATCTACTGACTATATGCCTACACACCCTACGTTACATAGTAGCATCTATACTACCCTTTGGTTCTTTCGGGAAAGTCAAGTAGTTATGAAATAAATTAAATCACGACGTTTCGATCGCAACACAAGCAATCATCATCAGGTGCGAAAACCACAGCAATAACATTTTTTTTGCGCTTAAGTGGGACAGATGCCGTGGTAAGAGGTTATATAAGAGAGGGGGAGGGGCTAGAGAGGGGGGAGGGGCAAGGGAGGGGGGTAGGGGCAAGAGAGGGGGGTAGGGGAGCGTTGCGTGGACGCGAGGAGTGG
Organism: Petromyzon marinus; assembly: GCF_048934315.1. Classification (NCBI taxonomy): domain Eukaryota; kingdom Metazoa; phylum Chordata; class Hyperoartia; order Petromyzontiformes; family Petromyzontidae; genus Petromyzon; species Petromyzon marinus. The sequence continues at coordinate 2,346,371 of NC_133723.1, forward strand.
GGGACGTGAAGCTGGAAGTGGGCGGGGCCGGAAGTGGGCGGGGCCGGAAGTGGGAGGCTAAGAGAGCTGGGGATGCGTGGGGGGGGATGGAACAACGCCAATGAAGCCAACAATGATGGAACATCATATCTGCCAAGTTAATTAGATCCCCAGCGTTTGGCATTGCTCAATTTCTCAGTCCCAAGTCAGTCCCCAAATCTAAACTGGGGGCGCGTGCCTCTTGCTGTGCACGTGGCGGCTCTGGGTCCAATCCCTGATCACGCCATTGCGTTCACTTGAATAATAATAATAAAAGAGCCACACCTGGCTACCCGAAGCAACCTGCGGAGTGCACAATGACACGTGTGGTTGATCGACCCCCCCCTCGTCGTGAGCGATGAGCTAAACACCGTGCGGCTTTGGCTCCGCGGTCATTGAAGGGGGGAAGGGGGGCGCAAAGTGGATGACGAACAGCGCGGGGTTCCTTCGTGTACCACAGGCTACCCAAAGACAAGGACATGCGGATGAGGTGGATCGCCGCCATTCACAGGGAGCGGTGGCAGCCGACGCACAGTACCTCCATCTGCTCGGCTCACTTCGTCGAGGGTGACTTCGACAGGACGTCGCTCGTCTACGTGCGCATCCGCCCCGGCGCCGTCCCTTCCATCTTCCCGCTCGCCTCTCCTCGCCCGCGCAAGGTACACTCACATACCACGCCCTTCACGCGTTGCTCGCAAACTTTTGCTGTTCGCTTTACTGGCTGTCGGCGAACTGCTTCTGCTGCGGCTGCTTCTGCTGCGGCTGCTTCTGCTGCTTCTGCTGCGGCAGCTTCTGCTGCGGCTGCTTCTGCTGCGGCTGCATCTGCTGCTGCGGCAGCATCGAGAGGGAACGAGAGAAATAATGCGATGCGGGAAAGCGACGAGAGAGAATGTGATGAGATGATTTCCACGTATTTAATAGCTTATTTACGTATTTATTTAAGGTAACTAATTAAAAGGTAGGTTTTTGTAGGCCAATATTACCCGCAAAATGTACTTTTCGCGAGCATCTCTGGAACATCCCTTGCGAATAACGAGGGAAGACAGCATTCACTCCATTCACTCCCGCTGGGTAGAAAACCCACACATCGTAATTTCAATCGCCACGCAACAGATGGCGGTGGTGGCATCTAATCTACAGAACGTGAAGAACCAGTGGCATCTACATCTACAGAACGTGAAGAACCAGTGGCATCTACATCTGCAGAACGTGAAGAATCAGTGGCATCTACATCTGCAGAACGTGAAGAACCAGTGGCATCTACATCTGCAGAACGTGAAGAACCAGTGGCATCTACATCTGCAGAACGTGAAGAACCAGTGGCATCTACATCTGCAGAACGTGAAGAACCAGTGGCATCTACATCTGCAGAACGTGAAGAACCAGTGACATCTACATCTGTAGAACGTGAAGAACCAGTGGCATCTACATCTGCAGAACGTGAAGAACCAGTGGCATCTACATCTGCAGAACGTGAAGAACCAGTGGCATCTACAGAACATGAAGAACCAGTGGCATCTACATCTGCAGAACATGAAGAACCAGTGGCATCTACATCTGCAAAATGTGAAGAACCAGTGGCATCTACATCTACAGAACGTGAAGAATCAGTGGCATCTACATCTACAGAACGTGAAGAACCAGTGGCATCTACAGAACATGAAGAACTAGTGGCATTTACATCTGTAGAACATGAAGAACCAGTGGCATCTACATCTGCAGAATGTGAAGAACCAGTGGCATCTACATCTACAGAACGTGAAGAATCAGTGGCATCTACATCTGCAGAATGTGAAGAACCAGTGGCATCTACATCTGTAGAACGTGACGAATCAGTGGCATCTACATCTGCAGAACATGAAGAACCAGTGGTATCTACATCTGCAGAACGTGAAGAACCAGTGGCATCTACATCTACAGAACGTGACGAATCAGTGGCATCTACATCTGCAGAACGTGAAGAACCAGTGGTATCTACATCTGCAGAACGTGAAGAACCAGTGGCATCTACAGAACATGAAGAACCAGTGGCATCTACATCTGCAGAACATGAAGAACCAGTGGCATCTACATCTACAGAACGTGAAGAATCAGTGGCATCTACATCTGCAGAATGTGAAGAACCAGTGACATCTACATCTGTAGAACGTGACGAATCAGTGGCATCTACATCTGCAGAACGTGAAGAACCAGTGGCATCTACATCTACAGAACGTGAAGAATCAGTGGCATCTACATCTGCAGAATGTGAAGAACCAGTGGCATCTACATTTGCAGAACGTGAAGAACCAGTGGCATCTACATCTGCAGAACGTGAAGAACCAGTGGCATCTACAGGAGATTATACAACCTTTAGAGACATTCCCCGTGTTTAGTGTACATGCCGTACAACACGTTTGGAATCGACAGGAGTAAAGTTGGACTTACGAACAGACCTATGGAATCTAACTCGTTCGTAAATAGAGGGGTCCCTGTACATGCATACATAGTAGTTATAAGTTATTCATTATACGACGTTTAAATATACGAAGTTCCAGGAACCCATATACTTGGCATATCGAGGTATCTATATATATAAAAGGGAAATTAGTGAATGTGTGTCTGTTCAAAATGTTTAGCGTACTTCCCGACATGCAACAAATTTGCCATGTGGGTACTTTCCAGACTGTACACCATGCAAAAATTATAAAACTAGACTTTTGTATTTTTTTGGGGGGGGGCCACAATTATGCATATATTTTGCACGGCAAGTGAGCTGTGACGTCACACCTGTCATGTGACCCGCGTGCGGAAGCGTAACGGAGTGTGCCTGCTGATCGCGGGTAAAGTGAAATACAAATGTGTTGCAGGTCTAAGGCGTTCTTCGCGCAGCATTGCTTTATTATTTCAGTCGTTTACTGCCGTACGCACCATGAAAGTTGCGTCTGCAGCAAGCGCGTGTATGTGTACCTATGGACGCGTGCGTTTGTGTGTGGGGGGAGCGGTAGTGTAGTGGTTAGCGCGCTGCGCTACGAACCTGGCGACCCGAGTTCGGTTCCCGCTCACGGCCAACACCGGTGACGATTATTTGAACCGGTCCTGGACCTCCCCTAGGTCGACTCAGCCTCAAACGAGTAACTGGTGTGTGAACATCGCCACTGGGGAGACAAAGGCGGCCGGGCGTGGTGAATCTAAGTCCCGGGCGAAGCCGGGTAGTAAAGCTAGTTAATGTATATATTTTGACTTAAGGCCACACTCACGCTGTTAATTCTGGTTTTGGATCTGTGGTCATATGACCCAGACCTCCAAAACCAGTTATTTTGCAGAAATTAAATGTGATTGAGACACGATATTTGATTTGTTGGAGGACTTGACATCATTCCAAGCCCCGCTAAGTGATCTTAGCGGGGCTTGTGCACGACACATCCTGATGAGTCGTGGCCAAGGACTAATACCGAGGCGGCTGCCAAGGAACTAAATGCACCCGAAAGGACGTCCGCTGAGGAGGAGACAGAGCGATGATGAAAGCAGCTCGTGTACAGGTGGCTGGGTGGATCGTTGGAATGCGAAAGAGGCGGCGGTGGCTTGAGGGAGGCCTTCATCCAGCAGTGGATTGACCCTGGACGATTATGAAGGATTTACTGAAAGTCTTCTGAAACAGTCAGACTACAAGTGCCACAATTGTTGTGCGTTTTGGATTACGGACGGGTACGCTCGCTCGAGTAACGCGTTCCCCCCCCCCTCGCCCCGTGACGACGAACGCTCATCTGACATCCCCGTTTGTTCGTCGCCACCCCCCCCCCCCCCCACGTTTCCTTCGCAGGCCGGCAGGAAGCGGAAGTCATCATCGTCGTCGCCTTTGGCTGCGCCGCCCGTCGGCTCGGCAGGGCACGGCCGCGGCCCGGGCCCTCCACACGCGACACAGCTCAAGTCGGACCACTTGTACTGCAGGGCAAATTCCGAGGGGGGCCCGGCGGCGGTGGCAGCGGCAGCGGCACCGGCCGCAAACTCTGACGCGCTGTGCACCTCAGCCCTGAAGCGCAGCCTGCAGGCCGTGATCGACACCGAGAAGCGGAAACTGGTCTGCCGGAAGAGGCGCCTGATCGTGCGGCAGAACGCCAAGCTGGAGGGCATCTTTGCCGACCTGAGAAAGAAGCGCCTGGTGGGCGAGGAGAGCCTGCAGGTGCTCCAGAGCTCGCTGAGTCGGCCTAACTCGCAGCTTCTCAAACGTCCGCGGGCAAAGTCGGCCGAGTTGCGGACATTTGCCCTGACGCTGCACCTCTATTCGCCGAAGGCTTACGCCTACGTCAGGAACACGTTCAGCACGTGCCTGCCCCATCCGCAGATCGTCTCCCGGTGGGGCCAAGCGGCCGCCGGGGGAGCCGGATTCACGCGGGAAGCGCTGGACGCGTTGGAGAGGATGAGCGCGGAGGCGAGAGCGGCGGGCAGGACTCCGCTCTGCGCCCTGGTGGCGGACGAAATGCCACTCCGACCGCACGTGGAGTGGGACAGGCGGCGTTACCACGGGCGCGTCGACCTGGGCACCGGCCTCGACGCAGACAGTTTGCCCGCGGCCAGGGCAGCCCTGACGTTCATGCTGGTCGCCATCAACGCCTCCTGGAAACTGCCCGTCGGCTACTTTCTTATCGACGGCCTCTCCGGCTCGGAGCGGGCCAATCTGGTGAGGCGGTGCCTGTCGGCGGTCCACGACGCCGGCGCGCAGGTCGTCTCGCTGACCTTCGACGGTGCTGCCGCCAACCTGTCGATGGCGAGGGCCCTCGGCTGCTGCCTGGAGCCGAGCGAGCAGCTCAAGACTCACTTCGAGCACCCCGTCACCGGCGAGCCCGTCTTCCTCTTCCTCGACCCCTGCCATATGCTGACGCTGGTTCGCGACGCCCTGCGGGAAAAGAGGTCCGTGGCGGACGGCAGCGACGGCCTCGTTCTGTGGGACCACGTGGAGCGATTGGGTCGGCTGCGGCCACGCGATGTTCGTTCCCTGCGACAGAGGCTGAGCGCCGCCCAGCTCGCCTGGTTCGCAGGGGAGGCGGAGGCGAGGCCGGCCGAGCGGCTCGTGAGCGCCTCTCTCGCCGACGCGATGGACGTCTGTTCGGAGATGGAAGTTCCCGGCTTTGAGAATTCCCGACCGACCGCGACGTTCGTAAGGCACATGAACCGGCTGTGCGACGTCCTCGACTCGCGCAACGTGCTGTGCAAGGAGGGCTGGAAGAAACCCGTGTCGTTCGAGAACCTCGGTGAGGTTCGGGAATTTGCCGCGGACGTTCAGGACTACATCCGGACGCTGAAGGACTCCGAACGCGGGGACCGGCTCGTCCTCTCCCGGCGCAAAACTGGATTCATCGGCTTCCTCGTCTGCTGCCGGAGCGTCGTGGCTCTGTACGACCATGCGTTTTCCAAACACAAACTCCGGTGCCTTTGCACCTACAGGGTCAGCTGGGACCACCTAGGAATGTTTTTCGATGCCGTGCGGTCTCAGAGCGGCGGCGGCGGCGACAAGGACCCGACGGCTCGGCAGTTCGCGTCCGCGTACAAACGCGCTCTCGCCGCGCACGGTGGGACGGGAGAAGGGGCGTCCGCGGGAACCGGTGCAGCGGCGCCGGACTCGGCCTCCGCCCTTCGGGCGTCATCCTGCGGCGGCCTCCGAGCCGTGCAGCTCATCAACACGAGCGCCGAGAGGGCTCGAGCGGTCGGCCAGGACTCGCTGGGTTTCGACCCGTCGCCTCCGCGGTCGCCGTCGGCGAATTGCGGCTTCTCGCGTCTCCCGGTTCCAGCCGACGACCCCGAATGGTCCGACCGCGCGGTGGCGTGCGTGGCGAGGTTCGTGACGCGGAGGCTGAGGGCCGCGCTGACATGCGAGCGCTGCGCAGGGGCGCTGTGCGGCGCGGCGCAACGGAGGTGCCGCCCGCTGCCGCCGCCCCCCAGCGACGACGTCGTCCGCATTTGCCGGCTGAGCGAGCGGCTGTTCCGCGAGGATCGGCGTCTGAGCAACGTTGCCCCTGCGCCGAGGCGCGGGCTACGCGCCCTCGCGGCGGCCGTGCTGGATTCGTACCGCGGGAGGGACTTCTTTGCGGCTCACTCGAGTCACATGTTCGAGCAGGAGCCGCCCGGCAACCACCTGGTGCTCCTGGTGCAGGCGGTGGCGTGGTCGTACCTCGCCGTCCGGTTTCGGCAGGAGAGGGCAGAGAGGAAACGCGCGGAGACCCCCGCCCCCGCGTTCGGCCTCTACGCAAAGTGCGCCCTTGTCTGGTGACCGACGCCAGGGTTGGTTGGCTTTGGGAATGAACTCCCAAGTGATTAAAACGTTCTTACAAGCGCATTTGTATTTGTACAGCAGTTTTTTTTACGTCGATAAAAGCGTTTGAGGGTAAGTCGGATTGTGGTGATGACCAACTGGGAACTATCCGTGTTGGCAGTTGTTTCACTGCGCTTCACGCTGGTTTCCGTCGCTGCGGTGGCCACGCTGTCAGGCAGAGCCCCTGCAGTCTGCAGAACTGACCTACTGGAATCACAGGACCTAATGGCAGACCACCCCAGTTAATACTGCGGTGAGGATTGACCATAAGTCTACTTCAAGAGTGGATGTTAAATATCCCATGTCAATCGAAGGAAGAGTAGGCCCCTTTTGTGCCGGCGTCACACAAGGGCCGTCTGGAACGGTCTTCCGATATTACGGAAGCCACTGGAGCTGCGCACTTTCAAATCTAGACGGGAAACTAACATAGCCAACCGATTAGCACGGTTGGCTATGTACGGTGCGAAAGAAGTTTAACATACGTACAGACAACACACTCGCTAAATCACTAATTCATCCACCCTCTCACTCGCCACACTGCAGGTCACCTCACTTCCCTCCCATCGTGTCTCTCCAACTCTCGTACAACAACTTCGCTCAGTCAAAAATTCAACATTACATGCCGGCATCACGGTACACGCTTGAAAACTGCTGGATCCTGTCGGGCGTCCGTGGGTGGAAACGTGGCGGTGGAGAGGGCGTGAACAGTGCTGCTCCACCAACGGTGAGGGGGGCGGGGCGTATATATCGGCTTATAACGGGGGCGGTGCTGCCGCACGCACACGTGTTCGCTACATCGCTCTTGAAGAGGATGTCTCAAGCGGCGCCGAGGAGGAATCACGTGGTGAGGAGCTGGCACCAACAAATTATGCAAGCATAACACAGAATTTTTTTTGGGTGCGATCGTGTAAACCCGCCCCCACCCGACACAGCCAATTAGTAAGGTTTGTCACGTAAACAGAACATGCCAATTCGTTACTAGTAAGTACAGCAAAGCCACAACATTTACAATCTGAGTACGACGTTTCGCCAGTAATTACAACTGACGAAGTGTCGTACCCGGTGTAATGTTGTGGCTTTGCTCTCCAACACACCGGTGTGAATTGGCAACGTTCTGTTTACGTGACAACCCTTACTAGTTGGCTGTTGTGTGGTGGCGGGCTTGACACATTTATGCGATCTAACGAAAGCCTACGTGTCAAATTACGCAAGCGCTGTTATATTGAGGTGTTATCGACCAATCAAAGTTTTATACGTGGGAGGAAACGGGAGCACATCTGGAGAAGACCCACATGCATGCGAGGGGGGAAATACTATCCCAATACAGACGGCAGGTGTAGTCCACATTTTTACTGTATCGCCATTCGGCGAGCCATGGTACGGGCTCCTCGACGCCTACCATGACTCTTGCCTCCACAATGCCATATTCCAGCCCACGTGCAGCATAGCAAAGATCATCTCTCCGCATATGAATACACGTGGTTTAGTCCATCAGCATATTGGCTTGGCTTTCTGGACCAACATGATCAAGCAGCACCAGTTCAAGCAAGGGTTTTCATCGGCAGCCGATTGGCTGGGGTGTAGCGGGTGAGCGATGCCGTCATCCCTAGCAACCACTGTAGTGCGTCCACCTTTGGCAATCTCGCCGGAACGTGGCACAGATACTGAGCCATGGCGAATCGCTGCCAGGGAGGAGGGGCACCCCTTGCTGAGGAGATGGTTACGGTTGAGGGATTATCCCCGTGAAACGGGTTCTGCCATCCTTAAGAGATGCCACACGCAGGTTAGAGCCCAGGTCGGCAGGTCCCGAGGACGCAGCCCTGTTCACGGCCGAGGCGCCAACCTCTCTCGGGCAAAGCCGACGGGGGTTGCTCTCGGAAAGCCGGTCGGAGGAGAAGACGTCACACCGCACGCGTCATCACCGCACGCGCGCGCGTCATCGCCGCAGCAGCTTGTGTGTTTTTTTTATTTAAATGACACCGAGTACAGCTTCTGGGTAAAACACAATGCAACCTCGACCTCCTCGCGCCGCCTGTCTCATAACAATAATAATAATAAGGAATAAATATGATTATTAAATATACAAAAAAAAACATTTCTCATGTACACGCCGCAACTTTGGGTTAAATGTAGTGGAGGAGAACGCAGAGGGCAGGATGCATGCGCGCTCGCGCGAAGGGGGGACAGCAGGCACGGGGTGTGGGAGGGGGGTTAGAGAGACACACAGAGATGGGAGAGAGAGCGACGTGAAGAGGAAGAATGGGAGCGAGTGAACGATGGGGGAGAGGCGGGGGAGCCGTGCGGGGAGACGGGAAGAGAGTGGCGAGCAGGAGGGGAACTATTCGGAGAAATGGAGAGGGGCAACGATTCGGGAGAAATAGGGAGTCTGGAAGAGAGGTCGGAGAGACGGGGGGACACGGGGAGGGGAGAGTGGGCGGGCGAGCAGGAGGGAGGGCCTCCTATATACACGGACACACACACACACCGCCTCTGGGCGGCGCCACGGCCACCGCATAGGCGTTTGGTTTAAATCTGCCTTCGTTTTCCTATTTACAGTTCAATTTCAAATTTTTTGTGCAAAATATACTCTCTGTACAGTTTCACCGTCGCGCCCTGGGGACAGAAAAACAACGACGGACGCCCAAGTCTCAACACGCGCCCCCCCCCGCTCCTCGCTCGCTCCACCAGGGCCCCCCCCGCTCGCTCGCTCCACTAGGGCCCCCCCCCGCTCGCTCCACTAGGGCCCCCCCCCGCTCGCTCCACTAGGGCCCCCCCCGCTCGCTCGCTCCACTAGGGGCCCCCCCGCTCGCTCGCTCCACTAGGGGCCCCCCCGCTCGCTCCACTAGGGGCCCCCCCGCTCGCTCCACTAGGGGCCCCCCCGCTCCTCGCTCGCTCCACCAGGGCCCCCCCCCCCGCTCGCTCCACCAGGGGCCCCCCCCCCGCTCGCTCGCTCCACCAGGGGCCCCCCCGCTCGCTCCACCAGGGCCCCCCCCCCCCCCGCTCGCTCACTCCACCAGGGCCCCCCCCCCGCTCGCTCCACCAGGGGTCCCCCCGCTCCTCGCTCGCTCCACCAGGGCCCCCCCCCCGCTCGCTCCACCAGGGGCCCCCCCGCTCGCTCCACCAGGGCCCCCCCCCGCTCGCTCCACCAGGGCCCCCCCCGGTCGCTCACTCGCTCCACCAGGGCCCCTCCGGTCGCTCGCTCCACCAGGGCCCCCCCCCGCTCGCTCGCTCCACCAGGGGCCCCGCTCGCTCCACCAGGGCCCCCCCCCGCTCGCTCGCTCCACCAGGGGCCCCCCCCGCTCGCTCCACCAGGGGCCCCCCCCCGCTCGCTTGCTCCACCAGGGCCCCCCCCCGCTCGCTCCACCAGGGGCCCCCCCCCCGCCGCTCGCTCACTCCACCAGGGTCCCCCCTGCTCGCTCGCTCCACCAGGGCCCCCCCCGCTCGCTTACTCCACCAGGGGCCCCCCTGCTCGCTCCACCTGGGCCCCCCCCACCAGAGCCCCCCCCCGCCCGCTCACTCGCTCCACCAGGGGCCCCCTGGCCCGCTCGCTCCGCCAGGGACCTCCCCGGTCGCTCACTCCACCAGGGCCCCGGTCGCTCGCTCCAACAGGGCCCCGCTCGCTACAACCAGGGCCCCGCTCGCTCCACCGGGGCCCCGCTCGCTCCACCAGGGCCCCGCTCGCTCCACCGGGGCCCCGCTCGCTCCACCGGGGCCCCGCTCGCTCCACCAGGGCCCCGCTTACTCCACCGGGGTCCCGCTCGCTCGCTCCACCAGGGGCCCCCTGCTCGCTTTACCCAGGTGTGGGGCCCACACAATAATACACGACTTGCACGGCCACACCGAGCGACGTAAAGTGACTGAGTAGACTTCCCCTCCCCCCCGCGCGCGCCTCAGTCGTCCAGGGAGACCATGTCGTCCACACACAGCCCCAGGCCGGCCGCCACCGCCGCGCCGTTCGCCAGACCAAAGTGCTGCACACGGCGCTGATGCTGCTGGTGCTGCTGGTGCTGATGATGCTGCTGCTGGTGATGCTGCTGCTGGTGATGCTGCTGCTGCTGCTGGTGGTGGTGCTGGAGGTGCTGGTGTTGCCGCGCCGCATCGCTGGACAGGAGCGAGTCGCGCAGGCCGTTGCTGGCGAGGAGCAGCGAATCGTGGAGCCCGTTGTTGCCGCCGCCGCCGATGAGTGAATCGCGAAGCTCGCTGCTGGACAGCATCAGCGAATCGTGGAGCCCGTTGTTGCCGCCCCCGCCGCCGGAGCCCCGGCCGATCAGCGAATCCCGCAGTCCGTTGCTGGCCAGCATTAGCGAATCGCGGAGGCCGTTGCTGCCGCCGCCACTCCTGCTGCCGCCACTGCCACCGCCGCCCAAGGGATCCCGCAGCCCGTTGCTGTTGATGTTGGACATGGAGGGCTGCTGCTGCTGGCGGTGGTGGCGGTTGTGGTGGTGGTGGTGCAGGTCCCTCTGGGCGCTGCGGTGCGGTGACACGAGCCCCATGAGCCCCCCCGTGGTGCCGGCGGTTGCCGAGAGGGAGAGCGCGCCGGGGTTGGCGAGCGCGTCCGTGACGGTACCGGCGGCGGCGTACAGCCCCGTGGCGCCGGCGTACGGGTAGAAGTGGGCCGCGGCCGCAGCGGCGGCGGCGGCCGCCGCTGCGGTCGCCGCGGCCGTGGCGCTCAAACCCGGCGACTGGCTCAGCGCCGGGCTGTCGGCGGCCCGTCCGGCCGCGCCGCCGCCGCCGCCGCAACCGGCGATGGCGCCCAAACCCAACCCCATGCCCAGCGAGGGGCTGTAGTGCTGCAGAGAGGCATGGCACAAGGCCTGGGCGTCAGGACCACCAGCCGCACCACCAGCAGCACCACCACAGCAACATGGAGAGGCGGTGGTGAGAGGGAGGGGAGGGAGGGGAGGGAGAATGAGTGAGCGAGCGAGTGAATGAGTGAGTAAGTGATTGTGGCTGTGAGAGCGTGCAAATGAGGGAGCAAATGAGTGAATCTAACTGAACGAGAGCAAATTCATGAGTTGATGGGTGTGCGAGCGAATAAAAGTGATTGTGAGTGACTGACAATAACGGGAGTGAATGAGAGTGAATAAGAGCGAATTATTGAGAGCGTATGAATGAGTAAATGGGCGGACAAGTGATTGTGACCAACTGAAACTTATTATAAATGACTGACTAAAGAGGAGTGGGATGAGCGAGTGAATGAGAGCGAGTGATCGACTGCCAGCGTGTGTACCCCACCTGGAAGTCGCTCTGTAAGAGCGAGAAGAGATCCAGGCCTGTTTCCACATCATCGCAAAAACACATAAACACAGACACCACACACACACACACACGTCACACACGTCACACACGTCACACACACAGCGAGCGCGTCAGCCTCTCCTGCACACCGCACGGCCGGCTCGCACAGTGCGCCGAGAGAGTTCCACAGCCGAGTGCTGCGAGTGAGTGTTACGGGTGAGTGTCGGGAGTGAGTGTTGTGAGTGTTACGGGTGAGTGTTGTGAGTGAGAGTTACCGGTGAGTGTTGTGAGCGAGTGTTACGGGTGAGTGTTACGGGTGAGTGTTGTGAGTGTTACGGGTGAGTGTTGTGAGTGAGTGTTACGGGTGAGTGTTGTGAGTGAGTGTTACGGGTGAGTGTCGGGAGTGAGTGTTGTGAGTGAGAGTTACGGGTGAGTGTTGTGAGCGAGTGTTACGGGTGAGTGTTACGGGTGAGTGTTGTGAGTGTTACGGGTGAGTGTTGTGAGTGAGTGTTGCGGGTGAGTGTTGTGAGTGAGTGTTGCGGGTGAGTGTTGTGAGTGAGTGTTGCGGGTGAGTTTTATAGGTGAGTGTTACGGGTGAGTGTTACGGGTGAGTGTTGTGAGTGTTGCGGGTGAGTGTTGTGAGTGAGTGTTACGGGTGAGTGTTGTGAGTGAGTGTTGCGGGTGAGTGTTATGGGCGAGTGTTACGGGTGAGTGTTATGGGTGAGTGTTGTGAGTGAGTGTTACGGGTGAGTGTTATGGCTGAGTGTTACGGGTGCGTGTTGTGAGTTACGGGTGAGTGTTATAGGTGAATATTGTGAGTGAGTGTTACGGGCGAGTGCTGTGAGTGAGTGTTACGGGTGAGCGTTGTGACTGTTGCTAGTGAGTGTTACGGGTGAGCGTTGTGACTGTTGCTAGTGAGTGTTACGGGTGAGTTACGGGTGAGTGTTGCGAGTGTTATGGGTGCGTGCTGCGAGTATTAGGGGTGAGTGTTGTGATTGAGTGTTACAGGTGAGTGCGTGTTACATGTGAGTGCGTGTTACAGGTGAGTGCGTGTTACAGGTGAGTGCGTGTTACAGGTGAGTGCGTGTTACAGGTGAGTGCGTGTTACAGGTGAGTGTTACAGGTTAGTGAGTGTTACAGGTTAGTGAGTGTTACAGGTTAGTGAGTGTTACCTGAGCTCGGTGTCTCTGTGTCCGTGTGCATGCGTGGAGGGGGGGGCACGGGCTTGAGGAGGGGGGGCGGGGGGGGCGAGGAGTCGGTCAGCGCCTCCCTCTTGATCCGCGGGCGCCCAAAGTAGAGCGCTGCGCAGACAGAGACACGAGTGGGTAACACGACACACGTGATACACACAACGCACAGCGCTGCGCAGACAGAGACACGAGTGGGCAACACATCACACGCGATACAACGCACGGTAGAGACACGAGTGGGCAACATGACACACGCGATACACACAGAGCGCTGCGCAGACAGAGACACGAGTAGGTAACATGACACACGCGATACAACGCACGGTAGAGACACGAGTGAGCAACATGACACACGTGATACACACAACGCACGGCAGTGTTGCCCAGAGACACGAGTGGGTAACACGACACACGCGATACATGACACGCAAACACCATGTTCCCTGCACTAACACATGAAGGCCCGCTCACACAACAACAACAGACACACTCGGTTACACAAACACCGTGAGCCCGTGAGCGGTTGGCATACAGGCCCGGTGCCACAGCGTGGTAGAGGGGAGGGTAGTCGAGTGTGAGTGGGTGGGTAGGTAGGTGAGTGGGCGAGTGACTCACCCTGCAGGTCCGGTGCCACAGCGTGGTAGGGGGTAGTCAAGTGTGAGTGGGTGAGTAGGTAGGTGAGTGGGTGAGTAGGTAGGTGAGTGGGCGAGTGACTCACCCTGCAGGTCCGGTGCCACAGCGTGGTAGGGGGGAGGGGGTAGTCGAGCGTGAGTGGGTGGGTAGGTGAGTGGGTGAGTGACTCACCCTGCAGGTCCGGTGGGACAGCGTGGTAGAGGGGAGGGTAGTCTTGCGGAGAGACACACAGGAAGCTGGAGTCGAGAGGAGCCGGACTGCGGCTGGAGCCCAGCGAATGAAGTGAGCTCAGCGCTCTGACCACACACATACAAGGAAAGATAAAGATATAAAATGTAGCCTCAACAGACTTGGGAACAAGTGCTGTTAGTGAGGCGCTATGGAGGCTGGCGTGGCAGATCTATTAGGTAGCGGTGTGGCCAGGACAACGCCCAGTCACATTTGTCTCCCTCGTGCTGATGTTTACACACCACAGCAGGGGAGGGGCGGTAGTGGAGGGGAGGTAGTGGAGGGGCGGTAGTGGAGGGGAGGTAGTGGAGGGGAGGTAGTGGAGGGATGGTAAGGGAAGGGTGGTAGTGGAGGGACGGTAGTGGTAAGGTGGTAGGGGAGGAGCGGTAGTGGAGGGGCGGTAGTGCATACCCGGCCTTGCTGGGTGCGGACAGTCGTGGTCGTTTCGAGCGGCGCCCACCCTCTCGGCCACCCCCCTCCTCATCCTCGTCTGAAGAGGGGTCAAGGGTCAGGTCGATGACCTCCGAACTGGCACCTGCGCCGTCTTCCGAGGCAGCGTCATCTCCCCCGGCGACCGTGGGCTTGTCGGCCTGGCCTGGGGGAGGCCAGCGGAGACAAACGCCGGTTACACGAGAGAAAGACTGCAACTCCCACCGTTGCTTGCCGAGCTGACCGAGTGAGCAATCCTCTCCGTGTGTACGTGAATGTGCGCGTGTGAATATGCGTGAAGTCTCCACGCAGGAGATCTCGGCGTGTGCGAGCGTGAGGAGCGGTAGTGTAGCGGTTAGCGGCGCTGCGCTACGAACCCGGCGACCCGGGTTCCATTCCCGCTCACGGCCACCTACACCATGATCTGAACCTTGTCCTGGGCCTCCCCTAGGTCGACTCAGCCTCAAACGAGTACCTGGTGCGATTAATAAATATTCGCCACAAGGCGGCCGGGCGTGGTGCTGCCCACCCACCCCCCCGTGCGCCGCTACTCGCAAACAGCATGTGCCCCGGTGGCCTGTGTGGGCTACACGGGGGAGGCGTGTGCGCTCACGCCACCTGCTCTGTCGGTGCGTGTGTGCGCACGTTCCTCGCGGCCGTGCGGAGCGGGGACCCAGGAGCCGTCGGGTCCAAACTCCACCTCCTCCACCTCGTCGCACTCCGACAGGATCCCCACAAACAGCCTGCATGGGACAAACGGGGACAAAGGGAGACACACAGACACACACGGAGACACACGGGGACACACGGGGACACATTGGGAACAGATGGGGACAAAGAGACACACTGAGACCAGGCATGTGACACATGGCATGCAGCGTGGCAATGCAGTGGTAATACTTGTACCTCAAATCAAGAAGGACAGATGTTCGATTCCAGACTCAAGTGCCTTTGTGTGTGGAGTTTGTATGTGTTAGTTGGTTTCTGTGTGTGTGGCCTGGCGCCCTCGTGTGTGTGTACGTACGTGTGTGTGTTGGTGGGGAGCGGTAAGTGCAGCAGTTAACGCGATTCGCTCCGAGCCCGGCGACCCGAGTTTGAGTCCCGCTCAAGCCCAAACACCAGTCACAATTACTTGAACCAGTCTTGGGTCGACTCAACCTCAAATGAGTACTGTACCAGGTGCGGTGTGTAAACTTCGCCACTGGGGAGACAAAGACGGCCAGGTGTGGTTCTGGCCACCCACCCGCTCGTGTGCCGTGCCGGCCTTCAGAGGTGCTCGCTAACAGCACTTGCCCCAACAGTCTGTTAAGGCTATATGGGGGATCTTTGTCTTTTTTGTGTGTGTGTGTACGTGTGTGTACGTGTGTGTTTGGTGGCGATGCCGACCCGTCGATGAGCAGGCTGAGATAGGGCGCCGCCTTGTCGCACACGGGGCAGACCCACGTCGGCTTCTTCTCGTTCATGGCGATGAACAATGCGGCGTCGAAGCACTGCAGGTGCGAGCAGGAGCGCGCCCGGCACGGCACGCTCATCCGCATCTTCCCCAGCTGGGAGGGGGGGGGGGGTGGGCGAGGTTGCCAATCCTTAACTCGCTCAGTCACTTATTCACTCACCTTTTCGGTCACTCATATACACTGTCATTCGCTCCTGCAGTCACTCATTGACTTATCCGCATCTTCCCCAACTGGAATGAACACACGCGAATTCATGATACGCTCAGTCAATCCCTCATTCATGCATTCGTACAATAATTCACTCAATCATTAATTCACACACCTAAATCACGTGCGGTAAGCTCCACCGCATATCGCCGGGCGAAAAGTCACGCGCGGATCCTCGATTCGTTTGCGTGTTAGCATCCTTCTCATCGTTCACTCTCACCGGACACAGCAGGGACACGCGTAGGCTCGTGGTGGCGATGTCGCTGTCAGGGTCCAATCGCAGCTTCTCCATGACTGCTCACGTGCGCGCGCGCACACACACACACACACGCACAAACACGCGTAAACATGTACACGCGCACACACGCACACGTAAACATGTACACGCGCACACGTAAACATGTACACGTGCACACACGCACACGTAAACATGTACACGCGCACACGTAAACATGTACACGCGCACACACGTAAACATGTACACGCGCACACACGCACAGGTAAACATGTACACGCGTGCACACACTTAGACGCGCACACACACACACACACATTACCCCCCGACGCTAATGCACCCCGCACACCGCCACGCACGCTGCTGCCGCACCGCACTCACTGAGCGCACGCGACACGGCCGCCTCCTGGGTCCCCTTGCTCCTCAGTCGCTGCAGCAGCGCAGCCGAGGTCAGGTGGCGCACCAGCGCCAGCGACACGGCGAAGCTCTGTGCGAGGGGTTACGCGGGTGGGGCGGCAAGCACCTCTGTTAGCACGGTTGGCTACGTACGGTGCCGAAGAAGTTCAACATCCATACACGCATGCATACATACATGCGTGCGTGGGTGGTTTGGGGGGGAAGGCTACGCGGGTGTGGGGGAAATGCGGGGGAGGGGGGTCAGGGTCATCGTGCTATACCGCACCGCTGCAGACGCACACGCTCAGCGTCAGTGGGAAGGCATTCGTAAAACCCTCGCCCCTGGGTCCCGACTCGATATTTGTCCAAAGCCAGAGCGGGATTTGCTGCTCGCGTGTGCACCGAGGCATCGGTGCTGCTCGTCGCCTGTTCACAGCAGCGCTGCAGAGCCAGTGGTGGAGATTCCACATTCCTATGGCTTGGGGCGAGTGTATTTTATAGGACAGCCACCGTTACCTTCTCCCCCACGCTAAGTGATGCTCGTTGTATTTGACCCCAGAGGGAGGGATGATGATGAGTCCACTCCCCCCTGAAGCCGTGATCGAGCTCGGAAACTTCCGATCGCAAGCCACTCGCTCTGCCACCGCAGTAGCCACCTCAAGCGCCCCCCCACCCCACCCCATCGCCACCGCTCACCTTTCCGTAGTCGGAGGTCCATACGACGCTCACGTGGTTGTGCGTGGAGGTGGAGAGACGCACGTACGGGGTCACGTTGATTGGTCGACTCGGCCGCTTGGGCTCCGCCCCGTTCTTGCTGGGCGGCAGGTAACCCTGGTGACGGGGGCACGACGCCGCTCGTTAGCGAGGAGCAAAGGCGACCCGAGTGGCTACGGTGATCTGGGGTGCGAGCGTTGAGGGGTGTGATCGGGTGTAATGAACGCATGTGAGCGAGTGACCTTCCCTCTATCCGAAAAAAAGCCGCAATTCCGAGCCACCGCATGCCCAAGCGGCCTCTGTTTGGCCACATCGAGGGGGCTAAACGGGCACAACACAGGCGGGAGAAGAGATGGACTGATATGGAGCTGAGTGGACTTGCCGATGACCGGTACCAGCGGTGTCAAGATCGGCCTCTATGGAGCAGGCTCGTGAAGAACGCTACTGGGCAGTTTGAGGCAATCGCCCTCCAACAACAACGGAGGGTGGAGGAGCGACGCTCAAAGCAACGAGCGGAGCGCTGGGTGGTTAAAATACAGCAAGTTGCCAAAGGCGAGCATAGGTGATACCTGCGTCTGTCCCATGACCTCTTGTCAGCGATCCCCCCAAGTGACGGCCTTAAAGTGCACCTATCCTGGCAAAAGCATTGTGGTAACGTCACCGCCACTCAGCGGCTGTTGTTGTTGTGCAGAGTGAGACTCTGATGGGGCCCAGCGGTGCGGAGTGAGTGTAGAGCAAATGTAGAGTGAGTGTGGAGTGAGTGTGTAGTGAGTGTGGAGTGAGTGTGGAGTGAGTGTGTAGTGAGTGTGGAGTGAGTGTGGAGTGTGCGTTGAGTGAGTGAGCAAGTGTGGAATGTGGAATAAGTACCGGCAGCATGCAGGGCTTCCCGTTGACCTTCACGCACAGGTTGGGAGGGAAGTTATCATCCTGGGCGGTGCCGGAATCAGCCAGGCAAAACCTGCGCCCACAGCCGACAAAAACGCACCGGGCCTCAGCGCAACGCGCACACAGATGCGGCCTCCGCCGCGCCACCGCGAGGACTTGGGGGGCATGACCGGTAGCGCTGCTGAAGCAGTGACCAACGGGGCCACGTGCGTTAGTCACGTGACATCTGGGCTGTGCCGGGTGGTGGTGGAGGTGGTGCACCACAAGAAATGTTTTACTCGCGCGGAGGTCTGACCCGACAAACCAACTGTGCGTCGTCACACTGGTCACAAAAGCCGGCACCACGTGCAGAACTGCTGCGGTGTTGGCGCGATGGCCCCAGTCAGTGGCCGGGTCAGGCCCGACCGCTCACCTGAGCTGCAGCTGCACTGGGAAGTCGCTCTCGTCACCCGGGAAGTAGTCCCTGCGGCGCCGGACAGCGACAACGAGACGGCGATAGCACGTGGGCGTTACACGGCGGGCGACAGCACCGCACTCTCACACTCGCCCACTCCCTCACTCACTCACCAAAAGAAAGATCCCCTCCAGCGGTAGCCCACGCAGAGAGCAGACAGCACCATACTCAGACAAAGATCCCCAGTATAGCCTGAACCGACTTTTAGGGCAAGTGCTGTTAACGATCACCTATGAAGGCCGGCACGGCAAACGAGGGGGTGGGTGGCCAGCCACCACACCCGGCCGCCTTTGTCTCCCTCGTGGGAATGTTTTTACACATCGCACCGGGTACTCAATTGAGGCAGAGTCGACCTAGGGGAGGCCCAGGACCGGTTCAGATAATCGTCACCGGTGTTGGCCGTGAGCGGGGATCGAACTCGGTCGTCGGGTTCGTCGAGCAGCGTAGCGCTAACCACTACACCACCCCTCAGCACTCTCACACACTAAGATCTCCCGTGTGCAGCCTCCAACAGACTGTTTGAGCACAGTGCTTTTAAGCGAGCACCTATGGAGGCCAGCACGGCAGCCCTATTATGAGGTAGGTGGTCAGCACCACACCCGGCGACCTTTGTCTCCCAAGTGGTGATGTTTACACATTGCATCAGGCTGCTTTGGCCTAGGGTAGGCCCAGGACCAGTTCGGATAATCGCCATCACTGCTGTTGGTGGCCGTCGAGTGGGAATCAAACTCTGGTTGCCAGGTGGTTTGTAGCGCAACGCGTTAGCCCCTGCGCCACCGCTCCCCACGGTCGCACTGAGCCATACACTCATGCTTACACAACACTACCCTCAACTCACACCCCAACACCGTCAGACACACACACCCGCACCTGCTGCCACTCAGCATGGAGATGTCCTGGCTGCTGAGTGCGAACGTGAAGTAGGTCTCCTGGTAGCGCTGTCCATTGTTCCCCACTGCAAAACACCGCGCGCTCCGTCTAACTCATTTCTCTCATTCCGTCTCGCTTGTTCTGTCTCACGTGTTACTCTCGTTCCGTCTCTATCGTTCCGTCCCTCTCGTTCCGTCTTTATCGTTCCGTCCCTCTCGTTCCGTCCCTCTCGTTCCGTCCCTCTCGTTCCGTCCCTCTCGTTCCGTCCCTCTCGTTCCGTCCCTCTCGTTCCGTCTCTCTCGTTCCGTCCCTCTCGTTCCGTTTCTCTCGTTCCGTCTCTCTCGTTCCGTCCCTCTCGTTCCGTCTCTCTCGTTCCGTCCCTCTCGTTCCGTCTCTCTCGTTCCGTCCCTCTCGTTCCGTCTCTCTCGTTCCGTCCCTCTCGTTCCGTCCCTCTCGTTCCGTCCCTCTCGTTCCGTCTCTCTCGTTCCGTCCCTCTCGTTCCGTCTCTCTCGTTCCGTCTCTCTCGTTCCGTCCCTCTCGTTCCGTCCCTCTCGTTCCGTCCGTCTCGTTCCGTCCCTCTCGTTCCGTCCCTCTCGTTCCGTCCCTCTCGTTCCGTCCCTCTCGTTCCGTCCGTCTCGTTCCGTCCCTCTCGTTCCGTCTCTCTCGTTCCGTTTCTCTCGTTCCGTTTCTCTCGTTCCGTCTTTATCGTTCCGTCCCTCTCGTTCCGTCCGTCTCGTTCCGTCCCTCTCGTTCCGTCCCTCTCGTTCCGTTTCTCTCGTTCCGTCCCTCTCGTTCCGTCTTTATCGTTCCGTCCCTCTCGTTCCGTCCCTCTCGTTCCGTCCCTCTCGTTCCGTCCCTCTCGTTCCGTCTCTCTCGTTCCGTCTCTCTCGTTCCGTCTCTCTCGTTCCGTCCCTCTCGTTCCGTCCCTCTCGTTCCGTCTCTCTCGTTCCGTTTCTCTCGTTCCGTCTCTCTCGTTCCGTCCCTCTCGTTCCGTCTCTCTCGTTCCGTCTCTCTCGTTCCGTCTCTCTCGTTCCGTCCCTCTCGTTCCGTCTCTCTCGTTCCGTCTCTCTCGTTCCGTCCCTCTCGTTCCGTCTCTCTCGTTCCGTCTCTCTCGTTCCGTCTCTCTCGTTCCGTCCCTCTCGTTCCGTCCCTCTCGTTCCGTTTCTCTCGTTCCGTCTTTATCGTTCCGTCCCTCTCGTTCCGTCCCTCTCGTTCCGTCTCTCTCGTTCCGTCTCTCTCGTTCCGTCTCTCTCGTTCCGTCTCTCTCGTTCCGTCCCTCTCGTTCCGTCCCTCTCGTTCCGTCTCTCTCGTTCCGTTTCTCTCGTTCCGTCTCTCTCGTTCCGTCCCTCTCGTTCCGTCTCTCTCGTTCCGTCCCTCTCGTTCCGTCTCTCTCGTTCCGTCTCTCTCGTTCCGTCTCTCTCGTTCCGTCTCTCTCGTTCCGTCTCTCTCGTTCCGTCTCTCTCGTTCCGTTTCTCTCGTTCCGTCCCTCTCGTTCCGTCCCTCTCGTTCCGTCCCTCTCGTTCCGTCTCTCTCGTTCCGTCTCTCTCGTTCCGTCTCTCTCGTTCCGTCTCTCTCGTTCCGTCCCTCTCGTTCCGTCCCTCTCGTTCCGTCCCTCTCGTTCCGTCTCTCTCGTTCCGTCTCTCTCGTTCCGTCCGTCTCGTTCCGTCTCTCTCGTTCCGTCTCTCTCGTTCCGTCTGTCTCGCTACATAATTGCATACACCCCCACCCCTATCTCCGCCTCTGATCTCGAACCCTCGTGGGGTTCAACAATGATGACGTCATCCTACACTATTTAAGATCGGACACAGGTGGATGGCTTCACTATTCTGGCAAAACGCCCGAAGATTCTGGATGTAATTTCCAGTGAAACGTCGTACTCAAATTCTAAATGTTGTGGATCCACTCTTCAACACACCGGTGGGCTAAAGTAGTGAACTATTTGTCTTTTGTCAACGTGACACATTTTACTGATCGGTCGTGTCGGGTGGTGGAGGGTTGCGACACATTTATAAATAACGCGATCTAACCCAAAAACCTTTCTTCTTTGGTTCTTTCGGTAAAGTCACGTAGAATGAGAATAAAATGATAAATTAATAAAATAACACAATAAAATTTTCACGACCTTTCGGCCACAACACAAGTGGCATTCTTCAGGTGAAAGGAGCAGACCTGTCGGGACGACAGAGCTTCAATCTGTCGTCCCGACAGGTCTGCTCCTTTCACCTGAAGATGGCCACTTGTGTTGTGGCCGAAACGTCGTGAGAATTTTATTGTGTTTTTTTTTAATCAATTTATCATTTTATTCTCATTCTACGTGACTTTACCGAAAGAACCAAAGAAGATGAATCCTTGCAGTCACGAAAGCTTTAAATCGAAACCAAAAACCTTTATTACGAATAATACTGGTCGCGAAAGCCTACGTGTTAAACTGTCTCGTTCCGTCAGTCCCGTTCCGTCTCGCCCGTTCCACTGGTACGAATCTAACATGCGTTTCCAAATCGGGCGGTGACGCAGCCAGGCTGTCACGCGTTTGTCGTTTGTTACATAAGTTTGCCACTTGTTATGGTTTGAATCTGGTGGGCCGGCCCCGTTAGTACTGCTTCGCGGTCAAAGTTAAAGATCCCGCGACATCGTGCGAATTGAGCAGGAGGCTACAGTGGACCGGTGTCACGGTGCACATTTGCCAAATTCGGAAAGTTACACTGCAAATAACTCAAATGGGAAACTCACAGCAGTGCGTTCCCTCACAACGATTGCCCTACAGCGCCATAATGACGGCAGTGCCCGCACCACGTGTACTCAGCAGGTACTGACCCGCTGAGTGCACTTGGTGCGGTGATCTGGACAAAATCCAGACGTAGTACAGAGCACCGATAGCTTGCGGCCTGAAACGAGCCATCGATTCACAGCAACTCCGGACAGTCGAGGGTAGCGTCGCCAATTAATGGCGAAGCAGCGGCTAATACCGCTGCGGTGTTGGCAGTGGCTTGGTCGTGGGGGGGGGGGCGGTCCTCTCCCGACACTCACCGAGGGCCGTGGGGGGCACCAGCTCGTGCAGGACGTCGTAGAAGGGCAGGTGGGCGAGCTGCACGGGCGCCGCCGCCGCCCGCGGGTCGCTCGCCGCGACCGGTTGCGAGGGCGCCGGGGCCGGCGCTGTGCCGTCGGGGGTCTGGGATGCAGCCGGTGCCCGGGCCCTCCCTCCTCCTCTTCCCCCTGCCTGCTGCTGCTGCGACGCGGCTTTGGCGTGGCCCGAGGGCTGCACCGTCGCCGCCGCCGGCGCGGTCGACGAGGAGGAGGGCGGTGGCGCCGGAAGCTTGCGAGGGGGCGGCGGCGCCAGGAGCTCGTGGGGGGTTGGCGCCGGGGCGGAGGCCGCCTCGTAGAGTTGGGAGAGCGCCAGCGCGGCGTGGTACGGGTACTCGGCCACCGCTTGCGCCACGGCGGCGGTCGGCTTGCGCGGGTAGCGGCGCCGGTACAGCTCCTGCACCTGCGCGGAGGAGCCACAGGCAGCGGGGGAGGGGATACACGGACTCACCCTCGCAGCAGTGCGGGAAGCAGTGACTCGCTCGGCACTCTCACAGCACTCGGGAGACCTCGGCGTACAGCGGCAGTCAGGGTGATCGATGATGATCCAGCCACTCGCTCAGTGAACCCCGTTACTCTGCTCGTACTTACTCCTCTGCTTACATATCAGTACAATTGTCACCCCCTATGTCTGTTAAAAGTTTCTGCAACTTAATTTCGTGGCGTGATCGGTCTAAACATCATCTACGCTACGGGGAATTTAACGTTGATTCGTTTTTGGAAATATTTTGATTTCTTGCGAGGTGGGGTCCAGTTGTTTTTGCCCTGTTTTCTATTTTTCAATGCTGTACTTCATATTATTTGTTTTGCTTTTGTAATTTTAGTGACCCAGGTCTCCGTTGCAAATGAGACTCATCCTGGCCACTTGAGTTCTCACCTGGTTACACTAAACAAACTTGAAACTTGAACCCACTCGCTTACTCAATCATCTCAATTACCTACTCACCCACCATCTCACTCACCCACTCATTCATCCACTCAGTCACTCAATCATCCACTCGTTCATTCACATTTGCAAATGAGACCCATCCTTGGTCCCTTGAGTTCTCATCCAGTTAACTTGGGTGAGAACTCAAATTCTTCAGTCAACAAAAACTCTGCAACTCCCTGTCTGGAATAATGAACTCATGGGCACCTTCATGCGAACCGCGGGGCCACAGTCGGCCTGCAGCAGCTGCAGGGCGCGTGTCACCAGCTCGTGCTTGCGCCCGCTCTTGTTCTGCCCTGCGAAGCCCAGCAGCACCTGCAGCTCCGACACCCTGAAGCTCATCACCATCTGCTGCGGGGTGCCACCGCACCGGCCAGCGACCGGTGTCGTCAGTGGGTGGTGGGGAGGGCAGGGCGAGACGCACGCGCAGACACACGCGCACACGTACGCACGCACAACACGGGCACACAGACGCACGGACAGACACGAGCACACATACGTACGCACAGACACGAGCGCACGCATGCACGCAGACACGTGGATGCACACACACATTCACAGATGCACTCGCATACGCACAGATGCACACACATACGCCCAAATGCACATACGCACGGATGCACGCACACGTACAAACGCACAGACATGCACGCACACACCAGCGAGCAGAGCTCAAACCACAGTGACTAAAATCAACGCGACCGCCACACAGACCGGCGCCCGGTACCTTCAAACAGGTGCACAACTTAGTCAGTGTTACCGGTTCCATCGGCAAAATAAATGGTCACCACCATGACGGAGAGATGGCACCATCAGCACCATCGGACATTAGGACAGCACCACCGGCACGATCAGACAGCAACATGAATGCCATAAGACCGTCAGACAGCACAGATAAGTGGACGGCACCATCAATGCCATTCTCAGGGGCGGAGCCACAGTGGGGGCTGGGGGGGGCTTAGCCACCCCTGAAATTTTGGGAAAGTCGGTAATCAGGATAACCGGATATTCGGCTGCTGCAAAATGCTGCAGGCTGCCACCTTGTGCTGCCCTGCAGGCTGCCACCTTGTGCTGCCCTGCAGGCTGCTACCTTGTGCTGCCCTGCAGGCTGCTTGAGCGGCAGCCTTTCGAACTTATTAGCCACATCAGCGGCTCCGACCTATCAATAAACTCCGCGTTCAAATCCAATAAAATTTGTTTTATACATTTGTGGCGCCCATTGGAAAACATTACACACTGAGATATCTCAGAATATTGAAGTCAGCCCCCCCCAAAGTCAAAATCCTGGCTCCGCCCCTGGCCACTCTATTCTATTCTTCCACGTCAAAATATGGTTAGTAGCTGAATGCCAATGTCGAGCGATGAGAGGGACTCAGGAGAGTTCGTGTAGTTTTGCTGTTCCTCCTCCGGTCGAAGGAGCGCAGGCTACAGTGGTTTCCGATATGGTCCGTAGTTTGGGTTGCATGGCCAGTCGCACTATGCCCTTCCTTGTCCTCCTTTTATGAAGGAGATGTGTGCATCGTCGGCCTGTTGACGTTCTCTCATGCGGATGACGGTTACACTAGCGTCTTTGAGACGGAATGTCAAGGCGAGACGGTTGGATGGCGAAACGGACGTCGATATTTCGAATCAATGGCACAGGACAGGCAGACAGCACCAGCAAACAAGCGGACAGCACCATCAATGCTATTAAAATACAGGCAGATGGCCAACCATCAGACAATTGGACAGTCGCAACACGCAGACTGCAGAAGCAGCACCGGAATACAGGGAGCACAAGCAGCACCGTCGGGCACGACCACAGCACCACTGGCACACCGGGCGAGCGGCAGGCGGTGATCATATTTGCGGGGAGCACCACGAGGCAAGTCGGACAGCGACGAGCCGGCACCGAGAGGCCGGCGGGCCACAAAGCACCATCAAAAGCAAGCGGGGGGCAGCAGCAGCAGCAGCAACAAGAGAATCTCACGCGGCACCATCAGCACCACCACGCTGGCGGACAGCACCATCACCATCCCATGCAGTGTATCACCTCGATGGGACACCCCTCCCTCCCATGCAGTACATCTCAGTACAACTTCTCCCCCGCACCCGCGTGGCGCCTGTCTCGTTGCGGCACAGGGTTGAACACAGCAATCAGCCAGAGAGCGGGGCATGAGCAATGCCAGTAATGTGTGGGCGATGCTTGTTGCCCGGCTTTCCAATTAAGTGATTTGCGAGTTAATAGATCAAATTAGAATGTCACGTGATCTTTCAAACAAGCGGCCACCGTGTGAAGCAGTATTGGATCTTCTGTTAGTCAATACAGTCCGCTGTAGTCTATATTAACCAGGGCGGCCTGCACGATTCGAGAGGCGAAACGTCTGCAGCAAGCGGCGAACTCGCTACGGGCCAGGACCACATTCACACCACAGACACGATGGAAAGACAAAGACCCCCTGGTAGCCTAACCAGACTGTGAGGGCAAGGGCTGTTAGCGAGCACATTTAAAGGCCGGCACGGCACACGAGGTGGGTGGCCGCCTTTGTCTCCCTCGTGGCGATGGCTCAACACACCGAACCAGGTACTCATTTTAGGCCCAAGCGACCCAGGAGAGTGGCCCAGGACCGGTTCAGAAAATTGTCACCGGTGTTGGCCACGAGTGGGAATCGAGAACTCGGATCTCCGGGTTCGTAGCGCAGCGCGCTAACCGCTACACCACCACTCCCCACAGTGGTGCAGCTAAAACAGATATACCCCCCCCCCCCCATATAGCCTTAACAGACTGTTAGGCAAAGTCGCCCAGGAACCGCTTAAGATAAATATAATCCGTCAACACTGGTGGTGGTGTGGCCGTGAGCGAGCGGGAATCGAACCCGGTACGGCGGGGGTTCGCAGCACGGCGCGCTTAACCGCTACGCTACGGCACCACCAACACCACGAACACCACCATCACCAACAACCATCTCCACCAACATCGCCAACACCACCACCACCGGCACCGCCATCATCACCAACACCACTGGCACCACCATCACCACCACCACCAACAACAGCACCACCATCACCACCACCACATCACCAACACCACCACCAACAACAACACCACCACCACCATCACCACCAACAACACCACCATCACCACCAACACCACCACCATCATCACCTCCACCAACACCACCATCCCGCGTCTCCAGGAGCGTGAAGCTGGCGGCCCCGCGCCTGGCACGCGGCCAGCACCGCCACCGCCTTGTTTACCCGCGCGCCTTGTTTACCCACACGGCGCGGGGGTGATCGCGGTCAACGAAGAGCCCCGGCCTCTTTGGCGGAAGAAACGCAATCGGCCGAGGGGACATCGCGAGCCAGCGGCGACGATAATAATGTAAACCATTGTGACGAGAACAACGGAGGAGCGCCAGGCCCCCCGTGGCGCGGGGCACCGAGGGCCTCGCCGACACCGACAAGAAACTCCCGTGAGCATCTACCCCCCCCCCACCACCGCGAGAGCGAGGCGGAGCCGGGGCCACAAGGAAGTCCTCACGGGGTTTACGGGGTTTGGGGGGTCCTAGTGGTCACCCTCTTTCTCTAGTTTAAGATCCCCTGGTCTCGGCCAGCACGGCTCTCGGGCTCGCTGGGTTTTGTGATCCCGCGTCTCTGCTTCATGGCGTGCAACTCCGATTCTGCATCCCCGATTCCCTTCATCGCAGTCGAGGGCCTTCGTTCTTGGGTGCCCTAACCTCGGGGTCCCCGTGATTTTGGAAGCCCTCGTCCAAGGAGTCCTCGATGCGGGGGGTCGCTTTATCTCGCGGTTCCTCATTTTTTTGGGTCCCTAATCCCGGAACCTCTGAACCTGGGTCTCGAACCGGGGGTCTCCCCGATCCCGGGATCCCCGTCCCCTTTATATGGGGGTCTCCGATTCCCGGGCCCCCCGATCCCGAGGTCCTGGTCTCCTTATTTCGGGGCCTCTGCTCCCAGGGGGTCCCTGATCCCCTGACTGCTGGGCCCCTGATCCCCCCTGGTCCCCTCACGCCGCCTTCTCCCGGGGCCCGTGTCTCCGCTATTCGAGAGTTGAGGCCGGGCCGCGGGAGTCGCGCGCCGCCTGCCCCCCCCCCCCCCGCAAGCCTTCGCCGCGCAGCCCACGGGCGGGAAGAGGAGGGGGGGAGGGAAGGTCTTAGGGTTCCCCGGGTCCCCGAGCCCTGGGGTCCCCCCGGGGTCCCCCCACTGGGGGTCCCAACTCCGCGTACCTTGAGCTCGGCGCACTCCGCCATCTTCTACATCGCTCTGACGTCCCCGGCGACGACGGCGGCGGGGGGCGGGGCACTTGGCCGCGACGTCACGCGCCCCCCCCTCCACATTCTCTACCCCCCCCCCCCACCAAAGCGCAGAGGCGCGCGCCCCCATTGGTCCTTGATGCGTCACGTGGGGCGCGAAGACACGCGATCCAGCGCGGGCTCGGCGAGTGACGTCGCCGGGCGCGTGCCGTAGGTCTTTGGCGGCCATGTTGGTAAGGGGCGTGGGGGGGAGGCGACACCCGCAAGTCCCTGCGGGGGAGCGGGTGGGGGGGCGCGCTGAGTCGGTCCTCGATGACGTCACCTCACGCCCCTCCCCCCCCGCGCCGCCTCCACTCCCCCGAATCGCGCTCTTGGGGATCCTCCCCACGCAAGATGGCGGTCGGTGGCTCGGAGGGAGCGAGGCGACAGAGGCGCCCCCCCCCACGCACTTCGCCATTAGCGGCAAACGTTCACTCGTCCAGTTAGATGCTGGGGACCAGGCGGGGGGGGGGGTCACGGTGGGGGGGGGGGGTCAGAGGCGTCTAAGGGGGAACTACCTGGAAGGGGCGGTCTCATCTAAGGGGGGTGGGGGGGGGTCACCTCAGCGGGGGCTCTCACCTGAGGGTGGGGGCGGGCTGTCACCTGATGGAGGGGTCTCACGGGGTGGGGGGGGGTCATGTAATTTTAGGGTGTCACTTGAGGGGGGTAACTCACCTGACGGGGGAGAGGGGTTAACTAAGTGGGGGTGCTACCTGAGGGGGGGAGGTCATCTAAGTGGGGGTGCTACCTGGGGGGTCATCTAAGTGGGGGTGCTACCTGAGGGGTCATCTAAGTGGGGGATGCTACTTGAGGGGGGTCAGCTAAGTGGGGGTGTTACCTGGGGGGGGGGTCATCTAAGTGGGGGTGTTACCTGAGGGGTTTACTAAGTGGGGGTGCTACCTGAGGGGGGGTCATCTAAGTGGGGGTGCTACCTGAGGGGTTTACTAAGTGGGGGTGTTACCTGAGGGGGGGTCATCTAAGTGGGGGTGCTACCTGAGGGGTTTACTAAGTGGGGGTGCTACCTGAGGGGGGGTCATCTAAGTGGGGTGCTACCTGAGGGGTCATCTAAGTGGGGGTGCTATCCTGGGGGGTCATCTAAGTGGGGGTGCTACCTGGGGGGTCATCTAAGTGGGGGTGCTACCTGAGGGGGGGTCATCTAAGTGGGGGTGCTACCTGGGGGGTCATCTAAGTGGGGGTGCTATCCTGGGGGGTCATCTAAGTAGGGGTGCTACCTGGGGGGGGGGTCATCTAAGTGGGAGTGCTACCTGGGGGCGGGGGTCACCTAAGTGGGGGTGCTACCTGGGGGGGGTCATCTAAGTGGGGGTGCTACCTGAGGGGTCATCTAAGTGGGGGTGTTACCTGAGGGGTCATCTAAGTGGGGGTGTTACCTGGGGGGTCATCTAAGTGGGGGTGCTACCTGAGGGGTCAGCTAAGTGGGGGTGCTATCCTGGGGGGTCATCTAAGTGGGGGTGCTACCTGGGGGGTCATCTAAGTGGGGGTGCTACCTGAGGGGTCAGCTAAGTGGGGGTGCTATCCTGGGGGGTCATCTAAGTGGGGGTGCTACCTGAGGGGGGGTCATCTAAGTGGGGGTGCTACCTGGGGGGTCATCTAAGTGGGGGTGCTACCTGAGGGGGGTCATCTAAGTGGGGGTGCTACCTGAGGGGTCAGCTAAGTGGGGGTGCTACCTGGGGGGTCATCTAAGTGGGGGTGCTACCTGAGGGTGTTTTATCTATGGAAGGAAACCATTCAGAGCCGGGACGGGAACAAACGCTCACACTCTCATTGACTCTTACACTCCCTCTGCTGTGCAATGGTCAACCTATCTCCATATATATATAAAAGGCAAAATTATGTGTCTGTTCAAAATGTTTAGCGTACTTCCCGACATGCAACAAACTTGAAATTTGCCATGTGGGTACTTTCCAGACTGTACACCATGCAAACATTATAAAAATACACGGGTTTTTTTGTGGGGGGGAGCACTTTTTTGCACGGCAAGTGAGCTGTGACGTCAAATCTGTCACGTGACCCGCGCACGTGGAAGCGTAACGCATTGTAGTGTAGTGGTTAGCGCGCTGTGTATGTGTATCTGTGTGTCTGTGTGTATGTCTGTGTGTGTCCGGCAAAACAACCCCCTACCTCCTCGCGGTGCCGGACGGGCAACTCTGTCGTGGACAGTGCTGTGGGGGGAGATCCAATTTTGATTGGCTCCTCCTCTCATGGCATGTGTCCACCACAGGGGCTAAACGGGGGCTCTGGACGGGTGCGAGGGGCTGGTGACCCCTCCACCTTCAATTAATTACCACGAAACCACGAGTTAAACTTTTAACTCCATCAAAAAAGTAACCTGCAGCGCCACACCTATTACCATCATTAGGTGAAAAAACGGTGATCCAATCTCCGACCCCCAGGAACAGGTTTGCAGATTTGCTGAGCATTTCTGTGAGGTCCTGGGGGAGGGAAAATCCCTCAGCCAGGAAAACATCGTGGCACAAAGTGAGGATGACCCTGCTGAGGCTGCGGTGCCTCAAATATTGGAAGAAGTCACCCCCTGTGAGTGGCTGGCTGAGGTGCCATCTGTTGAGGAAGTACTGAAGGCGATCCGGAGTCTGAGACCAGGAAAGGCAGCGGGCAGAGATGATCTCCCAAGCGAAATGCTGAGGGAGGGTGGCGTTTGTGCACAGACTGCCCTATATGACATCATAACAACGGTCTGGACCACTGGACGGGTTCCGCAGGATTGGAAGGATGCCCTGGTGGTCCCCCTCTTTAAGAAGGGGGACCGCACAGACTGTAACAACTACAGGGGCATCTCACTCCTCAGTGTGTCGGGAAAGGTCCTGGCAAGGATTATTCAGCATTGCCTTGCCAAGCACGCTGAGGAGAGGCTTGCGGAGCCCCAATGCGGTTTCAGGAAAGGGCGGTCCTGCACAGATGCCATATTTTCTGTCCGTCTGCTACAGCAGAGGTGTAGGGAATTCCAACAAGACCTACATCTCTGCTTTATTGACCTGGTCAAGGCCTATGATTCTATCAGTAGGCCTGGGCTCTGGGTCGTTCTTCGTACTTTTGGAGTACCTGACCTTCTGCTCACAATCATTAAGGACATTCATGATGGTGAGCGGGCCCGGGTAAAACTACGTGGCCGGGAGTCGGAGCCATTCCCTGTACACCTTGGGGTGCGACAGGGATGTCCTCTGGCTCCCACATTATTTAACATCTATTTTGACCACGTAGTTCGTGAAGCTTTCAATAGCTGTACCGGGGGAATCTCCATATGGTACAGATATAATGGGAGGCTGATCGATGCCCGGGTGCGGTCAAGGCATGGCTCCCTATTGCTCAACCACGTTATGTATGCTGATGATTTGGTAATAGCTGCTCAGTCAGAGGAGGAGTTGGAGACGCTGCTGCTGAGACTGGAGCGTGCCACTAAGAGGTGGGGCCTTACCATCAGCCCCACCAAAGCTAAGCACCTGCCTGGGTATTTTGTACCATCGGACACTCCACCCCCACAACTCCCAATCGGTGATGGGGCAGTTGTGGAGAGAGTGGAGAGTTTCCCATACCTGGGCAGTGTGCTTATGACTGGCTCCAGTTTAACAGCAGAGGTCTCATTCCGAAGCAGTAGAGCGGCAATATCTTTTAATCGGTTGCGTAACGCTGTGTGAAAGCTACCTGGTCTGTCGCTCCGCACTAAGCTTCAGGTCTTCTCGGCCACGGTCATTCCCTCCCTTCTCTACGCTTGCGAAACGTGGACCCCCCTAATGGAACATCTTCGCCGGTTAGAAACATTTAGGCTGGCCTGCCTACGATCCATCCTGGGTTTAACCAGACTGGATTGTGTGAGGAGCTCACAAATCCTTGAAAGATCTGGGCAAGGTCCCATCGGTGAGCTCCTCCGGCGGGCAAGGCTGCGATGGCTAGGTCATGTAGCCCGCATGCCCAGCCAACGCATGCCGAAACAGCTTTTGTTCGGCCGGATTGAGGGGACTAAGCGGGCGCGGCACGGGCTAGAGAGGAGATGGAGTGATGTGGTACAGGAGGACGTGGAGCTGAGTGGACTTGCCGATGACTGGTACCAGCGGTGTCAAGATCGGCCTCTGTGGAGGAGGCTCGTGAAGGACGCTACTGGGCAGTTGGAGGTAGTCGCCCTCCAACAACAACGGAGGGCGGAGGAGCGACGCTCATAACAACGAGCGGAGCGCCGGGTGGCTAAAGCACAGCAGGTTGGCACAGTAGGGGGCACAGGTGGTGCATCAGCCAGTCATCTCAGTCAGTCGACCCGTGGCACCTGGGTCTGCCCCGTGACCTCCTGCCAGCGGGCTTTCGACACTTCACGTGGCCTCAGGGTGCACATAGCCTGGCACAAGCGTCGTGGTGACGTCACCGCCACTTAGTGGCGAATGGCGGTTGTTGTTGTGTGTCTGTGTATCTGTGTGTGTCTGTGTGTATCTGTGTGTGTGTGTTTGTGTGTATCTGTGTCTGTGTGTGTATCTGTGTGTGTTTGTGTGCATCTGTGTGTGTGTATCTGTGTGTGAATAAATGTGTGTTTGTGTGTATCTGTGTCTGTGTGTGGAAGCGTAACGCATTGTAGTGTAGTGGTTTGCGCGCTGCGCTACGAACCCGGCAAACGGAGTTCGATTCCCGCTCACGGCCACCACCGGTGACGATTATTTCAACCGCTCCTGGGCCTGCCCTAGGTCGACTCAGCCTCAACCGAGTAACTGCTGTGGTGTGTGAACATCGCCACTGTGTGTGTATCTGTGCGACTGCCTCCAGCTGCTTCACGACCCTCCTCCACAACAGAGGCCGATCTTGACCACCGCTGGTACAAGTCATCGACAAGTCACCACAACACCTGCCATTTGCCACTAAGTGGCGGTGAGGTCACCACGGCGCTTGTGCCAGGCTATGTGCACGTTGAGGCCACGTGAAGTGTCGAACGCCCGCTGGCAGGAGGTCACGGGACAGGCCCAGGTGTCACGGGCCGACTGACTGAGATGACTGGCTGATGCACCACCTGTGCCCCCTACTGTGGCAACTTGCTGTGTTTTAGTCACCCTCTGCCCCCCGTTGTTGCTGGAGGGTGACTGCCTCCAACTTCCCAGCAGCAGCGTCCTTCACGAGCCTCCTCCGTGGGCAAGTCACTCGCTCTGCGAGCAACCCCCACTCACGCTCTGCAGAGCAGAACATGCAACCCCCACTCACGCTCTGCAGAACAGAACATGCAACCCCCACTCACGCTCTGCAGAGCAGAACATGCAACCCCCACTCACGCTCTGCAGAACAGAACATGCAACCCCCACTCACGCTCTGCAGAACAGAACATGCAACCCCCACTCACGCTCTGCAGAACAGAACATGCAACCCCCACTCACGCTCTGCAGAACAGACCATGCAACCCCCACTCACGCTTTGCAGAACAGAACGTGCAACCCCCACTCACGTCCTGCAGAACAGAACATGCAACCCCCACTCACGCTTTGCAGAACAGAACGTGCAACCCCCACTCACGTTCTGCAGTACCAGGAGAACATGCAACCCCCACTCACGTTCTGCAGAACAGAACGTGCAACCCCCACTCACGTTCTGCAGAACAGAACGTGCAACCCCCACTCACGTTCTGCAGAACAGAACGTGCAACCCCCACTCACGTTCTGCAGAACAACGTGCAACCCCCACTCACGCTCTGCAGAACAGAACGTGCAACCCCCACTCACGCTCTGCAGAACAGAACATGCAACCTCCACTCACGCTCTGCAGAACAGAACGTGCAACCCCCACTCACGCTCTGCAGAACAGAACGTGCAACCCCCACTCAGGTTCTGCAGAACAGAACGTGCAACCCCCACTCACGCTCTGCAGAACAGAACATGCAACCCCCACTCACGCTCTGCAGAATAGGGGGAGAGCGTACAGAGAGAGAGAGCCTGTCACACAGTCGGGAATCGAACCCAGGCGTGTTCTTGATGCGAGGCACGAGTAGAGGTCAAGTCAGCCAGCGTGCACGACTCGAGTCAGTTTTGGCGCCGATGGAGAGTCTCAGTCGCCTGCACTGCAAAGGAGCAAGGCACCTGTGCCATTTGATTGCGGGGCAGTGTCGTGATGAATGGCAGGCGCGAAACCCAGGCGAACAAAAGCCGCGCCTGCCTTAATGTCGCTTATTTCGTCACGGCTGCCGATGGTAGACGCCGAGCGACAAACTACACTTTCTCATTCAGGTTGGGGTTGAAGTCACAGACAACCACGGCCAGGAGCCGGCCGAGTGCCATCGTCGCTGTGACGTCTCCTTCGTGTATTTGTGGATCGGGGGGCATCGTGTCGTTACGCGTCGTTACGGTCTCTGTTCTGGATTGACCCACAGTCGCACCGCTACTGCAGAGTGTATTTAAAGTTGCCATTTGTGCATTGGGTTAGCCGCGCCTGCCACGGTCCGTGCAGTGGCATGCGGTTTTAGGGTGGACCGTGAGCTTCGGTGGAAGCTCTCCACGGTCGCAAATTCCCATCGACCGTTGCCACCGCCTGGCGGACACAGCGCGGCACTGCAGCCAATTGTCCAAAACATTGCGCGGACCCGAGGAAGGGAACGCCTTAAAACGCGGTTCCTCGGCCCACTCATATAACGCGCCAAGTGTACGGAAGAGAAAAGAACAAAGCAGCAGCAGCAGCTGCATCACCAGATACAATTTGTATGGAGTAGGGAATGGACCAGGAAATAAATGCAGGGTAAATAGAAATATATTTTTTGCTAATACAAGCGATCAGTTGGGCTTGGGGGCCAGGACACGTCCATGGCTCGAGGGGCTGATGGGCCAGTGGGTCAAGGATTGGTGGTAAGAGAAGTTGGCAGCCCAGAGAGGGAGGCAATGCGCCCGAGATCGCTCGGATGGAGCAATGCAATTGGGTCTCGTGCAGGCGCCACCACTGGTTTGTTGCGTCGCGGTTGGCCGCAGGGCGCGCGGGACGGCGGCGACTTCGGGAGGCCTTCGTACGCCGGCGGTGTTGCCCGATCGTGGCTGGGGCGTTGGTGGCCATTCCGCACGTGGCCTGTCATCGAGCGCCGCGGAGGCAGCGCCGAGGGGTTGGGTTTGCCACGCACATTTTTCTGTTTGGCCAAAGTCCTTTTTTTTCCGTGCACATCGGAAGACGGGCCCGTGTGTTACCCTGGCTCGCCGGAGGAATGTACGATGGCAAAATTGTGGGCTCCACTTGTTCCGTCTGACGCACACACGTGGGATAATAATAATAACGACAATTTCTCTCGCGCCCATAACCGGGCAAACCATTACCAGTGCGGGATACAGCCAGGATACTCCTTTATTAGTCCATTGAAAACAGAAGCGTGAGGGCCACGTACGCAATGGTGAGCATTCTGTAAAAACCGTGTGCGAGCGCGCGCAGTTTTAAACGCATCTTAAACACGTGATGGTTCGGATTCTGATCAAATTGGACTCTGGCCCAGGCGGGCAGAGGGAGGGGACAGCCGCCCCCTCAGTGCAGGCCCCGAGCGGCGTCAGTAGGCCCACGAAGCTTCCCCAACGTTACATTCATTTCATCCAGACCCAGGCAAGACCCGGACCTGATCAGACCCGATTCTCCTTTTCCACTGTCGCATCCGAGCCGGGGTGGGGGCAACACAGGCTTCCCTGGCGGTGTGGCTGGTTTTCCACTGGCAATTTGCCGTGCAGAGCAAAAAAAAATGGAACCATACTACGCTGGCTCTCACGAGGCGTCGCATTCTCGCTCGGGGGGGGGGGGGGGTCAAACAGGGCCGGTTGCGGTGGTAACGACGCTGCGCATCGCATGCGACCTCAGTCGGTGGACGGCGAGGGCGCGGTGTCATCGCGCGCGTCTCCACTCGTTCACCGCGTGCGGCGTCAGCGGCACGGCTCGCCTTCTGCAGTGGAAAATAAAAAAAAAACCACCACCCACTCGATGCGCCGGGCTAACTTGGCATGGCTCCAGCACGGCTCGGTTATGTGCAGTGGAAAAAAAAGAGGTACAACGGGACCCAGAACCAGACCTGAACCCAGACGGCCCCCCCCCTCCCCTTCTTCACGAGCGGCTGCGGAACGTGAAAACTCTCAAAGCCCGCGGCAATTTGGTCCCCCCTCCCCGACACCAGCTCGTGCGAACGATGTCGCGGGATCTCTAACATCCACTCGACAGCAGGTGACGTGCTTTGGTTGATGGTGATGATGGTGGTGGTGGTGATGAGGATGATACTGAGAATGACGGTGATTGTAATGATGATTAGAACCATCACTGGGTGGGTGACGGGGTGGGGGGGGAGTTTTTCGTGGGATCCAACTCTCCGAGTCGTTTACATCATCACCCCGCCATGGGTAGGCCTCGGCAAGGTAAGGTAAAAACAACGAGCCTACCTTTACCCTACCTTTTACCTTACCACAATACAATCACTCTACCCTACCTTTTACCCTTCAGCAGGTAAGGTAAAAGGTTAAAAGCAACGAGCCTACCTATACCCTAACTTTTACCCTTACCCCATACAAAATACCCGATTACAGGTTAATTACTGGGGTACTACGACACATGAAAAAGGTTTATAACAGGTAAATGCTAGGTAGAGTGCTTTATTCATATAGAATACTCTCGATTATTCCAATTTTACACGCTTTCTTTAAACTCACTCTGTTGTTGTCGTGGTTGTATCTTCAAATATTGTAACTCAATTTCAACCCACTTCCCAATGTGGTTTCGACTGCGAACTTGGTATACTTATGTCATACTGATGACAATACTATATTCTATCATTAATAATAAAATAAAAATATTTTTTTACATTATTTTTCATGTTATGTTTCGGCTTGGGTCTAATTGTCCACTGTCAACTGACGTTGGCTGTAATTTCCCACGGTCCCTACGTTGTGGCAAGTTTCGGGGCCACTTCCTGGAGTCGTGGAGTTCTGCCATTACTCGTAGATTTCATAAAAGCGTGTTTTTTTAAAAAGTTTTTAAAAAATATTACTTATTAAATGGAGGCCACGGACTGTGCCACGGAGCTTTTAGCGGTAAACAAGGTACCGTATTTACCGGGTAATACTTCACGCTACCTTTACCCTACCGGGTAATTCTTCCGAGCTACCTTTACCCTACCCTTTACCTTACCCCTTGGCATGTCGACACCCTTACCCTTTAACTTTGCCCAGGGTAGGGCTGTGCAGGACCCCCTAACCCGGCCACCACTCACCCACCCACCTTCCCCTAGACCGCACTGCGGTGGAGCCACGCAGCTCTAAGCCTCGTGATCAATCGCAGCTCACGATTGATCACTTCATCCGGCTGCGATGGCGACTTGCGAGCTAAGGAGACGCCTCCGACTTCGGAGTCCACCGCAACGGAACGCGCTCTTGACTTACGGTATTGTAAAAAAGGAATTGGCCGCGCATCTCCCGGTGTAGCAGGGATGCTATTGGAAACGAGTCTCGAGACTCGGGGGGGGGGGGAAAGGACGTCGCCACCGTTATCAGCACGATTTATAATTACTAACCTTTAAAAACCCGAAGCCCCACCACCCGACCAATCGGAGCGCGGAAATCCGAGGCCGTCCACCTCGCTTGCTCAGGGCCCTACCGTGGAACATTTACAAACGGCGACTCGGTGGCCTCCGACCGCGAGAGAAACGAAAAACCAGGAGACGCCACCGTGGCCTCGGGCACGGCGCCTCCTGGCCATGCAGGCAGGAGGACGACGAGGAGCAGGGGGAGAGAGACAGAACGGTGCCACCACTGAACCCGAATCCTGCGGGAAGCGGCAGCTGCTCGCGCCCGGAACCGAACCCGGGAACCAACTCGAACCTCAACTCTCCGCGGGGGCTCCCTCCACCCCTCACAGCCACCGCCACAGCCCCACCGAGTCCACCGACCGCCACCCTTCACCCATAAAGTGCTAAATTGTACAAAACTGTTCAAGGGACTAACGGAACAGGGGGCTCTACGCAAAAACAACGCTAGCGACGGCGATAGTAGAAAACACGTGCTAATGTAACAGCCATGGCTACAGCAACGACAGTCAAAGACAGGCGGGGCCCGGCCTCACAACCAAAGCGCCCTCGCCCAGTTGGCGCCATGATCGCGACTCTTCAATTAAAGACTGTAACTGGACCCCACGACGACAACGGCGGCGGCGTCATAAATACACGTGGCCCCGGCCTCCTGGCCGCAACCGCAACTCCCTCATCTTAGCCCCCCCCCCCCTTCCTCCGATTAGTGCAAACGCTCAGCTGGGGAGGGACGTGGGGGACACGGGGGGTGGGGTGGGGTGGGGAGGGGCGCTGGGGGGGCTCCAGTGGCAACGCTAACGAACGGTGATGGGCGGCCCGTCGCCGTCATCGTCGCTTCAATCTTCATCGTCGCCATCATCGCCTCCGGCGAAGCAGCATCGAGCCACCACCCCCTCCCCCCCCGTTCGGCGATGGGGGGTGGGGGCGGCGATAGCCGGGGCTGGGACCAATGCGAGCTCTGGCCCGGCCCCCGGCCTAACTGGACCGGGACAATCCCACGGCCCCACTCATGGTGGGGCCGCATCCTGGAACCCGATTCTGTAAACGTTACAGGGAATGGGGAGGGGGGGTCGGAGAGGGCAGGGGGGGGGAGTGGACCCCGCCCGCCCGCTCGCCCCTCCCCCGTCTCCTCGTCGTCGTCGTCAAACGACGCGCGTGGCTTGCGCCAGACCCCAGAGCTGGCGTCCAATCGCCGGCACCATCCAGGCCCTCGTCCGGACCTTCCCGGTTCCGGCACGGTCGGCGCAAAACTTCGACTCGGCTCGGAACTCCGCCAGGGACAGGAGAGGGCCACGAAGTGTGACAGAGGAGAGAGGGGACGGGGGGAGGGGGGGGGTCACGTGGTCCCGGAGTTTGGAAGGGAAGTGGGGGGGGGGCTATTGCCGCACGCCGTCGATGGCGCGGGGGAACGCCGGGAAGCCGTGCAACTCCGCGAGCGTGGTCGGCGCCAGCAGCGGCGCCGTCCTTCCTCCGGCGCCGCTGGGGCCCAGCTGCGCTTTCGCGCAGTACTCGGCCGCGATGGCCTGCTGCATCTGCAGCAGCGGGTAGAGGTGCGGGTGCGGCCGGTGCCCAAAGAAGCCCTGCGCCACCACGTCGTCCGGCGCCGCACCGTTGCTGGCGCCGCCGACGCCGGCGTCTCCCAGGCGCCCGAAGATTTCGCCGTAGAAAGCGCTCGCCGCGTAACCGACAGCCGGGTCGAGCGGAGGGGCGGCCGGGCACGTCGGTGCTGGGGGAGGACGAGGCGGCGGCGGCGGCGGCGCCGATGGCGACGGCGTGGGCAGGCGCTCGTGCCGTCCCGGCGGCCCCGCGTCGCGGTGCTGCTGGTGCTGCTGGTGCTGCTGGTGCTGCTGGTGCTGCTGGTGCTGCATCATCATGGCGCGGCTGACCGCGTAACGCTCCGTACGGGAACCGCGACCCCCTCCCCGGCCACGCCGGCGCCCGCGCCCTCCCCCTCTATCCGCGGGGGGGCACCAGCCCCCCTCCGCCGCCGTCGCCCCTGAGCCGGCCCCACCGCCGCCCCCCCGTACGCCCCCACGCCCGGCCCTGGTGGGCCACGGTGCCCCCTCGGCGCCGGCGTCACGCTCCAGCTTGGGCTGACGGTGGCGACGAGGGCCGCCGGCGTGGGGGCCACCCGCTCGGCAGCTCTGGCGCTTGACATGGCGGTGGAGGTGGTCGGAGCGTGTGAACGTCTTGGGGCACGTGGGGCACTGTGAGCAACATCAGCAACGATGGCGTCAACGACAGTCGCATCAACAACGATGTCGTCAACGACAGTCGCATCAACAACGATCGCGTCAACAACGACAGTCGCATCAACAATGATGTCGTCAACGACAGTCGCATCAACAACGATGGCGTCAACGACAGTCGCATCAACAACGATGGCGTCAACGACAGTCGCATCAACAACGATCGCGTCAACGACAGTCGCATCAACAATGATGTCGTCAACGACAGTCGCATCAACAACAATGGCGTCAACGACAGTCGCATCAACAACGTTGACGTCAACGACAGTCGCATCAACAACGATGGCGTCAACGACAGTCGCATCAACAACGATGGCGTCAACGACAGTCGCGTCAACAACGACAGTCGCATCAACAACGATGTCGTCAACGACAGTCGCATCAACAACGATGGCGTCAACGACAGTCGCATCAACAACGATCGCGTCAACGACAGTCGCATCAACAACGACAGTCGCGTCAACAACGACAGTCGCATCAACAACGATGTCGTCAACGACAGTCGCATCAACAACGATCACATCAACGACAGTCGCATCAACGACGATGTCGTCAACGACAGTCGCGTCAACAACGATGGCGTCAACGACAGTCGCATCAACGACAGTCACATCAACAACGATCACATCAACGACAGTCGCATCAACGACGATGGCGTCAACGACAGTCGCATCAACAACGATAGCCGCATCAACAACGATGGCGTCAACAACAGTCACGTCAACAACGATGTCGTCAACGACAGTTGCATCAACAACGATGGCGTCAACAACGATGTCGTCAACAACAGTCGCGTCAACGACGATCACGTCTGGACAGTCCCATCGGTGAGCTCCTCCGGCAGGCAAGGTTGCGTTGGCTGGGTCATGTAGCCCGCATGCCCAGCCACCGCATGCCCAGCCACCGCATGCCCAAACAGCTTTTTTTCGGCCAGATCAAGAGGGCTAAACGGGCACGGCACGGGCTAGAGAAGAGATGGAGTGACGTGGTACAGGAGAATATGGAGCTGAGTGGACTTGCCGATGACCGGTACCAGCGGTGTCAAGATCGGCCTCTGTGGAGGAGGCTCGTGAAGGACGCTGCTGGGCAGTTGGAGGCAGTCGCCCTCTAACAACAACGGAGGGCGGAGGAGCGACGCCCACAACAACGAGCGGAGCGCCAGGTGGCTAAAGCACAGCAGGTTGGCACAGTAGGGGGCACAGGTGGTGCACCAGCCAGTCATCTCAGTCAGTCAACCCGTGGCACCTGGGTCTGCCCCGTGACCTCCTGCCAGCGGGCGTTCGACACTTCACGTGGCCTCAAGGTGCACATAGCCTGGCACAAGCGTCGTGGTGACGTCACCGCCACTTAGTGGCGAATGGCGGTTGTTGTTGTTGTTGGTCACCTGGTAGGGACGCGCCCCCGTGTGAGTGCGCGCGTGGTTGCGGAGGTCGTAGCTGTGCATGAAGGCGGCTCCGCAACAGGCGCAGGCGTAGGGGCGCTCGCCCGTGTGCTTGCGCATGTGGATCTTCAGCTTGTCCTGCCTGGGGAGCGGCACCGCACCAAACTCTACCACTGCACCGCACCACACTCTACCGCACTGCACCGCACCACACTCTACCACAACGCACCACACTCTACCACTGCACCACACTCTACCACTGCACCGCACCACACTCTACCACAACGCACCGCACCACACTCTACCGCACCACTCTACCGCACCACTCTACCGCACTGCACCACACCACACTCTACCACACCGCACCACACTCTACCACAACGCACCACACTCTACCGCACTGCACCGCACCACACTCTACCACAACGCACCATACTCTATCGCACCACTCTACCGCACCACACTCTACCACACCGGACTCTACCGCACCACTCTACCTCACCACACTCTACCGCACCACTCTACCGCACTACACTCTACCACACCGGACTCTACCGCACCACACTCTACCTCACCACACTCTACCGCACCACACTCTACCGCACCATACTCTACCTCACCACACTCTACCTCACCACACTCTGCCGCACCGCGCTGCACCATACTGCACTATTGCACCGCACCACTGCACATTGCGTACGTGGCACACACAAAATTCACACGCACACACGCAGTCTCACGCACGCAGTCACGCGCAAAAAACAAACATCCTCCCGATAGTCTTCACGAGGCTGTTGTTAGCGAGTAGCAGCACCTATGAAGGCCGGAACGGCACACGAGGGGGTGGGTGGCCACCACCACGCCCATCCGCCTTTGTCTCCCCAGTGGCGATGTTTGCACACCGCACCAGGTGCTCATTTGAGGCTGAGTCGACCTAGGGGAGGCCCAGGAACGGTTCAGATAATCGTCACCGGTGTTGGCCGTGAGCGGGAATCGAACCCAGTTCGCCAGGTTCATTGCGCAGCGCGCTAACCACTACACTACCGCTCCCCACAGTAACACATAACAACAACCACCGCCACTAAGTGGCGGTGATGTCACCACGACGCTTGTGCCAGGCCATGTGCACCTTGAGGCCACGTGAAGTGTCCAACGCCCGCTGGCACGAGGTCACGGGGCAAACCCAGGTGCCACGTGTCGACTGACTAAGATGACTGAGATGTAGATTTGAAGCTTTCGTGACTGCAAGGATCCATACTCTTTGGTTCTATTCGGTAAAGTCACATAGGTAAAAAATAAAACAAAAATCACGACGTTTCGGCCACAACACAAGCGGCCTTCATCAGGTGAAGGGAACAGACTGTCTCGAGGACAGCGCTGGAGTGAAACACAGCCAAGCTCAGACCGCGACCTTTCAATCGTACAGTATATTTTTCAAGTAGTGGTACCCCAAACTTTCGCAGCTGCTTAAAATCTCCTTTTCACACCACCAGCATGTGGACGCTACCTTGCCCCCTCGCCAGCCTGCACAGGTCGACCCTCTCCCCACCTTTCATCATGCCAAGTCCGCCTATTAAATGCAATTTTTTATGCTAATTCCTTTGTCAAGGCACCTTAATTACTCTCACACAGCTTAAAGGTCGCGGTCTAAGCGTGACTGTGTTTCACTCCAGCGCTGTCCTCGAGACAGTCTGTTCTCTTCACCTGATGAAGGCCGCTTGTGTTGTGGCCGAAACTTCGTGATTTTTGTTGTTTTATTTTTTACCTACGTGACTTTACCGAATAGAACCAAAGAGTATGACTGAGATGGCTGGCTGATGCACCACCCGTGCCCCCTACTGTGCCAACCTGCTGTGTTTTAGCCACCCGGTGCTCCGCTCGTTGTTGTGAGCGTCGCTCCTCCGCCCTCCGTTGTTGTTGGAGGGCGACTGCCTCCAACTGCCCAGTAGCGTCCTTCACGAGCCTCCTCCACAGAGGCCGATCTTGACACCGCTGGTACCAGTCATCGGTAAGTCCACTCAGCTCCACGTCCTCCTGTACCACACCACTCCATCTCTTCTCTAGCCCGTGCCGCGCCCATTTAGCCCCCTCGATCCGGCCAAACAACAGCTGTCTTGGCATGCAGTGGCTGGGCATGCGGGCTACATGACCCAGCCAACGCAGCCTTGCCTGCCGGAGGAGCTCCCCGATGGGACTTTGTCCAGATCTTTCAAGGATTTGTGAGCTCACACAATCCAGCTTGGTTAAACCCAGGATGGATCGTAGGCAGGTCAGCCAAAATGTTTCTAACCGGCGAAGATGTTCCATTAGGGGGGTCCATATTTCGCAAGCGTAGAGAAGGGTGGGAATGACAATGGCCGAGAAGACCTGAAGCTTTGTGCGGAGCGACAGACCAGGTAGCTTCCACACAGCGTTACGCAACCGATGAAAAGATAATGCCACTCGACTGATTCGGAGTGAGACCTCTGTTGTCAAACCGGAGCTGGTCATGAGTGCACTGCCCAGGTATGGGAAACTCTCCACTCTCTCCACAACTGCCCCATCACCAATTGGGAGTTGTGGGGGTGGAGTGTCCCAGGCAGGTGCTTAATTTTGGTGGGGCTGATGGTAAGGCTCCACCTCTTAGTGGCAAGCTGCAGGTTCAGCAGCAGTGCCTCCAACTCCTCCTCTGAGTGAGCAGCAATTAGCAGATCATCGGCATACATAAATAACATGGTTGAGCAATAGGGAGCCATCCTTTGACCGCACCCGGGCATCGGTCAGCCTCCCATTGTATCTGTACCAGGTGGAAATTCCTCCGGTACACCTATTGAAGGCTTCACGAACTACGTGGTCAAACTGAGATGTTAAATAATGTGGGAGCCAGAGGACATCCCTGTCGCACCGCAAGGTGTACAGGGAATGGCTCCGACTCCCAGACACTTAGTTCTACCCGGGCCCGCTCACCATCATGAAGGTTCTTAATGATCGTGAGCAGAGGGTCAGGGACTCCGAAAGCACGACGAACAACCCAGAGCCCAGGCCTACTGATGGTATCATAGGCCTTGACCAGGTCAATAAAGCAGAGATGTAGGTCTTGTTGGAATTCCTTGCCAGGACCTTTCCCGGCACACTGAGGAGTGAGATGCCCCTGTAGTTATTACACCAGGGCATCCATCCAATCCTGAGGAACCCGCGCAGTGGTCCAAACTGTTGTCAGAGATTGGATCGCCATTCTTTCCCCTAATGATGGTAATAGGTGTGGCACTGCAGGTTACTTTTTTGATGGAATTAAAGAGCGATTTGTGATCGCGGGCCATTGAGGAAGACTCCATCTCCTCAGCAATCCGTGACCAACACCCATCCTTGCAGCGCCTCACAGCTCTCCGAACCTCCGAGCGAAAGCTGCGGCAAGCCTCTTCATTCTCCGATGTGGGATGCTGTAGCCGATGAGAGTGGGCCTGTCACTTTTTCTCAGCCAGCTTGAACACCTCCTCTGTCAGCCAGGAACTCTGGGGAGGTCTGGACCGTGTACCCAAAGCAGCTATTGCAGCTGCATGAGCCACAGTCCTAAACCTCACCCATTTCCCCTCGACATTAGGAGGAGTGGGGGACGATGCCAACCCCAGCCGCAAGCGATGATGAAATTCTCGCTTGCAACTTTCATCAGCTAGCTGAGACCATGCCACGATGGGTATGAATGGGGTCCTGGGTGTACACCCACCATCGGAGTGGAAGAATGGCAGGTGCATCTTACAGATGACAAGTCGATGGTCAGTGGGCAGATCAGCTCCACAGGAGGTCCTGGTGTTAAGGACATCGGCCCGCATCCGCTGTTCCATCACTATGTAGCCCAGCAGATGTTCTAGCTTGGACCCGGCATGCATCCATGATGTTGTGTGGATGCGCCGATGCCAGAACAGCGTGTTGGTAATTATAAGCCCATGGGCTGCACAAAAATCGAGCAGCCTCCTGCCGTTGTTATTGAGTTGATCTGGCCCATGCCTTCCAATCACTCCAGACCAGGTGCCAGCATCATGACCAACTCGGGCATTGAAGTCACCCAACAAGATGACTCTATCCCGAGTGCCCACTTTAACTAGCACCTGTGACAGGAGGTCATAGAAAGCATCTTCACTCATCCGCCTTGCCTGCATCCCTCCACGGATGTTCGTCTTTGGTGGGGGCATACATAACCACGATCACCACTCCTCGCCTCTGGTTTATGGGAAGGCGAGCCCAAAGTAGCCTGGGACTTACAGCT
This sequence comes from Petromyzon marinus, assembly GCF_048934315.1. Classification (NCBI taxonomy): domain Eukaryota; kingdom Metazoa; phylum Chordata; class Hyperoartia; order Petromyzontiformes; family Petromyzontidae; genus Petromyzon; species Petromyzon marinus. The sequence continues at coordinate 2,391,308 of NC_133723.1, forward strand.
TCCCACACCTCAACACCACGCTCCCACGCCCCCTGCATTCCTTTGTTGAAGAGCCACCTCCTGTTGTTTGGCAGTCTCCTGCCCGGAGTAGAGGACTGTCCACCCCTTATGGTGGCAGGAGCCAGAGCTGGTCCACCGGACCTCCTGAATACCACAGAGATCCAGGCGGTACCAGTCCAGCTCCCGACAGAGGAGTGGCAGCCTCTCCTCAGCAGTGAGCGTTGGAACATTCTACGTGGCCACACGTAGTGGTTTTTTGCTGTTTCTAGAGGAGCCCCGAGGGTTCGGATTCAGTCTCCTGGCTCCGCCAAATGGGGTTTGGCCAGGAGACGTCATAGACGCCTGTCCCCCTGGGGCCTATGGCACAAGGTTAATAATTACGCACCCACAGTCACAAACAGTCAGTCACACAGCAACACACACACCCATGCACACACACACACACAGTAACACGCACACACAGTCACAAGCAGTCAAACAGCGGCAGGTGGCGCCGCCGCCGGCTCACCTGGTGAATCGCACTCCGCACGTGCCGCAGATGTACGGCTTCTCGCCCGTGTGCGTGCGCATGTGCCGGGGCAGCTTGCCGGCGCCCTGGATCACCTTGTGGCACACGGGGCACTCCTGGCTCGCCTTGGGCCTGAAGCCGCGGCCGTCCACCTCGCCCAGCACCACGGCGGCCGACAGGCCCGACAGCGCCGACGAGGAGTAGAGCAGGCCGAGGCAGGCGCCCAGGTCGAACTCCTCGCCCGGCTCGCTCTTCACCATCGCCAGCAGCTGCTCGCGCGCCAACTGCTGCTGCTGGTGCTGCTGGTGCTGCGGTGCCGGCGGCGACGACGGCGGCGACGACGGCGGCGACGACGGCGGCGACGACGGCAGCGGCGAAGACGACGACGACGAGGACGACAGGTGGGGAGGAGGCAGCGGGAGAGGGGACGAGCGCGGTGACCCGGGTCTCCCGGTGTCGAGCCGGCTCCGCTTGCGCCCGCGAGCTCCTCGGCGTCGCCGGTTGCGTTTGAAGCTGAGGTCGTAGGGCGCAGCGGGTTCGTAGGGCGCAGCGGGTTCGTAGGGCGCGGGGCCGAACGACTCCGGGTTGAAGGTCGTGGGGTCGAACCGCCCCCCGGGGGCACGCGTGGGAGCGGAGGCCCCTGCCTGCCTCTCGCTTCCTGGCTCCACCTTGACGGCACGCGGCGGCGGCGGCGGTGGCGGCGGCGACGGCGACGACGAGGACGGCGGCGGCGAGGACGGCGGCGGCGGCGGCGGCGAGGGCACGGCCATCGGCGGTGGCGACGCCGTCGGCCTCGCGATCGCGTTCTCCGCGTCGTCTGCGGTGAGGTCCGTGGGGTCGGGGTCGTCGGGCGCCGCTGGGCCGCCCCCATCCCGGTGCCGCAGGTGGAAGGGGGGCCCCCAGGGCCCCGCGCGTTTCCTGCGGGAACCGGTCCCCGGGCACGGAGCCGCTGCTGGGCCACACGGAGACAAAGATCCCCCGTGAGTATGGCACAGGACGTGAAACTCCCCTCTACCCGTGCACGACAGTGGTGGCATTGGTGGCGGAGGTGGCAGCAGAGGTGGTAGCGGCGGTTGGGGTGGATGGTGGCAGTGTTGGTGGTGGTGGCGATGGTGGTGGCGGTGGTGGTGGCGATGGTGGTGGCGGGAGGTGATGGCGGTGGTGGCGGGAGATGATGGCGGTGGTGGCGATGGTGGCGGCGGTGTGACCTCTCACCTCTCAGCTGAGGAGGCTCGGCCGCCCCCCACCCCTCCGTGCCCGTCCACTCAACAAGCGGCCGCTCCCCCTCATCCTCCTCCGCTTCCTCTTCCACACCGGCGGCACCACCACCATCGCCGCCGTCGCCCCCGCCGCCGCCCCCATCGTCGCCGCTGCTGCCGGCGGCGGCCGCCATGATGTCCCGGCACACGGCGATGACGCAGGGGATGTCGAGGAGGCGCGCGGCGCTGAGCACGTCGGGCAGCGTGCCGCTCGTCACCGTGAGCGTCGCCGTGTACGCAAAGTCCAGCAGCGCCGCCATGGCGCCGGCCGACACGAAGTCCACGCGGTACGCCACCGCCGCCGCGGACGCCGCCGGGCTGCCGCCGCCACCGTCGCCGCCGCCGCCGCCAACACCGCCGCCGACGCCGCCGCCGCCGCCGCCGCCGCCTGCCGGCGGGGTCGCCGGGGTCGAAGGGCGTTCGCTCGCCAGTGCCGGCTCCTCGCCGGACGTGAAGAGCTCGCGGAAGTAGCGGCTGCAGGCGGCGAGGACGGCGCGGTGGGTGCGGAACTCGCGGCCGCGGACCTGCGCCAACGCGCGCGTCGCACCATCGCCGCGGTTACACGTGTCCAGACGTACGCGACACCATGCCAACACGCGCGTTAACACACACACACATACCACGCTAATGCACACCGCGCCAACGCACACACACCACATGCCAACGCACACACACACCACGCCAACGCACACACACACACCATGCCAACGCACACACATGCACACCACACCAACACACTGCACGACAACACACACACACACACTTCACGTCAACATACACACACCGCGACAACACACACCACGCCAACACACTACACTTAGAGCATCACAATCGGCCATGGTCAATCCATTGCTGGATGAAGGACTCCCCAAGCCGCTGCCACCTCTCATGATCACGCGATGCAACAATCCACCCAGCACTTGAAACTCTTAAAGCTAAAAACTATTTTTTATGTTACCAGGTAATGCTCACTGAGCTATGAAGCTCTTTTTCAGAAGCGAACTGGCCACAAATGATAGGTCAACGAAGCATCTTGTCATCGTGCGGAAATTCATAGCAGCCAAATAATGGAAATTATCTAAACGCGCGATGTTTCTAAATGTGGAGGGGCGAAAACGGAGGATCCGGAGAAATATCCAGGTGACCACGGGGAGAGAAACATACAAACTCCAAATACACAGCAGCAGCAGCAGGTGTCAAGGGTCAGGATCGAACCAACGACCCTCCTGTATACCAGGCGAGGTGGTTAACATCTCCTAGCCGCTTGCTCTACACACGAGCTGATTCCATCTCATCCCGGTGGACGTCTTGGACTAGGCCCCGTTGTTGCCTATCGGCCATCATCGTCCCTTCTGGGCGTAGCCTTAGCAGACTGTCGAGGCAAGTGCTGTTAGCGAGCAGCACCTACGAAGGCCGGCACGGCACACGAGGGGGTGGGTGGCCAGCACCACGCCCGGCCGCTTTTGTCTCCCCAGTGGCGATGTTTACACACCGCACCGGGTACTCATTTGAGGCTGGGTCGCCGTAGGAGAGGCCCATGATGGGTTCAGATAATCGTCACCGGTGTTGGCCGTGAGCGGGAATCGAACTCGGGTCGCCGAGTTCGTAGCGCAGCGAAGCGCCGACCGCTACGCTACTGTCACCAGTCGCACGCACCGACTGCACGTGACAGCCCGGTCTCTTGAGCTCCGTATCGCTGATCTTCACACCTCCTTGAGAGATGGCACATGAGCTGCCCACCCACCCCACCCACAAGGGGGTGGCCACTTCCTCCAGCCTTTGAGGCTCCGCAACCTCCGGAAGACCAACCCCTCCCTTGCCCAGCCTTGCATGGTTTCAGGCTCCGGTTCGGTTTTCACACTTCCTCAGCAGACGGAACGCTCCGCCAGCCCACTCGCAGGACGATGCCAACTTCCTCTGCTATTTGAGGCGCCGCGGGCTCAGAAATGTCAACTCCACCTTGCCCGGTAGCCAAGGGGTTTCCAGCTCGGCAAAGCTGCCGACCTGATCCTAAGGTCAGAGATCGGATCGCCACTCCTCCCCCCTTAAGGATGGTCCGTCTAGGGGGGGGCGACGCTTCGAATTAGAATTTCTTGGTATTATTAAAGAGCATCTCGCGATCGCGTAGCCACTGAGACAATCGCCGTGCCGCACGGCTCTCTCCGAACCTCCTTGCTGCGGTAAGCCTCCTCGCTTTCGGCCGTGGCGGGATGTTACAGACGGTGGGAAGAGGCCTACCGCCAGGGCCTCTGGCTGCATGAGCCACAGCACCTAAGCCTCGGCCAGATTTCCTTCCGACATTGGGAGCGAAAGAGAAGACGTGTCAAACCAAAAGCTGCAAACGATGATGACATTTCCGACTCGCAACTTTCATCAGCTGTCACCTGAGGATCAGGCCATTGTGGATTTGACTGGGGCCCTAAGTGGCTGCCCAACACCGGATTGGATGTATGACAGGCGCATCTTACGGATGACACACCACAATGGCCTGATCCTTCACACATCAGCTACACGGTCGGTCATGGTGTCAAGGACATAGGCCCACATTGCGCTGTTCCGTCACTATATAATCCAGCACATGTTCTTGCTTGGACCCAACATGCGTCCATGCTTCTGTGTGGATGCTCCGATGCCGGAACAGCGTGCGTTGGCGATTACAAGCCCACAGGCTGCACAGATGTTGAGCAGCCTCCTGCCGTTGTTGTTGTTGTTGTTATTGAGCTTCACCCGGCCAACGCCTTCCAATGAGTCTGGCCCAGATGCCTGCGTCAAGAGCCGCTCCTCAGGCATTCAAGTCACCCAAGAGGATGAGTTTATCCCGAGGGAGCCACTTTAGTCAGCACTTGGGACGAAGAGGTCATAGAAGGCGTCTGACTCATCAGCCTTGCCGGCCTGCTATCCCTCCACTCGTGTTCATCTTTGGTGGGGGTGTAGGCCACCACCACCACCATCATCATTCCTCACCTATTAATAAGGAAGTGAGCTCACAACAGGCTGCAACCCATGGCCTCCCACACCTCGCGCTCCCACGCCCCTTCATTCTTTTGTTTAGAATAAGTGCCACTCCCTGCTGCTTGACATTATCCTGCGCCGAGTCGAGGACTATCCACCCCTTATATATAATGAGAGGAGCCAGAGCCAGTCCATACACTGACAAAGATGCCCGGGGTAGCCTTTACCATACTGTCGGCGAGCACCTATGAAGGCCGGCGCGGCACACCTATGAAGGGATGGTGTGGCCAGAACCAAGCCCGGCCGATATTGTCCTCTCAGCGCTGATGTTTGACTTCCCACCGCACCAGGTAGAACTCATTTAAGGCTGAGTCGGGGGCGCATTGGCGAGCACTGCACTGCGTTACGAACCCGGCAACCCCAGTTCCACTCCCGCTCACGACCAACGACAGTGGCAGCGAATATCTGATCCGGTTCTGGGCCTCCCCTAGGTCGACTCATCCAAAAACCTTATGCACACACACACACGCTTACACTAGACAGACAGACACGCACCGATGCGTGAAGACATGCACAGGCACACGTGTCCACACGTGGCGGTGACAAGCGGTGGTGGAGCGAGGCGGTGGTGGTGAGCGGTGGTGGTGAGGAGTGGCGGTGGCGAGCGGTGGTGGCGAGGAATGGTGGTGAGAAGTGTCGGTGGCGAGCGGTGGCGGCGAGGGGTGGTGGAGCGAGGCGGCGGCGGTGGTGAGCGGTGGTGGTGAGGAGTGGCACTGGCCGGCGGTGGTGGCGAGCGGTGGTGGTGAGGAGTGGCAGTGGCGAGCGGTGGTGGTGAGGAGTGGCAGTGGCGAGCGGTGGTGGCGAGCGGTGGTGGCGAGCGGTGGTGGCGAGCGGTGATGGAGCGAGGCGGTGATGGCGGTGATGGCGGTGGTGGCTGTGGTGGTGAGCAGTGATGGAGCGAGGCGGTGGTGGTGGTGGTGGTCGCGAGCGGTGGTGGCGAGCGGTGATGGAGCGAGGCGGTGGTGGTGGCGAGGGGTGGTGGAGCGAGGCGGCGGCGGTGGTGGTGGTCACCTGCAGCAGGAGGTCACAGAGCTGTCCGCCGCGCCGTAGCTCGTTGAGGCTGCTCAGGATGTCGGCGCTGTGCTCGGGGAACGGGATCCCGATGAGCCCCTCCTCGCCGCCCCCCATCGTCACTCGCGGCCCCGCACTTGTTGGGGGGGGGGGGGGTACAGAGGGGGTGGGGGTCAAACACAGCTGTGAGTACACTCAGCGGCAGTCACACACACACGCTGCTGCTGCTGGTGGTGGTGGTTTAGTTAGTGATGGTGGTGGTTTAGCTGGTGGTGGTTTAGCTGGTGGTGGTGGTTTAGCTGGTGGTGGTGATGGTGGTGGTGATGGTGGTGGTTTAGCTGGTGGTGGTGGTTTAGCTGGTGGTGGTGGTGATGGTGGTGGTTTAGCTGGTGGTGGTGGTTTAGCTGGTGGTGGTTTAGCTCATGGTGGTGGTGGTTTAGCTGGTGGTGGTTTAGCTGGTGGTGGTGGTTTAGCTGGTGGTGGTGGTTTAGCTGGTGGTGGTGATGGTGGTGGTGATGGTGGTGGTTTAGCTGGTGGTGGTGGTTTAGCTGGTGGTGGTGGTGATGGTGGTGGTTTAGCTGGTTGTGGTGGTTTAGCTGGTGGTTTAGCTCATGGTGGTGGTGGTTTAGCTGGTGGTGGTTTAGCTCATGGTGGTGGTGGTTTAGCTGGTGGTGGTTTAGCTCATGGCGGTGGTGGTTTAGCTGGTGGTGGTGGTTTAGCTCATGGTGGTGGTGGTTTAGCTGATGGTGGTTTAGCTCATGGTGGTGGTGGTTTAGCTGGTGGTGGTGGTGGTGATGGTGGTGGTGGTGATGGTGGTGGTTTAGCTGGTGGTGGTTTAGCTGGTGGTGGTGGTTTAGCTGGTGGTGGTGGTGATGGTGGTGGTGATGGTGGTGGTTTAGCTGGTGGTGGTGGTTTAGCTGGTGGTGGTGGTGATGGTGGTGGTTTAGCTCATGGCGGTGGTGGTTTGGCTGGTGGCGGTGACTCAGGGTGCGGCGGCGGAGGCGTTCGTGGAGGAGCGTGCGTGACACGTGGCCTCGCTCACTCGGACACTCGCGCTCGCGTATACGCGCACACACACACACACGCTCACTCACGCCGTCTCACTCACTCGCCATCCTCACTCACGCATTCAAAGGCGAAGATCTCCCTCACTCACTCACTCACACGCACGCGGCCGCTCTCCCCGCACCAGGCAAACACGGCCGATGTTGCCGCCGCCTCCTCCTCCTCCTCCAGAAACTTGAGAGATTTTAGCCGGAAGCATTCGGCTGCTATTTTCACACCCACGGCTCCCCACACCCTCTCCCTGTCACACTCCGTGTCACACTCTCTCCCACACTCCCTCCCACCCACACTCCCCCCCCACTCTCCCTCCCACCCTCACTCCCTCCCACCCACACTCTCTCCCATACTCCCTCCCACCCACGCTCCCTCACACCCACACTCCCACCCACACTCTCTCCCATACTCCCTCACACCCACACTCCCTCCCACCTCCCACCCACACTCCCACCCACACTCCCTCCCACACTCCCACCCACCCACACTCCCCCCCACACTCCCTCCCACCCACACTCCCTCCCACCCACACTCCCTCCCACCCACACTCCCTCCCACCCACACTCCCCACCCACCCACACTCCCACCCACACGCCCTCCCTCCCACACTCCCACCCACCCACACTCCCACCCACCCACACTCCCACCCACACTCCCTCCCACACTCCCTCCCACACTCTCTCCCTCCCACACTCCCTCCCTCCCACACTCCCTCCCTCCCACCCACACTCCCTCCCACCCACACTCTCTCCCACACTCTCTCCCCCCCACGCTCCCACCCACACTCCCTCCCTCCCACACTTCCTCTCCACCCACACTCCCTCCCCACCCACACTCCCTCCCCACCCACACTCCCTCCCCACCCACACTCCTGCCCTCTCTGCCACGCTCGCTGGGCCACGGCCCTGGCTGTGTCAGATACAGACACAGCTGCACTGGTACCTGCTGTGTCAGATACAGACACAGCTGCACTGGTACCTGATGTGTCAGATACAGACACAGCTGCACTGGTACCTGCTGTGTCAGATACAGACACAGCCAGTCTGGTACCTGCTGTGTCAGATACAGACACAGCTGCACTGGTACCTGCTGTGTCAGATACAGCTGCACTGGTACCTGCTGTGTCAGATACAGACACAGCTGCACTGGTACCTGCTGTGTCAGATACAGACACAGCTGCACTGGTACTTGTTGTGTCAGATACAGACACAGCTGTACGTGGTACCTGCTGTGTCAGATACAGACACAGCAGCACTGGTACCTGTTGTGTCAGATACAGACACAACCAGTTTGGTACCTGCTGTGTCAGATATAGACAACAGCTGTACTGGTACCTGCTGTGTCAGATACAGATACAGACACAGCTGCAATGGTACCTGCTGTGTCAGATACAGACACAGCTGCACTGGTACATGCTGTGTCAGATACAGACACAGCTGTACTGGTACCTGCTGTGTCAGATACAGACACAGCTGCACTGGTACGTGCTGTGTCAGATACAGACACAGCTGCACTGGTACCTGCTGTAGTCAGATACAGACACAGCTGCACTGGTACCTGCTGTGTCAGACACAGACACAGCCAGTTTGGTACCTGCTGTGTCAGATACAGACACAGCTGCACTGGTACCTGCTGTGTCAGATACAGACACAGCCAGTCCTGGTGCCTGCTGTGTCAGATACAGACACAACCAGTCTGGTACCTGCTGTGTCAGATACAGACAAACAGCTGTACTGGTACCTGCTGTGTCAGATACAGACACAGCTGCACTGGTACCTGCTGTATCAGATACAGACACAGCCAGTCTGGTGCCTGCCGTGCCACCTATAGAACACAGAACAATATCCCCCGTGGAGCCCACACAGGCTGTCGGGGTAAATTAGCGAGCGCCCATTAAGGCCGGCACAGCACGCGAGGGGCTCGTGTGGCTAGCACCACGCCCGGCCGCCTTTGTCTCCCCCAGCGATGGGCGCAGGCGTCCCAGCGCCGGCGTGGTAGCCAGCGTCACCAACCACGTGCCACCAACCACGTGCCACCAACCACGTGCCACCAACCACGCGTGACCAACCACGTGCCACCAACCACGTGCCACCAACCACGCGTCACCAACCACGTGCCACCAACCACGCGTCACCAACCACGCGCCACCAACCACGTGCCACCAACCACGTGCCACCAACCACGTGCCACCAACCACGCGCCACCAACCACGTGCCACCAACCACGCGTCACCAACCACGCGTCACCAACCACGCGTCACCAACCACGTGCCACCAACCACGCGCCACCAACCACGTGCCACCAACCACGTGCCACCAACCACGCGTCACCAACCACGTGCCACCAACCACGTGCCACCAACCACGCGCCACCAACCACGCACCACCAACCATGCGCCACCAACCACGTGCCACCAACCACGCGTGACCAACCACGTGCCACCAACCACGCGCCACCAACCACGTGCCACCAACCATCACCACAGCCCCCGCCAGACAAGGAGGGATGGGGGCGGGTTGGTGGTGGGGGGGTGGGTTGGTGGTGGTGGGGGGTTGGTGGGGGGGTGGGTTGGGGGTGGGTTGGTGGTGGTGGGGGGTTGGTGGTGGGGGGGGGTTGGTGGTGGGGGGGGGGGGGTTGGTGGTGCGGGGGTGGGTGGTGGTGGTGGGGGGTTGGTGGTGGGGGGGGGGGTGGGGGTCTTGCCAGGAGCGCCCAGATTCAGGCTGCTGGTGCCCGTGGACCATCACCGGCACCCAGGAAACAATGGGGGGCGGGGGGGGGGGGCGGGGAGGGCGGGGGGAGGGCGGGGGGGGGCACCCCCAGTATCTGCGGGGTGAATCGGCGCGATCGTGGGCGGCCAGGGGCTGAGTCACCCCGGGGGCGACTGCGGCGGTGTTGTGACTCAGGAGGGGGGAGGGGGGGTGGAGGGGGGTGGAGGGGGGTGGAGGGGGGGGGCGAGGGATGGAGGGGGGGCGGGCGAGGGATGGAGGGGGGGCGGGCGAGGGATGGAGGGGGGGCGGGCGAGGGATGGAGGGGGGCTGGCGGTCCGTGGTGGGCAGAGCCGGTGCCGCGTCAGCACCCGCAGGAGGCCGCTGGGCCCCGCGCGATAAATCCACGCCGACTCCAACCCCCCACCCCCAACTTCCCCCCTCCCCCAACTCCGGTAAGATTTGACCCCAGCGATGACTGCCCCCACCCCCCAGTGGTAAGTTACCCCCCGTGACGGTCACGCCCGGTGGTGCGCGACCCTTGACCCCAGCCGCCCAACCACCGGGGGGGGCTTGGGGCGTGAAGAGAGGAGTGAGCGGCTCGCGAGCGTCGCACTCCCCCCTCCTCGCCCCCCCTCCTCCTCCTCGCACTCCCCCCCCCCTCGCACTCCCCCCCTCGCACTCCCCCCCCCTCCTCGCACTCCCCCCCCCCTCCTCCGCTGATGCCCCCAACAACGCTGCAAGGGAGCTGAGTCGTTTGCTTTGCAACGACGACGGAGCCGCCACCCCCCCTCCAACCATCATCCACCAAGACCTCAACGATGTCACCAACTCCTCCTCCTCCTCGCCATCCTGATCCCAACCCAACAGGGATTGCGATGCTGCTGCTGCTGTTGTTGACGCCCATCCATGAATCTAACCCAGAACCGGAGGGGCGCTGCTGTGGTGCGAGCGGTGGGACGACGTGGACGTCCGGAATAAACACCTCCTCGTTCGAGACCGAATCATCACCGCACCTCCTCCTGCGTGGCTGGGACATCCTCCTCCTCCTCATAGACACCGGTGGAACCATGCGCCGCATCAGAATATAAATAGGCCGATAAGACACCACATCCGCGTGAGTCTGCGGGTATCCGCGTGAGTCTGTGGGTCTCCATGTGAGTCTGTGGGTCCCCATGTGAGTCTGTGGGTCTCCATGTGAGTCTATGGGTATCCGCGCGAGTCTGTGGGTCTCTGTGTGAGTCTGTGAGTCTCCGTGCGGAGTCTATGGGTCTCTGTGTGAGTCTGTGGGTCTCTGCGTGAGTCTGTGGGTCTCCATGTGAGTCTGTGGGTCTCTGCGTGAGTCTGTGGGTCTCCATGTGAGTCTGTGGGCCTCTGTGTGAGTCTGTGGGTCTCCGCGCGAGTCTGTGGGTATCTGTGAGTCTGTGGGTCTCTGTGTGAGTCTGTGGGTCTCCGTGCGAGTCTGTGGGTCTCTGTGTGAGTGTGTGGGTCTCTGTGTGAGTCTGTGGGTCTCCATGTGAGTCTATGGGTATCCGCGCGAGTCTGTGGGTCTCTGTGTGAGTCAGTGGGTCTCTGTGTGAGTCTGTGGGTCTCTGTGTGAGTCTGTGGGTCTCTGTGCGAGTCCGTGGGTCTCCATGTGAGTCTATGGGTCTCCGCGCGAGTCTGTGGGTCTCTGCGTGAGTCTGTGGGTCTCTGTGAGTCTGTGGGTCTCTGCGTGAGTCTGTGGGTATCTGTGAGTCTGTGGGTCTCCGTGTGAGTCTGTGGGTCCTGTGGGCAGGAGGCATGGCTGCAGTGGGTAGTGGAAACGGCTGTCGTGGGTCGGGGCATGCCCAGACTGTCACGCCCGGCAGTGCGAGCGACACGGAGACAGACACGGAGAGAGAAGTGAGAGACAGTGAGAAGTGATAGAGAACCGAGGGAGAGGGAGGTGATTGAGAACCCACTCATTGCAAACTGAAAAACGCCACCACTAAGAAGCCGCGTGGTGGGAAGGAGCGGTGGCACAGCGGTTAGCGCACTGTGCCCAATGCTTTAACGACGAGGTGAAGTGACCCCCGCAGCTGACTTTGCGTGGGGATGATTGACGGACAGGGAGCCGCACGTACAGCGAGAAACCGATCCCAGCAGCCCCTGCTCCTAATTAGAGCTAATTAGAGAAGGCCCCTGGGGGGGGGAGGGGGCTGCCACCCCCGCCCCTCACCCCCCCCGTCAGTGAGCCCCTCACAGCTGCCAAGCACAGCCACCCCTGCAGGGAAAACAAGTGCACGTCCAAGTGCAGTGTGGAGGTGAGGGGGAGGTGGGGGACAGGAGGGAGGGTGGAAGGGGAGGGGAAGATGGAGGCCAGGGGGGTGGAGCCAGGGGTAGAAAGGGGAGGGGGCCGGGGGGGGAGCTTTGGGGAAGCAGATTTGGGGAAGGGGGGGGGCGAAAGGGTTCAGGATTGGGGGTAGAGGGAAGGGGTTTGGGGGGGATGGGCGAACAGAAGGGTGGGGGTTTCATCAGCCCCATGTCCCATTTCCCGTGTTTACACAAACAACGCCCTCACCTCCACCCTCAGCCACTCCACCCACTCGTTTTATTTGAGCATTAATACTCCACTCCCACAGACCCCCCCCACTCCCCACAGACCCCCCCCCCACTCCCCACAGACCCCCCCCCACTCCCCACAGACCCCCCACTCCCCACAGACTCCCCCCCTACTCCCCACAGACCCCCCCTACTCTCTACTCCCCCCTCTCTCTCTACTCCCCCCCCCCTCTCTCTACGCCCCCCCCCCTCTCTCTACGCCCCCCTCTCTCTACTCTCTACTCCTCCCCCTCTCTCTACGCCCCCCCCCTCTCTACTCCCCCCCTCTCTACTCCTCCTCCCCCTCTCTCTACTCCCCCCCCTATCTCTACCCCCCCTCTCTACTCCCCCCTCTCTCTACGCTCCCCCCCTCTCTCTACTCCCCCCACCCCACTCCCCAGACGCCCCTCCCCCCCTCTCCACTCCCCCACAGATCCACACCCTCCACATCACACGGACGCTTCCCCCTCCCCTCTCCCCCTGCTCGCCCCCCTCCCCCCGTGGGTGAGAGGGAGGAGGCGGCAGGCGATGTCCCCAGAGAGGGCGTGGCCAGCCAGCCCAGACACGCAGGGGACGAGCAGCCAGGGCAGGGGTCTAGCAGGGGCAGCCAGAACAGGGTGACGGGTCTCATTGAGTGGGTGGGTGAGTGGGTGGGTGAGTGGGTGGGTGGTGGGTGAGTGGGTGGGTGAGTGGGTGGGTAAGTGGGTGGGTGAGTGTGAGTGGGTGAGTGTGAGTGGGTGGGTTGAGTGTGTGGGTGAGTGGGTGGGTGAGTGTGAGTGGGTGGGTGAGTGTGTGGGTGAGTGGGTGGGTGAGTATGAGTGTGTGGGTGACCGTGAGTGTGTGGGTGAGCGTGAGTGTGTGGGTGAGTGTGAGTGGGTGGGTGAGTGTGAGTGGGTGGGTGAGTGTGAGTGTGTGGGTGAGTGTGTGGGTGAGTGTGAGTGGGTGGGTGAGTATGAGTGTGTGGGTAAGTGTGAGTGGGTGGGTGAGTGTGTGTGGGTGGGTGAGCATGAGTGTGTGGGTGAGTGGGTGGGTGAGTATGAGTGTGTGGGTAAGTGTGAGTGGGTGGGTGAGTGTGTGTGGGTGGGTGGCATGAGTGTGTGGGTGAGTGGGTGGGTGAGTGTGAGTGGGTGGGTGAGTGTGAGTGTGTGGGTGAGTGTGTGGGTGAGTGTGAGTGGGTGGGTGAGTATGAGTGTGTGGGTGAGTGTGAGTGGGTGGGTGAGTGTGTGTGGGTGGGTGAGCATGAGTGTGTGGGTGAGTGTGAGTGGGTGGTGAGTGTGAGTGGGTGAGTGAGTGTGAGTGGGTGGGTGAGTGTGTGGGTGAGTGGGTGGGTGAGTGTGAGTGTGTGAGTGTGAGTGGGTGAGTGGGTTGGTGAGCATGAGTGGGTGGGTGAGTGTGAGTGGGTGGGTGTGAGTGGGTGGGTGAGTGTGTGTGGGTGAGCATGAGTGTGTGGGTGAGTGTGAGTGGGTGGGTGAGTGTGAGTGTGTGGGTGAGTGTGAGTGGGTGGGTGAGTATGAGTGTGTGGGTGAGTGTGAGTGGTTGGGTGGGTGTGTGGGTGAGTGGGTAGGTGAGTGGGTGAGTGGGTGGGTGAGTGTGAGTATGAGTGTGTGGGTGAGTGTGTGGGTGACCGTGAGTGTGTGGGTGAGCATGAGTGTGTGGGTGAGTGTGAGTGGGTGGGTGAGTATGAGTGGGTGGGTGAGTGTGAGTGGGTGGGTGGGTGTGTGGGTGAGTGGGTGGGTGGGTGAGTGGGTGGGTGAGTGTGAGTGAGTGTGAGTGTGTGGGTGAGTGTGAGTGGGTAGGTGAGTGTGAGTGTGTGGGTGAGTATGAGTGGGTGGGTGAGTATGAGTGGGTGGGTGAGTATGAGTGTGTGGGTGAGTGTGTGGGTGAGTGCGAGTGTGTGGGTGAGTGTGATTGGGTGGGTGAGTGGGTGGGTGAGTGAGTATGAGTGGGTGAGTATGAGTGGGTATAAAAGTCTGTGTGTTTGTGCGGGGAGCGGTGGTGCAGTGGTAAGCGCATTGCCCTACAAACCCAGCAAACCGAGTTCAATTTCCACTCGCGACCAAAATCACTGATCCGATACTGGGCCTCCCCCTAGGTCGACTCAGCCATAACCGAGTTCTGCACATGGTGGAGTGTGTAAACATCAGCGCTGGGGAGACGAAAGAGGCGTGGTGTGGTGCTGTCCACCCATTCTCGTTGAGCGTGTTAGCCGTCACTGGGCGCTGCTACTCGCGAACAGCATTCGAGCCTAACAATTGGTGAACAACTGTACGGGGGATCTTTGCCTCTGTCCGTGAGCGGGTGTCGTGAGCGGGTGTCGCGAGTGAGTGAGTTGGTGTCGCGAGTGGGGGTCGTGAGCGGGTGTCGTGAGCGAGTGAGCGGGTGTCGTGAGCGGGTGTCGTGAGTGAGTGTCGCGAGCGGGTGTCGTGAGCAAGTGAGCGGGTGTCGTGAGCGAGTGGGTTGGTGTCGCGAGCGGGTGTCGTGAGCGAGTGAGTTGGTGTCGCGAGTGGGTGTCGTGAGCGGGTGTCGTTAGCGAGTGAGTTGGTGTCGCGAGTGGCTGTTGTGAGAGCCAGGTGAGTTCGTCTGGCCACGATTTACCTGCTCAAAAAAGATGCCCCGTGTAGCCTGATGACAATTGCTTGTGTGTTGCGATCGAAACGCCGTAGTTTTTTTTCTAAAACAATGTTTTGTTCTACGTGACTTTACCGAAAGAACCAAAGAATATATACTCTTTGGTTCTTTCGATAAAGTCACGTAGGTATAAAATAAATAAAAAAGAGTATGGATTCCTGCAGTCACGAAAGCTTCAAATCAAGACCCAAAGAATATGTAACAGACTGTCGGGGCAAGTGCGTTTAGCGAGGACCAACGAAGGTCGTCACAGCGCACGAGGCCGCCTTTGTCGCCACCAATACTGACGTTTACCACACCGCACCAGGTTCTCATTTGAGGCCGAGTCGACCTAGGGGAGGCCCCCCGTACCGGTTCAGATAAAATCGTCACCAGGGCGTTGGTTCGGCCGCGAGCGGGAATCGAACCCAGGTCGCCGGGTTCGTAGCGCAGCTCAGCGCTTGCAAGCTACGCCACCGCTCCACCGTCTCACCCACAGCTACGCACGAAGCTCAGCACTCCCCAACACGTGCTGTGATCTCCAGCTGCGGCAAGTGAAACTCGCGTGCGTGTGTGTGTGTGCAGCAGGGCACGTGCGTGTGTGTGTGTGCAGCAGGGCACGTGTGTGTGTACAGCAGGGCACGTGTGTGTGTGTGCAGCAGGGCACGTGCGTGTGCGCGCGCGTTTCACAATGCAAAAGCGCGGCGCTCCAAATGCTCGTCTAGGCCACTGCTAGCGGGAGGGACGAGGGAGACAAAGGCGGCCTTGGTGGTGGAGCTGACCACCCACCCCCCTCTCGTGTGCCGTGCCGGTCTTCATAGCTGCTGCTGCAGCTGCTACTCGCTGACGGCACTTGCCCCAACAGCCTATTAAGGCTACACGGGGGGGAGTGATCTCTGTCCGTGCAATCACACATTTACCACAACCACACATTAACCCCTCACAATCACACATTCGTTAGCTGCACAATCATACACAATCGCAAGACTGATCACACTCACAACTACACCGTGACCTCACACACACAACCCGACTCGTTTCACGTTGTGCACGCGTAATCAGAGTCACACACACACACCAATACACATAACAACAGCCGCAGTTCACCACTAAGCGGCAGTGACGTCACCACAGCGCTTGTGCCAGGCTAGGTGCACGTTAAGGCCACGTGACGTGTCGAAGGCTCGTTGTCATGGGAAGGAGGTCACGGGACAACCCCAGGTGCCATGGGTTAGCTGACTGAGTTGACTGGCGGATTCACCACCAGCTGTGCTCACTACCGTGCCAACTCTGCATTTAAGCCACCCGGCGCTCCGCTCGTTGTTGTGAGCGTCACTCCTCTGCCCTAGGCTGTTGCTGGAGGGCGACTGCCTCCAACTGTCCAGTAGCATCCTTCACGAGCCTCCTCCACAGAGGCCGATCTTGACACCGCTGGTAACAGTCATCGGCAAGTCCACTCAGCTCCACGTCCTCCTGTACCGCATCAGTCCATCTCCTCTCCAGCCCGTGCCGTGCCCGTTTAGCCCCCTCTTTCTGGCAAAACAGAAGCTGCTTGGACATGCGGTGGCTGGGCATGCGGGCTACGTGACCAAGCCAACGCAGCCTCGCCTGCCAGAGGAGCTCACTGATGGGACTGTTTCCAGATCTCTCAAGGATCTGTGACCTCTTCACACTATCCGGCCCGGTAAAACCCAGGATGGTTCGTTGGCAGGCCAGCCTGAATGTTTCCCACCGGCACAGATGTTGTTTCAGAGGGCTCCACATTTCACAAAGCACAGAGACGAGAGAGAGGGAATGACCGTAGTTGAGAAGACACGGAGCTACGTGTGGAGTTAGAGGCGATGTAGCTTCCACAGAGCGTTACGCAGCCGATGGAAAGGCAATGCCACACGACTGATTTTAAGCGAGGCATTCCATGCCAATCTGGAGCTGGTCATGAGCACACCAGCTCCGGTATGGGAACTTCTCCACTCTCTCCACAACTACGCCATTACTCATAGCGAGATGAGGGAGTGGAGTAGTTGATGACATAAAATACCCAGGCAGTTTCTCAGTTTCGGTGGGGCTGATGGTGGCGGGGCCAGGGGACATCCCTGTCGCGCCCCCGAGGTGAACAGGGAATGTCTCCAACTCCCGGACACGAAGCTTTACCCGGGCCTGCCCATCACCAAGGTCCTTAATGATCATGAGCAGAGGCTGAGGGACCTCACACGCACAAAGAATAACCCAACCCAGAGCCCCGGCAATTTCGATGATATCACATTGCCCTGACCAGGTCGTTAAAGCGGAGATGCAGGTGCTGTTGAAATTCCCTGCACCTCTGCCGGAGTAAGACCGACAAAGGAAATGTCATCTGTGCAGGACCGCCCTGGCCTGGAGCCCCAATTTGGGTCTCCGCAAGCCTCTCCTCAGCACCACCCCCTCTGCCTGGCAAGTGGACGATGGTGAACAATGCTTGCCGGAGTCGTTCTCGGCCACACACTGAGGAGGGAGATTCCCCCAGTGCGGGGGCCCCCTATTTTTTTTTAAACGGGGGGGGGGGGGGGCATCCTTCCAATCCTGCGGAACTCGTCCCGTGCAATGAAACCACGCAGGGAAAGCCGCACACAGACAAAACCCTCGCTCTATTCATTTGGGAGGTCATCCCTGCCTCTCAGATGCACACACACCACCCCGACACACACACACACACCACCCCAACACACACACCACCCCGACACACACACACACCACCCCGACACACACACACCACCCCGACACACACACACACCACCCCGACACACACACACACCACCCCGACACACATACACACACAACACCCCAACACACACACACAACCCCAACACACACACGCGTTACACTCAGCACACGAGTGGACACAACACAAACCGCCATTCGCCACAAAGTGGCAGTGACGTAAGCCTGTGCCAGGCTAGGTCCACGTCAAGGCCACGAGAAGCGTCGAGCGCTCGCTGGCAGGAGGTCACGGGGACAGACCCAGCAGGTGCCACGGGTCGACTGACACGATGCACCACCCGTCCCCCGTGCCAACACAGAGCAACACGCACAGCACAGACACCCACACAACACACAGAGCAACACGCACAGAGGAGACACCCACACAACATACAGAGCAACACGCACAGCATAGACACCCACACAACACACAGAGCAACACCCACAGAGGAGACACCCACACAACACACAGAGCAACACGCACAGAGGAGACACCCACACAACACACAGAGCAACACGCACAGAGGAGACACCCACACAACACACAGAGCAACAAGCACGGCGTAGACACCCACACAACACACAGAGCAACACCCACAGAGGAGACACCCACACAACACACAGAGCAACACCCACAGAGGAGACACCCACACAACACACAGAGCAACACCCACAGCACAGACACCCACACAACACACAGAGCAACACCCACAGAGTAGACACCCACACAACACACAGAGCAACAAGCACAGAGGAGACACCCACACAACACACAGAGCAACACGCACAGCGTAGACACCCACACAACACACAGAGCAACAAGCACAGAGGAGACACCCACACAACACACAGTGCAACACCCACAGAGTAGACACCCACACAACACACAGAGCAACACCCACAGAGGAGACACCCACACAACACACAGAGCAACACGCACAGCGTAGACACAAACACAACACACAGAGCAACACCCACAGAGTAGACACCCACACAACACACAGAGCAACAAGCACAGACGAGACACCCACACAACACACAGAGCAACAAGCACAGAGGAGACACCCACACAACACACAGCAACGCCCACAGAGTAGACACCCACACAACACACAGAGCTACACCCACAGCACAGACACCCACACAACACACAGGGCAACACCCACAGCACAGACACCCACGCAACACACAGGGCAACACCCACAGAGGAGACACCCACACAGGACAGACAACAGCCACGCCTCCAGCTGTCCTTCACCGGTCTCCCTCCCCACACAACAAAAGCAGCAAGCACTCATTGCTCCAGAAATGACAACCATTTCTGTTGTGTGTTGTTGTGTTGTTGTGCTTCTCCTGCACCTCCGATTAGCACGGTTGGATATGTACGGTGCGAAAGAAGTTCACCATTCACACTGCCCATAGACTCAGCACTGCTCATAGACTCAACACTGCCCATAGACTCAACACTGCCCATAGACTCAACACTGCCCACAGACTCAACAACGCCCATAGACTCAACACTGCCCATAGACTTAACACTGCCCATAGACTCAACACTACCCATAGACTCAATACTGCCCATAGACTCAACACTCCCCATAGATTCAATACTGCCCATAGACTCAACACTACCCATATATTTAAAGCTTTCGTGTCTGCAGGGATTCATATTCTTGGATCTTTCGATAAAGTCACGTAGAAGGGAAACAATAAAATAATAAAAAAATAAATCAATAAAATTCTCACGACGTTTCGACTGCAACACAAGCAATCATCATCAGGTGTGAAAACCACAGCAAGAAAATTTGAAAAAAGTGGCGTTTTTTTAACGTTGGCACCACGGAGAGCGATTTGGCCGTTATTCAGATGGATGAGTCCATTTATGTTCGGAAAAGAGGAGGGGGGAGACTAAAATAATGCATGCGGCCTGAAAGCCACCGTAAGCGTGAACAATCAATTAAGACCCGAAATGGTTAATCAAATCCTTCCAATGATTGCTAAGCCAGAATCCATCTTCTCGGTTGAAATTGTCTCTGTGTTTGTATATGTGGATAGCCTCATGAACGAATCTTTCATGGTAGCCAGATGGCTTGCAAAGAACCTCTGTCTTGGAAAAGTCAATGTCATGTGAACCTACTGAATTATAACAGTGATCTGCCACAGCCGAGGTGTTGGTCCTACCGTGTTTTAGGTCTGCTTTGTGTTCACGAATGCGGTCCGAGACATGTCGTTTGGTTTCTCCAATGTAACTACTACCACAGAGGCAACTTAGTTTGTAGACGCCAGGGTACTGTATGTCCGGAATCACATCTTTTATAGACGGAACCAGATCACGGATTTTATGTAATGTGTCGAATCGGGCCTGGATCTTGTGTTTATTCAAGATTTTGGAGATCTTTTTTTGTGATCCCCGCAATGTAGGGTAAAGAGCTTGGTGTACGTGCTTGAGTTCACTGGCTATGTGTTCCTGGTCGGATATGCATTTGGCTCTATAGTGCAGAGTCTTGATGAGGGAATTCTTCTGGGATAGATGGTGGCGGGAATCCGGTTTCAGGTAAGCATCCGTATGGGTAGCTTTCCTGTACAGACGGAACCAGATCACGGATTTTATGTAACGTGTTGAATCGGACCTGGATCTTGTGTTTATTCAAGATTTTGGAGATTTTTTTGTGATCCCCGCAATGTAGGGTAAAGTGATGGTTTTGAAAGGCTCCTCAAGAGGGTCCTTCTTCATGGTTGGAGTGAGAGCTTTGCGGATTGTGTAGTCGGAGTAACCATTAACCTTAAGAGCTTGGTGTACGTGCTTGAGTTCATTGGCTATGTGTACCTGGTCGGATATGCATTGGGCTCTATGGTGCAAGAGTCTTGATGAGGGAATTCTTCTGGGATGGATGGTGGTGGGAATCCGGTTTCAGGTAAGCATCCGTATTGGTAGCTTTCCTGTAGACAGAGTGGCTCATTGAACCATCAGGTCTCTTTTTTTATTAGAACATCCAAAAAAGGTAGCTTGCCATCTTTTTCGACTTCCATGGTAAATCTGATGGCTGGGTATATGGAATTGATGTGGTCGAGGAATTGGTTTAGAGCAGGTCGGCCATGTGGCCAGATGACAAAAGGGTAATCCACGTACCTCTTCCATAAGGTTGGGCGCAGAGTGGCAGTCTGGATGGCGTCAGTCTCAAATTTATCCATGAAAATGTTGGCTACAACCGGAGATAGGGAGGAGCCCATTGGGGTGCCCTCAGTTTGTTTGTAGACAGTTCCATTCCAAGTGAAGTATGTATTGGTTAAACAGTGTCTCACCAGGGGGGGGGTACCTCAGTGTTTAGTCCTTGATGAACCAAGTCTTCAATGATTGCGATGGTGTCAGGTACAGGAACTTTGGTGAAAAAGGAATCTACATCAAAACTGACAAGCAGGTCGTCTGGGGACAGGGAAATACCCGTGATTGTCGATACCAGGTGAGTAGAATTTTGTACTGCAGAGGTGGTTTTTCCAGTGAAAGGCCGCAGGATTTCAGACAGAAAACGAGGCAGTTTGTTTCAACCGCATTAATTGATCAAACCAAACAGTTCTCGTTGAAACCTTCTGCTGCCAGGCCACCAAGATTAAACGGCTTACCAAAAATACATAAAGTAGATACACCCCTTCTTCCCATCGTCTCTACTATCAACTCCCCCACCTACAAAACTGGCTCGTTTTCTGTCTGAAAACCTGCGGCCTTTCATTGGAAAAACCACCTCTGCGGTACAAAATTCCACTCACCTGGTATCGACAATCAAGGGTATTTCCCTGTTCCAAGACGACCTGCTTGTCAGTTTTGATGTAGTTTCCTTATTCACCAAAGTTCCTGTACCTGACACCATCGCAATCATTGAAGACTTGGTTCATCAAGGACTAAACACTGAGGTACCCCCCCCCCTGGTGAGACACTGCTAAACCAATACATACTTCACTTGGAATGGAACTTTATACAAACAAACTGAGGGCACCCCAATGGGCTTCCCCCTATCTCCGGTAGTAGCCAACATTTTCATGGAGAAATTTGAGACTGACGCCATCCAGACTGCCACTCTGCACCCAACCTTATGGAAGAGGTACGTGGATGACACTTTTGTCATCTGGCCACATGGCCGGCTTGCTCTAGACCAATTCCTCAACCACATCAATTCCATACACCAAGCCATCAGATTTACCATGGAAGTCGAAAAAGATGGCAAGCTACCTTTTTTGGATGTCCTAATAAAAAAGAGACCTGATGGTTCAATGAGCCACTCTGTCTACAGGAAAGCTACCCATACTGATGCTTACCTGAAACCGGATTCCCACCACCATCCATCCCAGAAGAATTCCCTCATCAAGGCTCTGCATTAAAGAGCCCAATGCATATCCGACCAGGGACACATAGCCAGTGAACTCAAGCACGTACACCAAGCTCTTAAGGCTAATGGTTACTCCGACTACACAATCCGCAAAGCTATCACTCCAACCATCAAGAAGGACCCTCTTGAGGAGCTTTCCAAAACCATCACTTTACCCTACATTGCGGGGATCACAAAAAAGAGATCCAAAATCTTGAATAAACACAAGATCCAGGTCCGATTCAACACGTTGCATAAAATCCGTGATCTGGTTCCGTCTGTACAGGAAAGCTACCCATACGGATGCTTACCTGAAACCGGATTCCCACCACCATCCATCCCAGAAGAATTCCCTCATCAAGACTCTGCACTATAGAGCCAAATGCATATCCGACCAGGAACACATAGCCAGTGAACTCAAGCACGTACACCAAGCTCTTTACCCTACATTGCGGAGATCACAAAAAAAGATCTCCAAAATCTTGAATAAACACAAGATCCAGGTCCGATTCGACACATTACATAAAATCCGTGATCTGGTTCCGTTTGTAAAAGATGTGATTCCGGACATACAGTACCCTGGCGTCTACAAACTAAGTTGCCTCTGTGGTAGTAGTTACATTGGAGAAACCAAACGACATGTCTCGGACCGCATTCGTGAACACAAAGCAGACCTAAAACACGGTAGGACCAACACCTCGGCCGTGGCAGATCACTGTTATAATTCAGTAGGCTCACATGACATTGACTTTTCCAAGACAGGGGTTATTTGCAAGCCATCTGGCTACCATGAAAGATTCGTTCATGAGGCTATCCACATATATAAACACAGAGACAATTTCAACTGAGATGGATTCTGGCTTAGCAATCATTGGAAGGATTTGACAAACCATTTCGGGTCTTAATTGATTGTTCACGCTTACAGTGGCTTTCAAACCGCAACCATTATTTTCGTCTCCCCCCTCCTCTTTTCCGAACATAGATGGACTCGTCCATCTGAATAACTGCCAAATCGCTCTCCGTGGTGCTAACATTAAAAAAACGCCACTTTTTTCAAATTTTCTTGCTGTGGTTTTCACACCTGATGATGATTGTTTGTGTTGCAGTCGAAACGTCGTGAGCATTTTATTGTTTTATATTTTTTATTATTTTATTGTTTCCCTTCTACGTGACTTTACCGAAATAACCAATAATATACTACCCATAGACTCAACACTGCCCACAGATTCAACACTACCCATAGACTCAACACTGCCCATAGCCTCAACATTACCCATAGACTCAACACTGCCCATAGCCTCAACACTACCCATAGACTCAACACTACCCATAGACTCAACACTACCACATAGGCTCAATACTACCCCATAGACTCAACACTACCCCATAGACTCAACACTGCCCATAGACTCAACACTGCCCCATAGACTCAACACTGCCCCATAGACTCAGCACTGCCCATAGACTAACACTGCCCATAGACTCAACACTACCCATAGACTCAACACTGCCCATAGACTCAACACTACCCCATAGACTCAACACTACCCCATAGATTCAACACTGCCCATAGACTCAACACTACCCCATAGACTCAACACTACCCCATAGACTCAACACTGCCCATAGACTCAACACTGCCCATAGACCCAACACTGCCCATAGACTCAACACTACCCCATAGACTCAACACTACCCCATAGGCTCAACACTACCTATAGACTAACACTACCCATAGACTCAACACTGCCCATAGACTCAACACTACCCATAGACTCAACACTACCCCATAGACTCAACACTGCACCATAGACTCAACACTGCCCATCGACTCAGCACTGCACCTCCGATTAGCACGGTTGGCTGCGTACGGTGCGAAAGAAGTTCAAGACACGTCGAAAAAACACGCCACTCCTCTGGCCTCTCTCAACACGAGCCAAGTTCACCAGCTGTGGTTCAAGCGAGCCAGACTGATGCTGATGAGACCCCGGACGGCGAAACTGGGTCCAGACTTTCGCTTCGCGTTTAAAGCGATGCGGATTGTTGCCCCATGCGGGGCATTTCGTGGTGGTGTCGCTGATGGGATGTGCAAGAGGCATACAGTAAGACGCAGTGTACACGCGAACATGCAACTTGACACTTGACACACACAGACACACACACACCCACACACTGCTCACACACACAGACACTGCACGCACACACACACAACTACAGTACACACACACACTGCACACACACACCAGATACTACACACAACTACAGTACACACTGCACACACACACACCAGATACTACACACACACAACTACAGTACACACACACCCACACACTGCTCACACACACAGACACTGCACGCACACACACAACTACAGTACACACACCCACACACACACTGCACACACACCAGATACTACACACAACTACAGTACACACACCCACACACACACACTGCACACACACACCAGATACTACACACACACAACTACAGTACACACACCCACACACACACTGCACACACACAATTACAGCACACACACCCACACACTCCAGATACTACACACACAATTACAGTACACACACACACTGCCCACACACACACCAGATACTACACACACAACTACAGTACACACACACACTCCTCACACACACACACACCAGATACTACACACACATAACTACAGTACACACACACTACACACACACCACACACATACACTACACTACTGGCGTTGTTATTGGGTGGGTGGTGGTGGCGGTGTTGTTGGGTGGGTGGTGGTTGGTGATGGGTAGTGGTGGGTAGTGGTGGTAGTGGGTGATGGTGGTGGTTGGTGGTAGTGGGTGGTGGTGATAGTGAATGGTGGTAGTAGTGGGTGGTAGTAGCGGGGGATGGTGGTGGTAGTGGTTATATAGTACACACACACTACACACACACTACACTATATAGTACACACACACTACACACACACTACACTATATAGTACACACACACTACACACACACTACACTATATAGTACACACACACTACACTTTATAGTACACACACACTACACTATATAGTACACACACACTACACACACTACACTATATAGTACACACACTACACTATATAGTACACACACACTAAACACACTACACTATATAGTACACACACACCACACACACACTACACTATATAGTACACACACACTACACACACCACACACAACACACTACACATACCACCCACACACATACCACACACACACACCACACACTACACACACACACCACACACACACCACACCACACACCACACACACTACACACACACACTACACACACACACTACACACACTACACACACACCACACACACCACCACGCACCACACACACTACACACACTACACACACACACACTACACACACTACACACACACACTACACACACACTACACACACACCACACACACTACACTACACACACACTACACAGACACCACACACACTACACAGACACACACACACACCACACACACTACACAGACACCAAACACACCACACACACCACACACACACCACACACACTACACACACACTACACACACACCACACACTACACACACTACACACACACTACACACACCACACGCACACACTACACACACCACACACACTATGCTCCCACACTCCCGTCTCTCACCTCATTCACGCGCCGCGAACTGCTCCAAGTCCACCGCACGGGATGAACCCCCCACTGATCCCCCCCCCACTCCCCCTGATCCCACCTGCTCCGCGTTGCCCCCCACCACCTCCCCCCACCCCTCTGATCCCCCCTCTCGCAGACCCCTCTGCTGCTCCAAGTCAATCACGCAGGGGTCGTCATCTCGGGAGTTTGCGAGCTCCTCTCACTGCTCCCCCCCCCCTCCTGAGAGGCGAGTTACGAGATGACTGCCGACACCAGCGAACTTCGGATATTTCCACTCTCGTTGCACTCTCCCCTCCCTCTCTCTCTCCACTCTCCCCTCCCTCTCTCTCTCCACTCTCCCCTCCCTCTCTTTCCCCTCTCTCTCCACTCTCCCCTCCCTCTCTCTCCACTCTCCCCTCCCTCTCTCTCCTCTCTCCCACTCTCCTCTCGCTCTCCTCTCTCCCCTCCCTCTCTCTCCTCCCGCCCACCCACTCAACACCCCCCCCCCCCCCCGCTGTGGAGGGAAGGGGGAGGGGGGTTGCGGTTCCCCTTGAAATCATAGGAAACAGCCCCCCCCCTCCCGACTGCCCCCTCCCCTCCACCCCCACTCCCCAATGCCCCCCCCCTCCATAATTCCCCCCTCCCCAATGCCCCCTCCACCCCCCATCCACCCCCCCCCTCCACACTGCCCCCTCCCCTCCCCACTGCCCCTCCCCGGCCGTGCCCGGTGCTGGGCGCGCCTCGCTCGAGGAGAAATTCAAGTTCTTGGGCAATGATGGCGATGGGTGGTGGTGGTGGCGGTGTTATTGGGTGGGTGGGTGGTGGTGTTATTGGGTGGGTTTGTGGTGGTGGTGTTATTGGGTGGGTGGGTGAGTGGTGGTGGTGGCGGTGTTGTTGGGTGGGTGGTGGTGGTGGCGGTGTTGTTGGGTGGGTGGCGGTGTTGTTGGGTGGGTGGGTGGTGGTGGTGTTATTTGGTGGGTGGGTGGTGGTGGTGGCGGTGTTGGGTGGGTGGTGGTGGTGGCGGTGTTGTTGGGTGGGTGGTGGTG
This sequence comes from Petromyzon marinus, assembly GCF_048934315.1. NCBI lineage: Eukaryota > Metazoa > Chordata > Hyperoartia > Petromyzontiformes > Petromyzontidae > Petromyzon > Petromyzon marinus. Next base: position 2,417,842 of record NC_133723.1, read on the forward strand.
GTGGTGGTGGCGGTGTTGTTGGGTGGGTGGTGGTGGTGGCGGTGTTGTTGGGTGGGTGGGTGGTGGTGGCGGTGTTGTTGGGTGGGTGGGTGGTGGTGGCGGTGTTGTTGGGTGGTGGGTGGGTGGTGGCGGTGTTGTTGGGTGGGTGGGTGGTGGTGGCGGTGTTGTTGGGTGGGTGGGTGGTGGTGGCGGTGTTGTTGGGTGGGTGGGTGGTGGTGTTGTTGGGTGGGTGGTGGTTGGTGATGGGTAGTGGTGGGTAGTGGTGGTAGTGGGTGGTAATTGGTGGTAGTGGGTGGTGGTGATAGTGAATGGTGGTAGTAGTGGGGGATGGTGGTGGTAGTGGTTGTGGGTGGTAGTGGTAGTGGGTGGTGGTAGTGGGTGGTGGTAGTGGGTGGTAGTAGTGGGGGATGGTGGTGGTAGTGGTCGTGGGTGGCAGTGGTCGTGGGTGGTAGTGGTAGTGGGTGGTGGTAGTGGGGGATGGTGGTGGTAGTGGTAGTAGTGGGTGATGGTGGTAGTAGTGGAAGATGGTGGTGGTAGTGGTAGTAATGGGTGGTGGTAGTGGTAGTAGTGGGTGGTAGTGGGTGGTAGTGGTGGTAGTGGGTGGTAGTGGGTGGTAGTGGTAGTAGTGGGTGGCAGTAGTGGGTGGTGGTAGTGGGGGATGGTGGTGGTAGTGGTCGTGGGTGGTAGTGCTAGTGGGTGGTAGTGGTAGTAGTGGGTGGTGGTGGTAGTAGTGGGGGATGGTGGTGGTAGTGGTAGTAGTGGGTGGTGGTAGTGGTAGTAGTGGGTGGTAGTGGTAGTAGTGGGTGGTAGTAGTGGGTGGTGGTGGTGGTAGTAGTGGGTGGTGGTATTGCCCCTCCCTACCCCGTGCCTTCGCTGCTGCCCGCTGTCCATTGCCTTTCACCTCCTGCCCCCTCCTGTCCCTTGACCCTCCACCGCCTCCTTCACGTGCCTCGTGCTGCCCTCCGTGCTGCCCTCCGTGCTGCCCTCCGCTTGGGGAAACTATGACGTGGTGCTCACACACCATCACTACCACCACCACCATCACTACCACCACCACCATCACCACCACCATCACCACCACCATCACCACCACCATCACTACCACCACCACCATCACTACCACCACCACCATCACTACTACCACCACCACCATCACTACCACCATCACTACCACCACCATCACTACCACCACCACCATCACTACCAACACCATCACCACCAACATCACTACCACCACCACCACCATCACTACCACCATCACTACCACCATCACTACCAACACCATCACCACCAACATCACTACCACCACCATCACTACCATCTTCACACACCATCACTACCACCACCATCATTACCACCACCACCATCACTACCACCACCATCACTACCATCTTCACACACCATCACTACCACCACCATCACCACCATCACTACCACTTCCATCACCACCATCACTACCACCACCACCACCATCACTACCACCACTACCACCATCACTACCATCACTACCATCACTACCACCACCACCATCACTACCACCACCATCACTACCACCACCATCACTACCACCACCACCATCACTAGCACCACCATCACTACCCACCACTACCACCACCACTACCACCACCATCACTACCGCCACCATCACTACACCCACCATCACTACCACCCACCATCACTACCACCCCCATCTCCACACACCATCACTACCACCACAATCACTACCATCACCACCACTACCACCACCATCACTACCACCACCACCATCACTACCACCATCACTACCACCACCATCACTACCACCACCATCACTACCATCTTCACACACCATCACTAGCACCACCATCACTACCACCCACCATTACTACCACCACCATCACTACCACCACCATCACCACCATCATTATCTCCACACACTATCACTACCACCACAATCACTACCACCACCATCACCACCACTACCACCACCATCACTACCACCACCATCACCACCACCATCACTACCAGCACTACCACCACCATCACTACTACCACCACCATAACTACCACCACCATCACCACCATCATCACTACCACTACCACCACCATCACTACCACCACCATCACTACCACCACCATCACCACCATCATCACTACCACTACCACCACCATCACTACCACCACCATCACTACCATCACTACCACCACCACCATCACTACCACCACCATCACTACCACCACCATCACTACCACCACCATCACTACCACCACCATCACTACCACCACCATCACCACCATCACTACCACCACCACCACCACTACCACCACCATCACCACCATCATCTCCATACACTATCACTACCACCACCATCACCACCACTACCACCACCAACATTACCACCACCATCACTACCACCACCACCACTACCACCACCATCACCACCATCATCTCCATACACTATCACTACCACCACCATCACTACCACCACCATCACCACCACTACCACCACCAACATTACCACCACCATCACTACCACCACTATCATTACCACCACCATCACCACCATCATCTCCACACACCATCACTACCACCACCACCACTACCACCACACACACAGATCCCATCACGCTGACACGCACACTGACACGCACACACACACTGACAAAGATCCCCCGTATAGCCTTGAATAGACTGTTGGGGCAAGTGCTGTTAGCGAGCAGCACCTATGGAGGGGGTGGGTGGCCAGCACCACGCCCGGCCACCTTTGTCTTCCCAGTGGCGATGTCCACACACCGCACCAGCTACTCATGAGGCTGAGTCGACCTAGGGGAGGCCCAGGACCGATTGGGATAATCTTCACCGGGTGTTGGCCGTGAGCAAGAATCGAACCCGGGTAGTTGGGTTCAGAGCGCAGCGTAGCGCTAACCACTACACCACCGCTCCCTCACTGACACGCAGACTGACACACACACAGATCCCATCACACTGACACGCACACACACTGACACACACACTGACACACACACACTGACACACACACACACTGACACACATACACACACACTGACACACACACACACTGACACACATACACACACACTGACACACACACTGACACACACACACTGACACACACACACACTGACACACACACACTGACACACACACACACACTGACACACACACACACACTGACACACACACACACTGACACACACACACTGACACACACACTGACACACACACACT
>NC_133723.1:3164627-3347127 GCF_048934315.1 Petromyzon marinus
GTTGCACCTGAGACGCGGGTTGCACCTGAGACAACGGGTTGCTCGCCCTCCTTACAACCCTCACCGCCCTGGGGGGCAGGTGACAAATTGCCCCCCCCCCGGTGAGCCGTCCCACTCCCGACCGGCGTGGCGTCTGGTTCGTACCGCCAGTGTAACACGTGGTGCTAGGAGGAGGCTTTCCTCCTCCTAGGAGGAGGGGGGGTTGTTAAATCGCGTCAAAATACGTCGTTAAAGGCCGTAATTATAATATATATATTGGGGGGGGGGGGGGACAAAAAGGCGACCGCGGTAATATCAACTTAAAGTACCAATAAATATTCAAAATCCAGGTTTTTTTTGGGTTCATATATACGCGATTTAACCCCCCAAAAAAACCTGCATTATGGATGATATTTTGTTCGCGAAAGCCTCGGGTTAAACCAAACTACTGTAACCATGATGGCTCGTGGAGAGGCAGAGTCTGGCCACCGCATTGCCGGCGATTGGTGAGATTTTCACGACCTACAACGTCTCTGTGCAAGGAAATGATGGAGGCGCCCGAGTGAAGAATAAAAACTAATGGTTGTGAAACTTAAACTCGTGAAACTTAAACTCGTCAAACTTAAAATTGTGAAACTTAAACTCGTGAAACTAAAACTCGTGAAACTTAAACTCGTGAAACTAAAAGTCGTGAAACTAAAACTCAAGAAACTTTAACTCGTGAAACTAAAACTCGTGAAACTAAAACTCGTGAAACTAAGACTCGTGAAACTAAAACTTGTGAAACTTTAACTCGTGAAACTTAAACTCGTGAAACTTAAACCACGTGAAACTTAAACTCGTGAAATACATTTTCTATTTTTTCACAGTCGGGCAGGGGGCTCGCTCTGTCCCTCACATTCGGAGGCGCAGGCACATACAATTAATACATTTTAAAATCTTTATTGTAAGCGACTGGAAAAAAATGAATAAATGTACTCAATTTGTGGTGGGGGGTTACCCCCCCCGTGCCCCCATCCCGAAGGAGGAGCTTCACGAGAGGACCTCCTCCTCCCTTCATCCCTCGCCACTCGTGTGCGGTGCCGTCAGATTGAGACGTTAGCTACCCTATAACTTGACCTATTATCGCCACCACGGACCATATAACTTGCCCTACAGCGAGGGGAAAAAAGTACTTGATCCCCTGCTGATTTTGTACGTTTGCCCACTGACAAAGAAACGATCAGTCTATAATTTACTGGTAGGTTTATTTGAACAGTGAGAGACAGAATAACAACAACAAAATCCAGAAAAACGCATGTCAAAAATGTTATAAGTTGATTTGCATTTTAATGAGGGAAATAAGTATTTGACCCCCTCTCAATCAGAAAGATTTCTGGCTCCCAGGTGTCTTTTATACAGGTAACAAGCTGAGATTAGGAGCACTCCCTTTAAGAGTGTGCTCCTAATCTCAGCTCGTTACCTGTATAAAAGACACCTGTCCACAGAAACAATCAATCAATCAGATTGCAAACTCTCCACCATGGCCAAGACCAAAGAGCTATCCAAGGATGTCAGGGACAAGATTGTAGACCTACACAAGGCTGGAATGGGCTACAAGACCATTGCCAAGCAGCTTGGTGAGAAGGTGACAACAGTTGGTGCGATTATTCGCAAATGGAAGAAACACAAAAGAACTGTCAATCTCCCTCTGGCCTGGGGCTCCATGCAAGATCTCACCTCGTGGAGTTGCAATGATCATGAGAACGGTGAGGAATCAACCCAGAACTACACGGGAGGATCTTGTCAATGATCTCAAGGCAGCTGGGACCATAGTCACCAAGAAAACAATTGGTAACGCACTACGCCGTGAAGGACTGAAATCTTGCAGCGCCCGCAAGGTCCCATTGCTCAAGAAAGCACATATACATGACCGTCTGAAGTTTGCCAATGAACATCTGAATGATTCAGAGGACAACTGGGTGAAAGTGTTGCGGTCAGATGAAACCAAAATGGAGCTCTTTGGCATCAACTCAACTCGCCGTATTTGGAGCAGGAGGAATGCTGCCTATGACCCCAAGAACACCATCCCCACCGTCAAACATGGAGGTGGACACATTATGCTTTGGGGGTGTTTTTCTGCTAAGGGGACAGGACAACTTCACCGCATCAAAGGGACGATGGACGGGGCCATGTACCGTCAAATCTTGGGTGAGAACCTCCTTCCCTCAGCCAGGGCATTGAAAATGGGTCATGGATGGGTATTCCAGCATGACAATGACCCAAAACACACGGCCAAGGCAACAAAGGAGTGGCTCAATAAGAAGCACATTAAGGTCCTGGAGTGGCCTAGCCAGTCTCCAGACCTTAATCCCACAGAAAATCTGTGGAGGGAGCTGAAGGTTCGAGTTTCCAAACGTCAGCCTCGAAACCTTAATGACTTGGAGAAGATCTGCAAAGAGGAGTGGGACAAAATCCCTCCTGAGATGTGTGCAAACCTGGTGGCCAACTACAAGAAACGTCTGACCTCTGTGATTGCCAACAGGGTTTTGCCACCAAGTACTAAGTCATGTTTTGCAGACGGGTCAAATACTTATTTCCCTCATTAAAATGCAAATCAATTTATAACATTTTTGACATGCGTTTTTCTGGATTTTGTTGTTGTTATTCTGTCTCTCACTGTTCAAATAAACCTACCATTAAAATTATAGACTGATCATTTCTTTGTCAGTGGTCAAACGTACAAAATCAGCAGGGGATCAAATACTTTTTTCCCTCACTGTATATCATTACCACCGACCCTATCACTGTCGATAACCCTACCACTAAGAGGCCGTCCATAAATGACGTCACGCGATTTTGGACGATTTTTGACACCCCCCTCGTCACACGGCGTCACAAAAAGTCAGACCCCCCCTCAAATATGACGTTACAAAGCTCTGCCCCCCCCCCCAAATCATATTTCCATTTTGAAAATAAAACATGCTTCAAACCGCTTTAAACTATTGTCATTGTAGTGCGTATTTAATGTGGCGCTACACTCTGATGTTTTAGGAGAAAACATTAATTAAAAAGTATATTTAATTAAGTAGAACGTGTTGTCTATATTTATTTAAAGTTGCGCATTTTGATGTGACGTCACATTTCTCAAACCTCCCCCCCCCCTCGTCACACATCGTCACGAATGTCTGAACCCCCCCCCCCCCCCCGCTAGGTGTGTGACGTCATTTATGGACGGCCCCTAACCTTATCATTACCACTGCCCCTATCACTATCACTGTCTCTACCACTACTACGGATACCATCACTGCCATTAACCCTACCACTGCCCCTATCCTTATCACTGACCTTATCACTACCACTGACACTAACTCTACCACGAACCTGATCACCGCCACTTACCGCATCACTAATTCTATCATTACCACCGACCCGATCGCTACCATTTGTTTGTTTGCTATGGCAGGACATTTGAGAACCCAGAGGAAACTCGTGCAGCGCGGGGCCACAGCAACGAAGCCGCACCGTCGGAGCCGTGGGGGCTACCGTCCCCCGCCATCACTGAATTGTCGGGGCCGTTGCCCACCGACTCCCCCGTTCCATTCATATCGCTTACCCCCCGGCTGCTCGGTCAGGTCCAGACTACCGGCCCCTAACGTCTCGCCCCCCTGTACCTCTGCCTGGGATGTCGACCGCGTTTGCGTAGCTTATTAGTGGGTCGGTACGCTCTACGCTTGCAGCGCGCTACGCTGGTTGAAGGGGATCCCTGCGTTCTGAGTTGAAGGGGCCGTTTAAACCGCCGCGCGAATACGCGCACGCCTGGCGCGTCGCTCGCTACCTCGCTATAGACACTCGTGCAGGCGAGCGATCGTAACACAGTCACACCGGCGCGCGAGCGCTAAGCACTGTTGTAAGTGATCGTACAGATGCGCGGACACCAAGCACGCTCCACACTCTCAAAGACCGCGCGACGCAGTTTTATCTCCCTGCTAGCGATTTTATTTGCCGCGAGTACCCAGTTCAATCTACGTGTGATGGTGTGGGTCAGTGGACGCTAGTCTATCCCTCGGAAGTCTTCGATTCAATTCCTCCTACCGATCGCCCCGCTCTCTACCCTGGATTAAAAAAAAAACACTTAGATTTAAGCCTCTCTCCCTCGCACTTACTTCCACCCTGCTGCGCTGAACGCTGTAAGGGAATGAGGCGGCGAGTTGTCTCTGTAGAGGGGCGAGCCTGACGGTGCTGGAGTACGTCCCACGGACGTCTCGGACGGCTGACTCTGCTGCTCCCGGAACCGCGATGATCCTGAAGAAGAACTGAACTTGCTACCTGAATCCCCCTCCCTTTATCCTACCTACAACAAAGGAATTTCGCTGTTTCGCTCCCTTGGCCTCCCGTCCAATCAGGGGCTCGGATTTTCCCGCCCTTTCGATACTCGGATCCCAGCTCGGGTGATGTCGCCGCAGTGATCTCTCCGACGTCCGCTCTCTGTTCTCCCGCTACCAGTCCACTGACCCGTGCTTGTGCGTGTGTGATTCCACTCGCGGTGGCTCGATGGCCCTTGCCGTGACCATGCAACTTTAATATTAGGTTGCGATGCCGCAGTGCATGTCAGCTGCAGGGGGAAGATCGCCCAATTTCCCTGCCGCAGGAAACCATGAAGTTCGATCCCATTAGGGACTTCTGGAAAAAAACCTATCGGCCGGGTGACCTCCCCTCCCGGCTCTACGTGGGGCGTGTGTGCATTCGTGCAGGGGGGGGGGGGGGGGGGAGCGGCGAGGGTGCACCGCGTCGGCGTCGGCATCCCCCGGTGGCGGCTTCGCGGCGGTCGGCACGGCCTCGGCAGAGCGGCTCTGCTGCGGCGGCCTCACGACTGTGCAGTGGGCAAAACGCGGACGTCTGAGAAGGCACCGGCCCCGGGAGAGTGGCGGGAAATCCGAGGCATCGGTGACGGCGTCGCGGCGGTGGGCACGGCTCCGCTGGAGCAGCTCCGCTGCGGCGGCACCACACAACACACACACACACCCCCACGTAGAACCTCGTGGGGAGGTCACCTGGCCTCCAGGTCTTCACCCAGGGGCCCTCTTCGTAGGGACATCCCCCACGGTTTCCTGGGGCCAGGGAATTGGCCGACTTCCCCCGGGTTGCATTACACCGCGGAGCCGTGAATTGACGTGCAATTGCATGGTCACGGCGAGGCCACTCAGTCGCCGCGGTTAGGACGCACACAGCACGGCAGGTAGAAGGAGGGGGACGGGGCCACGAACGATGGGCTAAGAGCACACAGGAGACAGGATCAGCCGGTAAGGCGCCGGATTGGCTGGCAGGTTTAGGGTCCTGAAGGTCCACACGAGCACCAGGGGAAGCGCCTGATTGGCCGGAAAAGTACGCTTGCACGCCGTGGCCAATGGCAACGGCCCAGCGGCGGCCCCCGTTGAGGGGTAGAGAGGGAAGCGGACGTCGTTGAAGGCACCGAGGCGGGCGCACCGATGGCGGTGGGGTATCGCGGGTCAGCCAGGCAGACCTCTGATGCAGGGAAGGATAAAATGGGAGAGAAGAATGGGGGGGGGTTCGCGTTCTCCTCCAGTCAGCCATCGGAGCAGTCAGCTTGCCGGCCACTGGGTCGTCCGTGTGACGAGTCTCAGCGAAGCCAGGCCCCACTCCCCGCGAGAACCTCGGGCAGCCTCGTCCCCCCGCGACGGCCCGCGCACATCGAGGCGAAAAGTGAGCACGAAAGAGAGAGAGTGGGGATTTAAGCGTACAAGCCTAGGGAGTCTAATTCCAAGGGGACGAGGTGGATCGGGTTTAGACCATCGGGAGATAGGTTAGACCTGCCCTGCTGACTCGGACTGACTCGGGTAACGGTGGCTCGCAGACACGCCGGGAATAAATCGTCAGTGATCAATAAAACCTTGTCGTGTGGTTTCTACGAGTGTGGAACGGTGTCGTGTGGTACGGGGATTTGCGCGCGGGTAAATCTGTCGACGCGGCCATTGTGTGCGCGCCCGACCAGGATTCCTCCGTCGTTGTACCACGTGTTTACGCGCGAGTGTGTATTCGCCCGCGTGTTTGCGCTCGCCCCTGCGTGTAACTCGTGGTTAGCGTGTGCGTGTGGCGAGCGGTGGCAGACTCGTACAGGGGCACGTGAGGTTACTCGTGCGCCCGTGTGTTCAACGTGTGCGTCAGGTAGACAGGCCGCGTACACGCGAGGTTATCCACACGGCCTTTTGTTTAGCGTGTGCCCGCGGTGAGTGGACGGCGAACTCGCCCGGGTACACGTGGGATTATTCATACTGCCCTTTAAATAATCTCCGAGACAACCGCCCAATCGGCTACGCGTGTACGAGTGACGTCCCTGCCCTCTGACCCCCGACCCCCCGTCCCGCGCGTGCGATTGGTGTGTCGCCCTAAGACCGACTCCGAATCCCCGCCCCGCAGCCCTTTAAACGATCTCCATTGCCCGCCCTCTGTTGGCGACGCGTGTGCGAAGGACGTCGTTGTCCTCTGACCCCTGACCCCCGGTTCAGCGCGTACGAGGGGTGCCAGCAAGACAATCTGTCAAGTCGCAGCCGGGGAGCGGCAGCCCTCTCCCCACGAGCGAGGAGTTGGATAGCGGCGGCTCTCACACGAGCGAGGAGTCCGCAACCTGCAGCCCTCCCGAGATCAACCCTCCCCCGGAGGGGGGCGCCGGGGGCCCGCGTCCCTCACAGCAGAAGGGGGGGGGGGGTGGAGAGAGAATGCAAACTCTCAGGAAGAAAATGCACCCGAGACAAGAACCGAACCCAGGAACTTTGTTGATTCGAGGCGCCGTTGCTGCCACCGCTTTGCTGCAGAGTTGCTTCAACGCGCGTCGAGTTGCCAGCAAGACAATCTGACAAGTCGCAGCAAACGACATCGGCTGTGGCACCCAGATTGTCAGCTGCGGTGTGCGTTACGCACAACTTCTTTCGCGCCGTACGCAAGCCAACCGTGGCGAATCGGAGGTGCGGGGGGAGGACAGCAAACTAAACACAAGCAGTTTTAAAGAAAGGAGTTTGTCAATCGAGATGATTTCAAAGCGCATAGCTCCAGTGGCTTCCTAATATTGGAAGAGCGTTCCAGACGGCCGCAGAAGCGCATCTGAGAAAGCGCCCGATGCGGTGACCGAATTTGGTCGATGGCCAGCAATGAAAATCCGCTGCGCCGAGGTCGGAATGGCTTGCGCTCCGTTTCCCATCCAGGCGGCCGTCGGTGCAGGTTACCCCAACACGGCAATTCCCATCTCGGGAACTTCTTCGAGTTGTAACCGAGATCTGGAAACCGGTGTAGAACTTCACCGCGATTGTGTACTGCGGTGTTGATCATCGGCCCAGTGCGACTGAGAAACACGTCTGGATTTGGTCGTTGGTGGGCGACCCGACGGCTGGTTTGGGAAGTTGGGATTATCAGGCACTACCACTGCAATAACATCTTATATATGTTCACCAAAGATCCCCCGTGTTGTAGCCTTAACAGACCGTTTGGGCAAGTACTGCTAGCGAGCAGCACCTACGAAGGCCGGCACTGCACACGAAGGGTTGCGTGGTCGGCACCACAACCCGGCCCACCTTTGTCTCTCGAGTGGCGATGTTTTACGACACACCGCACCAGGTACTCATTTGAGGACGAGTCGACCTAGGGAAAGGCCCAGGAGCAGTTCAGATAATCGTCATCGGTGTTCGTGGCCACGAGCGGGAATTGAACTCGGATGGCCTGGTTTCGCATGCTCGTTCACCGAACACGGCAACCGCCGGGCGCCACGAAGTGGCGCTGACATCCGCACGGCTGTGCACACTTTAAGGCAACGTGAAGTGCCGTACGCCCGCGGGCAGGTTATGGGACAGATCCAGGTGCCATGGGACGACCGACCGAGATGAGTGGCCGATGCACCACCTGTGCCCCCTACTGTACCGACTTGGTGTGTTTTATCCGACCGGCGCTCCACTCGTTGTCGGTCCTCTGCCCTCTGTTGTTGCTGGAGAGCAACTGCCTCCGAATGCCCAGTAGCAGCAGCATCCTTTACAAGCCTCCTCCAGAGGCCGATCTTAACACTGCTGGTACCAGCCATCGGCAAGTCCACTCAGCTCCACATCCTCCTGTACCACATCACTCCATCTCTTCTCTAGCCCGTGCCACGCCCATTTAGCCCCCTCTATCCGGCCGAACCAAAGCTGTTTAAGGCACGCGGTGGCTGGGCATGCGGGGCTACACGACTCAGCAAACGCAGCCTTGCCTGCCAGAGGAGCTCACCGGTGGGACTTTACCCAGACCTTTCAAGGATTTGGGAGCTCCTCGCAATCCAGCCTGGTTAAACCCAGGATTGATCGTATGCAGGCCAGCCACCACCAGTGTCAGAAGAGGTGGGGGGGGAGGTGAAGATGGGGATGTGGCGTGGCCAAATTTAATTCCCGGAACGTCGTTTGTCTCGGACTGTGCCGGCTGTAAGTAAAAATAAAAATCACTGACCACCAGCAACAATAGAAAACCAAAGAAAATCCTTTATTTAAAAAAAAAATCGAACGTTGCGCCGTTGGTAACGTGTGGGGCTCTCGTCAAAACTGCGACAAATAAATTACACCGAACATAAAGAGAGACGCCAGAGGGAAGAAAAAAAATTCAATTTAAAATGTTAACTATTTTTATGCAAGGGGTTACAACAGTGTGGGTGGTGCAACTTAAGCCTGGAACAGCAAAGCTGTGGGCGGGGTTGGGATTTTAAAGCAGATTCACTCAGATCCTTGATGGGAGCTGGGAGGATGATGGGGAGCTGGAAGGATGACGGGCGAGCGATGGCAGCTGGGAGGATTATGGGAGAGTAATTGAGGCCGAGAGGGTGACGGGCGAGCGATGGCAGCTGGGAGGATGGCGAGCGAGAGTTGTGGGGGGAGTGACCGGAGCAGCATAGCGACGAGAACGAAGAGGCGGAGTCAATGAGTGGACGTGATTCTAGATTTGAAGTTTTCGTGACTACAATGATCCATGCTCTTTGGTTCTTTCGGTAAAGTCACGTAGGTAAAAATAAAGTTAATCAAATCACGACGTTTCGATTGCAACACAAGCAATCATCATCATTACTAAAGTAATTTTTTTTGATTAACTTTATTTTAATTTTTACCTAAGTGACTTTACCGAAAGAAACAGAGTATGAGTGGACGTGCTGGAATGATTTTGCAAATTTAAATCTATTCCTCGGACTCAGGATCTACAACGCCTTCAAATATCAGTCTGAATCAAGTGTCAAGAGTCATTCTCTTTGACGGGGCTATATTTATAGTCCGGGTTTCACACCACCAGAGGGCGGCTTGCTGCAACCACCACCACCATCATCATCACCACACGACAACGACGACAACCCTGCATCTTCAACCTTGAGTGCAGAGCGGGCGACTCGGCCGTGGTGCTGGAGGGCCACGCAGGGTGGAAGTGGGAGAGGCGAAACGCGACGGGCACGGCAACGGGCGAGTGGACGGCGCTGAGCAGCGTGTGCACGGAGTGGGGCCAGCAGATCGCGTCGATATATGCTGGGCTGGTGGAGGGCGAAGGAGTGGATGAGTGGATGCTGTGTACTGGGGCTGGTGGAGGGCGGGGGAGTGGGTGAGTGGATGCTGTGTACTGGGGCTGGTGGATGGCGAGGGAGTGGTGGGATGGATGGTGAGGGAGTGGGTTAGTAAACGGTGTGTATCGGGGGCTGGTGGAGGGTGAGGGAGTGGGTGAGTGGATGCTGTGTACTGGGGCTGGTGGATGGTGAGGGAGTGGTGGGATGGATGGTGAGGGAGTGGGTGAGTGCACTGCGTGTACTGGGGCTGGCGGAGGGCGAGGGAGTGGGTGAGTGGGCGACTGGACACTGTATATCGGGGGCTGGTGGACGGTGAGCGAGCCGCCGCTCCGATGATGCTCCACACTCCGCCACCGCTCCTCGTCCTCCTCCTCACTCCGCAGACGTCGAGCCCGAGGCTGTGACCAACGAGAGGAGCCACAGGGGAGGGGGGACCGCATGTCACGGCGAGCACTAGCGGGGAGCGGCCCACTGAGGGAGAGGGAGAGAGGGAGAGAGGGGGAGAGAGGCAGCCCGGTGGCTCAAGGGCCGATCGCTGCCAAGTCGGCGCCGGCTGCGATTAAAATGGGTTCTCAAGCGCAACGAATCGACCGACGGTCTCGGACGATTCGCCGACACACTCGGTAGGCTCGCGTAGAAACACCCACGCACACGAGCAGAGCTGCGATTAAACCGGGACCCCCCCCCCCCCGGTTTAATCGCAGCTCCACGAGTGTGCGTGGGTTTCTGCGCTACGAACCCGGCGAACCGAGTTCGATTCCCAATCACGGCCAACACCGGTGACGATTATATCTGAACGGGTCCCGGGTCTCCCCTAGGTCCACTCGGCCTCAAATGAGTACCTGGTGTGGTGTAAACATCGCCACTGGGGAGACGAGGCGGTCGGGCGTGGTGCTGGCCGCACACCCTCTTGTGCGCCGTGCCGGCCTTCACAGGTGCTACTCGCTAGCAGCACTTGCCCGGACAGTCTGTTAAGGCTATACGGGGATCTTTTGTCTTTTTTGTGGCGAGTGCATGGTGAAGCGAGTGTGAGGTGAGCGCGTGGTGAGGTGAGCGCGAGGTGAGGTGAGGGCGAGGTGAGGTGAGCGTGAGGTGAGGTGAGCGCGAGGTGAGGTGAGTGTGAGGTGAGGTGAGCGCGAGGTGAGGTGAGGGCGAGGTGAGGTGAGCGCGAGGTGAGGTGAGGGCGAGGTGAGGTGAGCGTGAGGTGAGGGTGAGGTGAGCGCGAGGTGAGTGTGAGGTGAGTGTGAGCCCATGGTGTCTGGGCGCTCACTCTTGCCATCGCAGGCCACGATCTTCACTTTGTCGACCTTGACGAGGTCGGTGACCTCGCGGAACTCCACGTCGTTGAGCACGAAGGTCCACACGTTGTCACAGAACCGGTACGTGTTCAGAGAGCCCTGCACGCGGGGGAGGGAGGGGGCGGCGGGGGGGGGGGACACACACACACGGTGCCGGGGACACGGGCAGAGGATGGGTGACGCAGGGAGAGATTGGCGTGGGGACATTGTGGGGACATTGTGGGGACATTGTGGGGACATTGTGGGGACATTGTGGGGACATTGTGGGGACATTGTGGGGACATTGTGGGGACATTGTGGGGACATTGTGGGGACATTGTGGGGACATTGTGGGGACATTGTGGGGACATTGTGGGGACATTGTGGGGACATGGGGGGGGGCAGGGATGCACGGGAATTAAAAGGAGACGTACAGCACCAGAGATGCGGGGACAATTGGTGACACGGAGGGGGGGGGGGTGGGTGGGGGGTAACAAGGGAACAAATAAATAATTAGGCAAGTAAAGACCAATTAAAATCAATGCTTCACATCCTCCGATTAGCACGGTTGGCTACGTATGTTGCGAAAGAAGTATTAACATACAAGTACTGAATTACGTGCGTAGGAATACATTCAGGTAGAGTGTACGAGTCGAGTGGGCTAAACGGCAGAGCATGGGCGAGAGAACACATGGGCTGATGCGAATGCAAGATGCAGCGCTGATCAGACTGCAGCAACAACGGAAAGCGGAGGAGCGATGCTCACGACAACGAGCGGAGCGCGCTGGGCGGCGAGAAACGCAGTGCAATGGGTGGCACACTTGGTATGCATCTGCCAGTCATCTCAGTCAACACCCGGGTCTGGTCCCCATGACTTCCTGCCAGCAGCGAGCCTTACACGCTTCTAGCCTGGCACAAGCTGTTGTGCGTCTCTGTACATTTGCGAGTGTGTCTACGTGCATGCGTGCGTGGCCTCCGTCAGTCATCATCTCTGTCAGTCAATCCATAACACCGAGTCTGTCCCGGTGACCTCCTGCCAGCGAGCCTTCAAAACGTCACACCACGGCCGCAAAAGTGCACCTAGCCTGGCACGAGTTCCGCATTGACATCACCGCCACCACATACCGGGGAAGGGCGGTTGAGCGTGTGTGTGCGTGGAGCGGTAGTGTCGTGGTTAGCGTGTAGCGCTACGAACCCAGAGGCCCGAGTTCGATTCCTGCTCACGGCCAACACCAGTGACGATTATTTGAACCAGTCATGGGCCTCCCCTAGGTCGACTCGGCCTCAAATGAGTACCTGTTGTAGTGTGTAAACATCACCACTTGGGAGACAAAGGCGGTCGGGCTTGGTGCTGGCCACCCACCCCCTCGTGTACCGTTCTGGCCTTCATAGCCGCTCGATAACAGCACTTGCCCCAAAAGTCTATTGAGGCTATATAGGGGAATCTTACGTTTTTGTTTGTGCTAGTGTGTTTGTGTGTTTGTGTGCGAGCGAATCGGCCAGTCATCTCAGTCAGTCGACCCATGGCACCACCTGCGTCTGTCCCGTGACCTCCTGCCAGCGGGCGTTCGACACTTCACGTGGCTTTGACGTGCAGATAACCTGGCACAAGCGTCGTGGCGACATCGCCACCACTTAGTGGCGAATGGCGGTTGTTGTCGGGTGCGAGTGGCTTACGCGGAAGCTGATGCGGTTGCGCACGCGCTGCGCCAGCGCCGCGTTGATCGCCTTGTCGAACTGCAGTAGCACCTGCAGCGCCAGCTGAGGACTCATCTGCTGGGACTGGAGGCCCACACACAACCACCACCACCCACCACAAAACCCTCGTGAGTCACATCGCGCACAACGGCGGCAATCGGCGGCGCGCGTACAAAAGGAGGGGGAGGGAGTGTCATCTTTACCAGCCCGCACGCACGCATTTCTGGGGGGGGGGAGGCTTCAGACCTGGGACTAATTTCGTTGTTGCGATCACTTTTTTTTGTCAAGGGACCTTTTTGCCAGTATCAAAGTAGGGGAAAAAAACAGGAAGAAGTTTGTACCCTTTCTGGCAATAAAAGAGGAGTCGTTAGGATGTTCAAACACCAAATTAGAAACCTTTTTCAAGGAATAAAATCCGGCATTAACCACGCGTACTTTGTGGTGAACATGCAAACAAACGCTCTGATAATCATCAGAGCGTTGTGTTTGGTTAAGAACTACGCCACAATGGGTTATAGGATATCCCTCAAAGTCCATATCCTTGATGCTCATCTTGATAAATTCAAGGAGAACATGGGAGCGTACTTGGAGGAGCAAGGCGAGCGCTTCCACCAGGACATACTGGACTTTCAACGCCGCTACCAAGGTCAGTAGAACGAGAACATGATGGGAGACTACATTTGTGGGCAGATTCATGAACGTTATTTGGAGCATAATCGTAAATCTCGAAGAACTACTCACTTCTAAATCTTTTGTAGTCATTTTTTTGTTACTTTAGTATAAATACATGTAAATGTTCATTCATATGTGAACGAAAAGACAAATTCGCCCGTTTTCCCATTGAAAATAGGTCAATTTCAAAATATCACTGTCCTGGTCACAAAAGCAAAGTTTGTGGGGAATAATAGCCCATTTTCTATACTTTTTAGGCATAAGAAATTACGAAATAACACTTACCGCCCAGGAACAAAAAGTGTGTTACATCGTGTAATAAACGCATTGTCTTTGAAACTGATTGGTCTACAGTAGGGACAGCCAATTATTATTACTACGAAGTATTGTAATGAGAATGACACAGGCACTGTTCGTTAGTTGATATGACCTTTGCGTCACAATGTTCATTCCAAGCCAAGGACACTATTAAATGACATTGGCCGCAAGTATTCCGCGGCCTTGCCTCCCGCTGGTCCCCAGAGCCGGACACTCGGTTCTAAAAAAAAAAACCAACAACAACTCGCACTCTCCAACAACGACGACGACACCGCCTCAACGTCAGCGATCATACAGCAACATACACCGGGGGGGGGGGGGGGGGGGGGGGGGGGCTTACGTTGGGGATGCGTTCCCGAACAGGCGTGGCGACGGATATGGAAACGACGTTCGTCGTAGCGATATTAGCAGGGGAGCAGCGGTGGGCGGTTTGCGGGGAAGGGCGACGAGGTGGCGACGGGTAGCGAGAAAGGACGCCGAAGACGCCGCAGCCGCCAGCGACGCGGGCGTGAAGCCGAGACGACACAAAGCGGGCAGCGGTGTTCATAAAGCGACGGCGCATTTGCGAAACGACGTCAAAGGCGGGGGGGGGGGGGGAGGAAGACGTCAATTGCGTTTTTATTCTATGTACGAGGCGGTGTTGACGATGCACGTTGGATTTCTTCCGCACCGCACGTAGCCAACCGCGCTAATCGTGGAGGTGCCCCGCACTAAACGCAAAAATCAGTTCTAAAGAAATGAGTTTTGTCAATCTAAACGACAAATTGAAAGTGCAATGTCCCCAGTGGTCAAATAATATCGGAAGGAAGAGCGTTCCAGACGGCCGCAGAAGCGCGCACCCGGAAGCGCCACGCGATGATGATGATACGGTTACCGTCTTGACGAGTGCTACTATTTGCGCACCACTGCCAAAGCAGCACATTACTTCAGCAATTGTTTCTTGCTGCGGTTGTCCCACCTGATGACGGACGCTTGTGTTGCGCCCGAAACGTCGTGATTTCATTTATACCTATGCAACTTTATCGAAAGAACCAAAGAGTAAGCACATTATTTGTTTGATTACAAAGATACTCTGCTAAGGCCGAGCCGAGGGAGGCTTCAGGCTACCCCCTCACCAAAATTCTTCTTTTGCTACCAAATATTAGCCGCGGTTGAAAATCGAGCCCAGGTAACGCTCACGACAATGTATACACGACTAAGACGATGTGAACAGAAAGCTCCTTTTCACCACACACTCGCACGGATCAACCAAAGTACAACTCCTAACGTTAGATCTTGCATGGAGCCCCAGGCCGAGGGAGATTGACAGTTCTTTTGTGTTTCTTCCACTTGCGAATAATCGCACCAACTGTTGTCACCTTCACACCAAACTGCTTGGCAATGGTCTTGTAGCCCATTCCAGCCTTGTGTAGGTCTACAATCTTGTCCCTGACATCCTTGGAAAGCTCTTTGGTCTTGGCCATGGTGGAGAGTTTGGAATCTGATTGATTGCTTCTGTGGACAGGTGTCTTTTATACAGGTAACAAGCTGAAATTAGGAGCACTCCCTTTAAGAGTGTGCTCATAATCTCATCTCGTTACCTGTATAAAAGACACCTGGGAGCCAGAAATCTCTGATTGAGAGGGGGTCAAATACTTATTTCCCTCATTAAAATGCAAATCAATTTATGACATTTTTGACATGCGTTTTTCTGGATTTTGTTGTTATTCTGTCTCTCACTGTTCAAATAAACCTACCATTAAAATTATAGACTGATCATTTCTTTGTCAGTGGGCAAACGTACAAAATCGGTAGGGGATCAAATACTTTTTCCCCCCTCACTAACCCCCTACACCCTCCCCCTCTCCTCAATGTTTCAAGAGCCGCACCGCAACAACGTCACAAAGCGGCAATCCTTAAAGAGCCGCGTGCGGCTCTGGAACCGTATGTTGTGCCCCCCCCCACGAGTCCTATAACCCCATGGAGCCGCAATCCCATTCTACTCAAAGCCCACACCCCCTCTTTTTAGCCCTTCGTGGAAACGGCGCCGTCCCCGCCAACCTCCTCCATCAGCCGGATCATCGTTCATGTAGCCGTCAACCACCCAATTCGTTCCTCCCCACTTTATTGCAGACCAATTCATTCAGACCGTATTGGTCACCCCGTGGTGCCCTTATGAATGTCAACGTTCGTCCTACACAAAGTTCGATCACAAGGGAGAAACACAAACACATGGACATTTACACCATTGGAAACCTCATTTGCCAGTAACAAAAAATGATAATTGGTTTTTTACCCTTTTATCTGGCAACAAAACTGACTCCTTGTAAAAAAAGGTGTCAGTTTTGTTGCCAGATAAAAGGGTAAAAAACCAATTATCATATTTTGTTACTGGCAAATGAGGTTTCCAATGGTGTAAATGCTTAACCCGAGCTCTCATACTCTGATGGTGCATTGTCTTTGAGTTGTGCGCCTTTTGGCGTCTTCTGGTCCAACACCATGTGAGACGAGGCTCTGAAGAAAGCCGTCTCGGGTGTGGACCAATCAATTTCAAGGACAGTGCCACATACATTATCAGAGTTGTTGTTTTTTGTTTGCGTTCCGACCGCAGGTATTGTGGTCAATGTAAACGTGACTCCTTGTAAAAAAAGGTGTCAGTTTTGTTGCCAGATAAAAGGGTAAAAAAACAATTATCACATGGACATTTGTTTTAACTCAATTTCTCTGTACAAGAATACGGGGTAAACCATATGGCTTTACAGGTATGCCACTATACACTACTATCAACTACTACATACCCGTCAACCACTTATCAGTGCCCTATCTTATGACAGCCCAACTCGGACCTTATTGGTCTCCCCGTGCACCTTGTGTCCACGTTCGTCCTACACAAAGTCACCATCACAAGGGAGAAACACAGACACAAACAAACGCTTCGCCATGTGGACCTGAAATCTCGATTTTCCCCTGTACAAAAATATGGGCTAACGCGTATGGGTTGCGGCAGATGTGTTGTTTCCTTGAGCATGATACAAACAAAAACCACTTCGTAAGATCACCACACCAAGCCTCGTGTGGTCTCTAAACTCCAACCACGGCCAGGACGTGCGCATCTCAAATTAAATACTTAAGACCGTGTGTTAGTGAACACCGTGGGACGAGGGAATCCCACACTCCCCACAGCCTAGCGAGTTAGCAGCACCTACAAAGTCCGGCACGGCACACGAGCGGGCGGGCGGGGCTGGCCAGAACCCACGCCCGGCCGCCTTTGTCTCCCCAGCGGCGATGTCCGCTACACACACCGCGCAACCGGGTAACTCGCTTGAGGCCGAGTCGACCTAGGGGCGAGGCTCAGAACCCACCTCGGATCGTTCCCCTCACCCGGGCGTCGGCGGCCGCGAGCGGGAACCGAACTCGACCCGCCCCGGGCTCCCACCACCACCACCACCACAACTCACGACCACGCCACCGTTTAAACCGCCGATAATCAAACAACAACACAAACAACAGCGGCCACACGTCCAGAGTGTTAGGAGAACTCCACTCTGTCGCTCGGGCCTACGTCTCCCGCGCGGAGCCTCGAGCTCGCCTAGCGCCCGCTGCCGCCGCCGCCGCCTCAGCGCCCGCCACTCGAGCCCGCCCGGGGTCGCCTCTCTCGCGCGGCGTAGGTCGCCTTCACCTGGATGAGCTCGTCCAGGCTCTCCTGGAGGCTGTTGCCCAGCGTCGTGTTCCTGTACAGCTGGTAGGCCATGGTGGAGGTGTGGTGCGGGTGAGGAGACGGAGCCCTCACGGGTGGAGGTGGGGGTAGCGGTGAGGGCGAGCGGCGAGGGCGAGTGGTGAGGACAGCGGTGGCGTGAGACGACAGCGGTGAGTTGAGAGCGGTGGCGTGAAGCGACAGCGGTGGCGTGAGGCGACAGCCGTGGAGTGAGCTGAGCGCGGCTGGGAATCGCCGTCACCTTCGCCTCTTCCTTATATAGGCGGACGGCTCTACGGCGCCCGGCGAGGGACACAGGGTGAAGCCAACAAAAAAAACGCGATTAAAAAAACTTGTAACGCTATCACATTCAGATGTATTGGAGTTTTAAACCCCCCTACTCAGCGCTTTCGCGAACAATATTATGCATAATAGAGGGGTTTTTTTTTGGGTTAGATCGCGTAAATATAAATGTGTCGTTAAATCCGCCACCACCCGACGCAGCCAATTAGTAAGTGTTGTCGCGTGAACAAAACGTGCCAATCCGTGACTGGTGTATTGGAGAGTAAACCCACTACAACATTTGCAATGTTACTCTCTGCGTTTACTCTCCAACACACCCGTTGTGCTGTACCAGTAACGAATTGCCATGTTGTGTTTACGTGCGCAAACCTTGCTAGTTGGCTGTGTCGGGTGGTGGCGGGTTTAACGACACCACATTTATATATTTACGCGATATAACCCCAAAAAACAACCTCTATTATAGACTTTGGGGCCGTCCATAAATGACGTCACGCACCTAGCTGGGGGGGGGGGGGGTGTCAGACATTTGAGGCACTGTAAGCGTGAACAATCAATCAAGAACTGAAATGATTTATCAAATCTTTCCAATGATTGCTAAGATAGAATCCATCTTCTCGGTTGAAATTGTCTCTGTGTTTGTATATGTGGATAGCCTCATGAACGAATCTCTCATGGAAGCCAGATGGCTTACAAAGAACCTCCGTCTTGGAAAAGTCAATGGCATGTGAGCCTACTGAATTAGAACAATGATCTGCTACGGCCGAGGTGTTGGTCCTACCGTGTTTAAGGTCTGCTTTATGTTCACGAATGCGGTCCGAGATATGGCGTTTGGTTTCTCCAATGTAACTACTACCACAGAGGCAACTTAGTTTGTAGACACCAGGGTATTGTATGTCCGGAATCACATCTTTTACAGACGGAACCAGATCACGGATTTTATGTAATGTGTTGAAACGGACCTGGATCTTGTGTTTATTCAAGATTTTGGAGATCTTTTTTTTTTTTGTGATCCCAGCAATGTAGGGTAAAGTGATGGTTTTGAAAGGCTCCTCAAGAGGGTTCTTCTTCATGGTTTGAGTGATAGCTTTGCGGATTGTATAGTCGGAGTAACCATTAGCCCTAAGAGCTTGGTGTACGTGCTTGAGTTCACTGCTTATGTGTTCCTGGTCGGATATGCATTGGGCTCTATGATACAGAGTCTTGATGAGAGAATTCTTCTGTGATGGATGGTGGTGGGAATCCGGTTTCAGATAAGCATCCGTATGGGTAGCTTTCCTGTAGACAGAGTGGCTCATTGAACCATCAGGTCTCTTTTTAATTAGGACATCCAAAAAAGGTATCTTGCCATCTATTTCGACTTCCATGGTAAATCTGATGGCTGGGTGTATGGAATTGATGTGGTCGAAGAATTTGTCTAGAGCAGGCCGGCCATGTGGCCAGATGACAAAAGTGTCATCCACGTACCTCTTCCATAAGGTTGGGCGCAGAGTGGCAGTCTGGATGGCGTCAGTCTCAAATTTCTCCATGAAAATGTTAGCTATAACTGGAGAAAGGGGGGAGCCCATTGGGGTGCCCTCAGTTTGTTTGTAGAAAGTTCCATTCCAAGTGAAGTATGTATTGGTTAAACAGTGTCTCACCAGGGGGGGTACCTCAGTGTTTAGTCCTTGATGAACCAAGTCTTCAATGATTGCAATGGTGTCAGGTACAGGAACCTTGGTGAATAAGGAAACTACATCAAAACTGACAAGCAGGTCGTCTGGGGACAGGGAAATACCCTTGATTGTTGATACCAGGTGAGTAGAATTTTGTACCGCAGAGGTGGTCTTTCCAGTGAAAGGACGCAGGATTTCAGACAAAAAACGAGCTAGTTTGTAGGTGGGGGAGCTGATAGTAGAGACTATGGGACGAAGAGGTGTATCAACTTTATGTATTTTTGGTAAGCCGTATAATCTTGGTGGCCTGGCAGCAGAAGGTTTCAACAAAAACTGTTTAGATTGATCAATTAATGCGGTTGAATCAGAAATTATTTTGTTGGTTTGTGTGACGAGGCTGTTGGTGGGATCTCTTTTTATTTTTGTATAACTACCATCGTCGAGTAATTCTTTAATTTTGTTGTTGTATTCTATTTTATCCATGATAACAGTAGCATTGCCTTTGTCAGCTGAGAGAACTACAATATCATTCCTCTTTTTTAATTTATATAATTCAAAACGCTCATCTTTGCTGAGGTTGCTAGCTGGCATCTTAGCGTTTTTGAGGGTTGCAGCGATTTCAGATCTTGCTACGTCTGCAGCGATGTGACCCAGGCCCCTGAGAGCAACGTCTACTTGGGCAATTATATCATTAACTGGTATGTGTTTAGGTGTGACTGCAAAGTTTAGACCTTTAGCTAAAACGGATTTCAGACCATCGGAAATAGAACTGTTACTGCGATTAATTACGACTTTATTAACGTCTAACTTTTTGGTGTGTGGGTCCGGTCTTTTGTTTAAGAGGAGGTTAAATTTGGAAATCAGGTTTTCCTTACATTTGGTCGACATAGTAGCAGCTGAAGAGGCAGTCATATTGTCTACATGTTCCCAATCCGATGTGGACATTATTGCCGTCAATGATAAGTGTGATTTGTAGAGTGTCTTGTCTAACTGATCTAGTTCTGTGCGTATAAGTCTGATTTTTTCTGAGATAAGAGCTAAGCTAGTTTTGAAAAGAATTCGTTTCGCATTAGAAGAAGTTACAGTAGCAGAGGTGAGTGTAAATGCGATTGGTATTACCCCAGAGTCGCGGCATCTCTTCAGGAAGGTGAGAGACTCTACGGGGAGGGTTTTCACATAACTTTAAGATCTTTCAACAAACTCCGGGATAAGAAAGCTCAGCTGATCGAGTCTCTCACCTTCCTGAAGAGATGCCGCGACTCTGGGGTAATACCAATCGCATTTACACTCACCTCTGCTACTGTAACTTCTTCTAATGCGAAACGAATTCTTTTCAAAACTAGCTTAGCTCTTATCTCAGAAAAAATCAGACTTATACGCACAGAACTAGATCAGTTAGACAAGACACTCTACAAATCACACTTATCATTGACGGCAATAATGTCCACATCGGATTGGGAACATGTAGACAATATGACTGCCTCTTCAGCTGCTACTATGTCGACCAAATGTAAGGAAAACCTGATTTCCAAATTTAACCTCCTCTTAAACAAAAGACCGGACCCACACACCAAAAAGTTAGACGTTAATAAAGTCGTAATTAATCGCAGTAACAGTTCTATTTCCGATGGTCTGAAATCCGTTTTAGCTAAAGGTCTAAACTTTGCAGTCACACCTAAACACATACCAGTTAATGATATAATTGCCCAAGTAGACGTTGCTCTCAGGGGCCTGGGTCACATCGCTGCAGACGTAGCAAGATCTGAAATCGCTGCAACCCTCAAAAACGCTAAGATGCCAGCTAGCAACCTCAGCAAAGATGAGCGTTTTGAATTATATAAATTAAAAAAGAGGAATGATATTGTAGTTCTCTCAGCTGACAAAGGCAATGCTACTGTTATCATGGATAAAATAGAATACAACAACAAAATTAAAGAATTACTCGACGATGGTAGTTATACAAAAATAAAAAGAGATCCCACCAACAGCCTCGTCACACAAACCAACAAAATAATTTCTGATTCAACCGCATTAATTGATCAATCTAAACAGTTTTTGTTGAAACCTTCTGCTGCCAGGCCACCAAGATTATACGGCTTACCAAAAATACATAAAGTTGATACACCTCTTCGTCCCATAGTCTCTACTATCAGCTCCCCCACCTACAAACTAGCTCGTTTTTTGTCTGAAATCCTGCGTCCTTTCACTGGAAAGACCACCTCTGCGGTACAAAATTCTACTCACCTGGTATCAACAATCAAGGGTATTTCCCTGTCCCCAGACGACCTGCTTGTCAGTTTTGATGTAGTTTCCTTATTCACCAAGGTTCCTGTACCTGACACCATTGCAATCATTGAAGACTTGGTTCATCAAGGACTAAACACTGAGGTACCCCCCCTGGTGAGACACTGTTTAACCAATACATACTTCACTTGGAATGGAACTTTCTACAAACAAACTGAGGGCACCCCAATGGGCTCCCCCCTTTCTCCAGTTATAGCTAACATTTTCATGGAGAAATTTGAGACTGACGCCATCCAGACTGCCACTCTGCGCCCAACCTTATGGAAGAGGTACGTGGATGACACTTTTGTCATCTGGCCACATGGCCGGCCTGCTCTAGACAAATTCTTCGACCACATCAATTCCATACACCCAGCCATCAGATTTACCATGGAAGTCGAAATAGATGGCAAGATACCTTTTTTGGATGTCCTAATTAAAAAGAGACCTGATGGTTCAATGAGCCACTCTGTCTACAGGAAAGCTACCCATACGGATGCTTATCTGAAACCGGATTCCCACCACCATCCATCACAGAAGAATTCTCTCATCAAGACTCTGTATCATAGAGCCCAATGCATATCCGACCAGGAACACATAAGCAGTGAACTCAAGCACGTACACCAAGCTCTTAGGGCTAATGGTTACTCCGACTATACAATCCGCAAAGCTATCACTCAAACCATGAAGAAGAACCCTCTTGAGGAGCCTTTCAAAACCATCACTTTACCCTACATTGCTGGGATCACAAAAAAAAAAAAGATCTCCAAAATCTTGAATAAACACAAGATCCAGGTCCGTTTCAACACATTACATAAAATCCGTGATCTGGTTCCGTCTGTAAAAGATGTGATTCCGGACATACAATACC
Source organism: Petromyzon marinus (assembly GCF_048934315.1). Lineage (NCBI taxonomy): Eukaryota > Metazoa > Chordata > Hyperoartia > Petromyzontiformes > Petromyzontidae > Petromyzon > Petromyzon marinus. The sequence goes on from NC_133723.1 coordinate 3,186,907, forward strand.
CTGGTGTCTACAAACTAAGTTGCCTCTGTGGTAGTAGTTACATTGGAGAAACCAAACGCCATATCTCGGACCGCATTCGTGAACATAAAGCAGACCTTAAACACGGTAGGACCAACACCTCGGCCGTAGCAGATCATTGTTCTAATTCAGTAGGCTCACATGCCATTGACTTTTCCAAGACGGAGGTTCTTTGTAAGCCATCTGGCTTCCATGAGAGATTCGTTCATGAGGCTATCCACATATACAAACACAGAGACAATTTCAACCGAGAAGATGGATTCTATCTTAGCAATCATTGGAAAGATTTGATAAATCATTTCAGTTCTTGATTGATTGTTCACGCTTACAGTGCCTTTCAGACAGCATACATAAAAACAAATTTCGTCTCCCCCCTCCTCTTTTCAAAAAAAAAAAATAGATGGACTAGTCCTGGCAAACTGCCATCGTTGCGCGTGACGCAAACGTTATTTTTATATATAAATAAATAAATATGCCGTTTTCAAAATAAATTTATGCAAACCGACACACCTGATGATGACCGTTTGAGTTATGGTCGAAACGTCGTGAGAATTTTTTTTTATTGTTTTATATATATTTTGTTATTTTGTTGTTTCTCTTCAACGTGACTTTACCGAAAAAACTAAGAATATGAGGTGTGATGATTTGAGAAATGTGACGTCACATCTAAATGCGCAACTTTATAAATAAATATAGACAACACGTTCTACTTAATTAAATAGACTTTTTTTTTATAAATGTTTTCTCCTACAACATCAGAGTGCAGCGCCACATTGAATACGCACTACAATGACAATAGTTTACAGCGATTTGAAGCATGTTTTATTTTTTTGGGGGGGGGGGGAGGGGCAGAGCTTTGTGACGTCATATTTGAGGGGGGTCTTACTTTTTGTGACGCCGTGTGACGAAGAGGGGGGTGGGTCAAAAATCGTGCAAAATCGCGTGACGTCATTTATGGACGGCCCCTATATTGTATTTAAGACAGGATGAATCAGATGAGCTATAAAGCTCTTATCCAGAGATGTCCAGTAGGGGCACGCGGTCAGAACGTCACAACAACAAACAGTTCCAAAAAGTATAGGAAAGGGTTTTTATTATTATTACTGTGCCTGCAACGTGAACCCGGTGAACCCGAGTTCGATTCCCGCTCACGGCCACCAGCAACGAGTGATGATTTATCGGAACCGGTCGTGGTCCACCCCTAGGTCGACTCAGCCTCAAATGAGTACAGTCACCGGTGCGGTGTGTAGTAAACATCGCCACTGGAGAGACAAAGACGGCCGAGCGTGGTCCTGGCCACCCACCCCCTCGTGTGCCGTGCCGGCCTTCATAGGTGCTCGCTAACAGCACTTGCCCCGACAGTCTGTTTAGGCTATGCGGGGGATCTTTGTCTTTGGAGATTGCATGGAGCACGGCCGGTGAATCTGTCAGTCATCTCAGTCAACCCGTGGCACCCGGTCTGCCCCGTGACCTCCTGCACCTAGCCTGGCACCGTAGGGGGCACAGGCTGTGAATCTGTCAGTCATCTCAGTCAACCCGTGGCACCCGGTCTGCCCCGTGACCTCCTGCACCTAGCCTGGCACCGTAGGGGGCACAGGCTGTGAATCTGTCAGTCATCTCAGTCAACCCGTGGCACCCGGTCTGTCCCGTGACCTCGTGCACCTAGCCTGGCACCGTAGGGGGCACAGGCTGTGAATCTGCCAGTCATATCAGTCAACCCGTGGCACCCGGTCTGTCCCGTGACCTCCTGCACCTAGCCTGGCACCGTAGGGGGCACAGGCGGTGCATCTGTCAGTCATCTCAGTAAACCCGTGACACTCGGTCTGTCCTGTGACCTCCTGCACCTAGCCTGGCACCGTAGGGGGCACAGGCGGTGAATCTGTCAGTCATCGCAGTCAACCCGTGGCACCCGGTCTGTCCCGTGACCTCGTGCATCTAGCCTGGCACCGTAGGGGGCACAGGCGGTGAATCTGTCAGTCATCTCAGTCAACCCGTGACACTCGGTCTGTCCCGTGACCTCTTGCACCTAGCCTGGCACCGTAGGGGGCACAGGCGGTGAATCTGTCAGTCATCGCAGTCAACCCGTGGCACCCGGTCTGTCCCGTGACCTCGTGCATCTAGCCTGGCACCGTAGGGGGCACAGGCTGTGCATCTGTCAGTCATCTTAGTCAACCCGTACCACCTGGGTGTCTGTCCCGTGACCTCCGCCTGGCCAGCAAGCGACCCTTCGACACACTTCACGCCGCCGCCTCAAAGTGCACCTAGCCTGGCACAAGCGCCGTTGTAACGTCACCGCCACCGAGCGACGATCGGCGGCGGCTGTTGCTGTTGTGCGTGCGGGGTTTGCGATTTCTCCACCTCTTCGGCACAAGTTCCCTCTGGACTCAAAGGCCTATCCTCCCATAGCTCGCGTGCCACGGTGGCTAGGAGATGTTATCTCCCTCGCCTGGCTGCAGGAGGTCGTGGGTTCAACACCGGCCCTGACGCCTGCTGCTGCTGCTGTCTATTTGGAGTTTGCGGTGTCTCTCTCTCTCAGTGGTCGCGTGGATTTTTGTCCATATCCTCCATTTTTTTCCCCACGCCCCCCCCCGTTATAACGCAGAATACACCCCTCCCCCTCCCCCCCCGTTATAACGCAGAACACACCCCTCCCCTCCCCCTCCTACCCCCGTTATAACGCAGAACACACCCCTCCCCTCCCCCCCCCCGTTATAACGCAGAACACAGCCCTCCCCCCCCGTTATAACACAGAACACACCCCTCCCCCCCCCGTTATAACGCAGAACACACCCCTCCCCCCCCCGTTATAACACAGAACAGACCCCTCCCCCCCCGTTATAACGCAGAACACACCCCTCCCCTCCCCCCCCCCGTTAAAACGCAGAACACACCCCTCTCCCTCCCCGCCCGTTATAACGCAGAACACACCCCTCCCCCCCCCCCCGTTATAAGACAGAACACACCCCTCCCCCCCCCCGTTATAACACAGAACACACCTCCCCCCCCGTTATAACGCAGAACACACGCCCCCCCCCCGTTATAACGCAGAACACAGCCCTCCCCTCTCCCCCCGTTATAACGAAGAACACACCCCTCCCCCTTCCCCCCCCGTTATAACGCAGAACACCCCCCTCCCCTCCCCTCCCCTCCCCTCCCCGCCCCCGTTATAACGCAGAACACACCCCTCCCCCTCCCCCCCCCGTTATAACGAAGAACAGACCCCTCCCCCCCGTTATAATGAAGAACACCCCCCCCCCGTTATAAGGCAGAACACACCCCTCCCCTCCCCCTCCCCCCCCCGTTATAACGCAGAACACACCCATCCCCCCCCCGTTATAGCACAGAACACACCTCCCCCCCCCGTTATAACGCAGAACACACGCCCCCCCCCCGTTATAACGCAGAACACAGCCCTCCTCCCCCGTTATAACGCAGAACACACCTCCCCCCCCGTTATAACGCAGAACACCCCCCCCCCGTTATAACACAGAACACACCCCCCCCCCCCCGTTATAACGCAGAACACACCCCTCCCCCCCCCGTTATAACGCAGAACACACCCCTCCCCCCCCGTTATAACGCAGAACACAGCCCTCCCCCCCCGTTATAACGCAGAACACACCCCTCCTCCCCCGTTATAACAGAACACACCTCCCCCCCCCGTTATAACGCAGAACACACCCCCCCCCGTTATAACACAGAACACACCCCTCCCCCTCCCGTTATAACGCAGAACACACCCCTCCCCCCCGTTATAACGCAGAACACACCCCTCCCCCCCCCGTTATAACGCAGAACACAGCCCTCCCCCCCGTTATAACGCAGAACACACCCCTCCTCCCCCGTTATAACAGAACACACCACCCCCCTCCCCGTTATAACGCAGAACACACCCCTCCCCCCCGTTATAACGCGGAACACAGCCCTCCTCCCCCGTTATAACGCAGAACACACCCCTCCTCCCCCCGTTATAACAGAACACACCCCTCCCCCCCCCGTTATAACGCAGAACACACCCCTCCCCCCCCCCCGTTATAACGCAGAACACACCCCTCCCCCTCCCCCTCCCCCGTTATAACGAAGAACACACCCCTCCCCCCCCCGTTATAACGCAGAACACACCCCTCCCCCCGTTATAACGCAGAACACACCCCTCCCCTCCCCCCCCCCGTTATAACGCAGAACACACCCATCCCCCTCCCCCTCCCCCGTTATAACGAAGAACACACCCCTCCCCCTCCCCCCCCGTTATAACGCAGAACACAGCCCTCCCCCGTTATAACGAAGAACACACCCCTCCCCCCCCCGTTATAACGAAGAACACACCGCTCCCCTCCCCCCCCGTTATAACGCAGAACACAGCCCTCCTCCCACGTTATAACGCAGAACACACCCCTCCTCCGCCCGTTATAACAGAACACACCCCTCCTCCCCCGTTATAACGCAGAACACACCCCTCCTCCGCCCGTTATAACAGAACACACCCCTCCTCCCCCGTTATAACGCAGAACACACCCCTCCCCCGTTATAACGAAGAACACAGCCCTCCTCCCCCGTTATAACGCAGAACACAGCCCTCCTCCCCCCGTTATAACAGAACACACCCCTCCTCCCCCGTTATAACGCAGAACACACCCCTCCCCCGTTATAACGAAGAACACAGCCCTCCTCTCCCGTTATAACGCAGAACACACCCCTCCCCCTCCCGTTATAACGCAGAACACAGCCCTCCCCCCCCGTGATAACGCAGAACACAGCCCTCCTCCCCCGTTATAACAGAACACACCACCCCCCCCCGTTATAACGCAGAACACACCCCTCCCCCCCCGTTATAACAGAACACACCCCTCCCCCCCCCGTTATAACGCAGAACACACCCCTCCCCCCCCCGTTATAACAGAACACACCCCTCGTTATAACGCAGAACACACCACTCCCCCCCCGTTATAACGCAGAACACACCCCTCCCCCCCCGTTATAACGCAGAACACACACTTCCCCCTCCCCCTCCCCCGTTATAACGAAGAACACACCCATCCCGCTCCCCCCCCCGTTATAACGCAGAACACACCCCTCCCCCCCCCGTTATAACGCAGAACACACCCCTCCCCTCCCCCCCGTTATAACGCAGAACATACCCTTCCCCCTCCCACCCCCGTTATAACGCAGAACACACCCCTCCTCCCCCATTATAACGCAGAACACACCCCTCCTCCCCCCGTTATAACAGAACACCCCCCTCCGCCTCCCCCCCCCCCGTTATAAGGCAGAACACACCCCTCCCCCTCCCCCCAGTTATAACGCAGAAGACACCCCTCCCCCTCCCCTCCCGTTATAACGCAGAACACACCCCTCCCCCTCCCCCCCCCGTTATAACGCAGAACAAACCCCTCCCCCCCCCCCGTTATAACGCAGAACACACCCCTCCCCCACCGTTATAACGCAGAACACACCCCTCCCCCCCCCCCCCCCGTTATAACGCAGAACACACCCCTCCCCCCCAGTTATAACACAGAACACACCCCTCCCCCCCCCGTTATAACACAGAACACACCCCTCCCCCCCCCGTTATAACACAGAACACAACCCTTCCCCCCACCGTTATAACACACAACACACACCCCCGTTATAACACAGAACACACCCCTCCTCCCCCCGTTATTACACAGAACACACCCCTCCCCCCCGTTATAACACAGAACACACCCCTCCCTCCCGTTATAACGCAGAACACACCCCTCCCCCCCCCGTTATAACACAGAACACACCCCTCCTTCCCCGTTATAATGCAGAACACACCCCCCCGTTATAACACAGAACACACCCCTCCCCCCCCCGTTATAACGCAGAACACACCCTTGCCCCCCCCCCCGTTATAACGCAGAACACACCCCTCCCCCGCCGTTATAACGCAGAACACACCCTCCCCCCCCGTTATAACAGAACACACCCCTCCTCCCCCCGTTATTACACAGAACACACCCCTCCCCGCTATAATACAGAACACACCCCTCCCCCCCCGTTATAACACAGAACACACCCCTCCTCCCCCGTTATAACACAGAACACACCCCTCCTCCCCCCGTTATTACACAGAACACACCCCTCCCCCCCGTTATAACACAGAACACACCCCTCCCTCCCGTTATAACGCAGAACACACCCCTCCCCCCCCCGTTATAACACAGAACACACCCCTCCTTCCCCGTTATAATGCAGAACACACCCCCCCGTTATAACACAGAACACACCCCTCCCCCCCCCGTTATAACGCAGAACACACCCTTGCCCCCCCCCCCGTTATAACGCAGAACACACCCCTCCCCCGCCGTTATAACGCAGAACACACCCTCCCCCCCCGTTATAACAGAACACACCCCTCCTCCCCCCGTTATTACACAGAACACACCCCTCCCCGCTATAATACAGAACACACCCCTCCCCCCCCGTTATAACACAGAACACACCCCTCCTCCCCCGTTATAACACAGAACACACCCCTCCTCCCCCCGTTATTACACAGAACACACCACTCCCCCCCCATTATAACACAGAACACACCCCTCCCCCCCCGTTATAACACAGAACACACCCCTCCCCCCCGTTATAACGCAGAACACACCCCTCCCCCACGTTATAACACAGAACACACCCCCCCGTTATAACACAGAACACACCCCTCCCCCTCCCCCCCCCGTTATAACACAGAACACACCCCTCCCCCGTTATAATGCAGAACACCCCCTCCCCCTCCCCCGTTATAACGCAGAACACACCCCTCCCCCCCGTTATAACACAGAACAGACCGCTCCTCCCCCCGTTATAACAGAACACACCCCTCCCCCCCCCGTTATAACACAGAACACACCCCTCCCCCCCGTTATAACGCAGAACACACCCTAACCCCCCCCTTATAACAGAACACACCCCTCTACCCCCGTTATTACACAGAACACACCCCTCCCCCCCGTTATAACACAGAACACACCCCTCCCCCCCGTTATAACACAGAACACACACCCCCGTTATAACACAGAACACCCCCCCCCCCCCCGTTATAACACAGAACACACCCCTCCCCCCCCGTTATAACACAGAACACACCCCTCCCCCCCCGTTATAACACAGAACACACACCCCCGTTATAACACAGAACACCCCCCACGTTATAACACAGAACACACCCCTCCCCCCCCGTTATAACACAGAACACACCCCTCCTCCCCGTTATAACGCAGAACACACCCCTCCCCCCCCGTTATAACACAGAACACACCCCTCCCCCCCCCGTTATAACGCAGAACACCCCCCCGTTATAACACAGAACACACCCCTCCCCCCCCGTTATAACACAGAACACACCCCTCCCCCCCCGTTATAACGCAGACCACACCCCTCCCCCCCCCGTTATAACACAGAACACACCCCTCCCCCCCCGTTATAACGCAGAATACACCCCCGTTATAACACAGAACACACCCCTCCCGTTATAACACAGAACACACCCCTCACCCGTTATAACGCAGAACACACCCCTCCCCCCCCCGTTATAACACAGAACACAACCCTTCCCCCCACCGTTATAACACACAACACACACCCCCGTTATAACACAGAACACACCCCTCCTCCCCCCGTTATTACACAGAACACACCCCTCCCCCCCCGTTATAACACAGAACACACCCCTCCCTCCCGTTATAACGCAGAACACACCCCTCCCCCCCCGTTATAACACAGAACACACCCCTCCTTCCCCGTTATAATGCAGAACACACCCCCCCGTTATAACACAGAACACACCCCTCCCCCCCCCGTTATAACGCAGAACACACCCTTGCCCCCCCCCGTTATAACGCAGAACACACCCCTCCCCCGCCGTTATAACGCAGAACACACCCTCCCCCTCCCCCCCCGTTATAACAGAACACACCCCTCCTCCCCCCGTTATTACACAGAACACACCCCTCCCCTCCCCGTTATAATACAGAACACACCCCTCCCCCCCCGTTATAACACATAACACACCCCTCCCCCCCCCGTTATAACACAGAACACACCCCTCCTCCCCCCGTTATTACACAGAACACACCCCTCCCCCCCCCATTATAACACAGAACACACCCCTCCCCCCCCCGTTATAACACAGAACACACCCCTCCCCCCCGTTATAACGCAGAACACACCCCTTCCCCCGTTATAACACAGAACACACCCCCCCGTTATAACACAGAACACACCCCTCCCCCTCCCCCCCCGTTATAACACAGAACACACCTCTCCCCCGTTATAATGCAGAACACACCCCTCCCCCTCCCCCGTTATAACGCAGAACACACCCCTCCCCCCCGTTATAACACAGAACACACCGCTCCTCCCCCCGTTATAACAGAACACACCCCTCGCCCCCCCCCGTTATAACGCAGAACACACCCCTCCCCCCCGTTATAACGCAGAACACACCCTCCCCCTCCCCCCCCGTTATAACAGAACACACCCCTCCTCCCCCCGTTATTACACAGAACACACCCCTCCCCCCCCCCCGTTATAACACAGAACACACCCCTCCCCCCCCCGTTATAACACAGAACACACACCCCCGTTATAACGCAGAACACCCCCCCCCCGTTATAACACAGAACACACCCCTCCCCCCCGTTATAACACAGAACACACCCCTCCCCCCCGTTATAACGCAGAACACACCCCTCCCCCCCGTTATAGCACAGAACACACCCCTCCCCCGTTATAACGCAGAACACCCCCCCCCGTTATAACACAGAACACACCCTCCCCCCCCCGTTATAACACAGAACACACCCCTCCCCCCCCGTTATAACGCAGAAAACACCCCTCCCCCTCGTTATAACACAGAACACACCCCTCCCCCCCGTTATAACGCAGAACACACCCCCCCGTTATAACACAGAACACACCCCTCCCCCTCCCGTTATAACACAGAACACACCCCTCCCCCTCCCCCGTTATAACGCAGAACACACCCCTCCCCCGTTATAACGCAGAACACACCCCTCCCCCCCCGTTATAACACAGAACACACCCCTCCCTCCCCGTTATAACACAGAACACACCCCTCCTCCCCCGTTATAACACAGAACACACCCCTCCCCCCGTTATAACGCAAAACACACCCCCCCCCGTTATAACACAGAACACACCCCTCCCCCTCCCCCCCCCCCGTTTTAACACAGAACACACCCCTCCCCCGTTATAACGCAGAACACACCTCTCCCCCGTTATAACGCAGAACACACCCCTCCCCCCCGTTGTAACACAGAACACACCCCTCCTCCCCCCGTTATAACAGAACACACCCCTCCCCCCCCCCGTTATAACGCAGAACACACCCCTCCCCCCCCCCGTTATAACGCAGAACACACCCTCCCCCTCCCCACCGTTATAACAGAACACACCCCTCCTCCCCCCGTTATTACACAGAACACACCCCTCCCCCCGTTATAACACAGAACACACCCCTCCCCCCCGTTATAACACAGAACACACACCCCCGTTAAAACACAGAACACCACCCCCCCGTTATAACACAGAACACACCCCTCCCCCCCCCGTTATAACACAGAACACACCCCTCCCCCCCCCGTTATAACACAGAACACACACCCCCGTTATAACACAGAACACCCCCCCGTTATAACACAGAACACACCCCTCCCCCCCGTTATAACACAGAACACACCCCTCCCCCTCCGTTATAACGCGGAACACACCCCTCCCCCCCCGTTATAACACAGAACACACCCCTCCCCCCCCCCGTTATAACGCAGAACACCCCCCCCCCGTTAAAACACAGAACACACCCCTCCCCCCCCCGTTATAACACAGAAAACACCCATCCCCCCCCGTTATAACGCAGACCACACCCTCCCCCCCGTTATAACAGAACACACCCCTCCTCCCCCCGTTATTACACAGAACACACCCCTCCCCCCCGTTATAACACAGAACACACCCCTCCCCCCCGTTATAACACAGAACACACACCCCCGTTATAACACAGAACACCCCCCCCCCCCGTTATAACACAGAACACACCCCTCCCCCCCCGTTATAACACAGAACACACCCCTCCCCCCCGTTATAACGCAGAACACACCCCTCCCCCCGTTATAACACAGAACACACCCCTCCCCCCCCGTTATAACGCAGAACCCCCCCCCCGTTATAACACAGAACACACCCCTCCCCCCCCGTTATAACACAGAACACACCCCTCCCCCACGTTATAACGCAGAACACACCCTCCCCCTCCCCCCCGTTATAACAGAACACACCCCTCTACCCCCGTTATTACACAGAACACACCCCTCCCCCCCGTTATAACACAGAACACACCCCTCCCCCCGTTATAACACAGAACACACACCTCCGTTATAACACAGAACACCCCCCCCCCGTTATAACACAGAACACACCCCTCCCCCCCCGTTATAACACAGAACACACCCCCCCCCCCCCCGTTATAACACAGAACACACACCCCCGTTATAACACAGAACACCCCCCCCCCCGTTATAACACAGAACACACCCCTCCCCCCCCGTTATAACACAGAACACACCCCTCCTCCCCGCTATAATGCAGAACACACCCCTCCCCCCCCCGTTATAACACAGAACACACCCCTCCCCCCCCCCGTTATAACGCAGAACACCCCCCCGTTATAACACAGAACACACCCCTCCCCCCCCCGTTATAACACAGAACACACCCCTCCCCCCCGTTATAACGCAGACCACACCCCTCCCCCCCCCCGTTATAACACAGAACACACCCCTCCCCCCCGTTATAACGCAGAACACACCCCCCCGTTATAACACAGAACACACCCCTCCCCCTCCCGTTATAACACAGAACACACCCCTCCCCCGTTATAACGCAGAACACACCCCTCCCCCGTTATAACGCAGAACACACCCCTCCCCCCCCGTTATAACACAGAACACACCCCTCCCTCCCCGTTATAACACAGAACACACCCCTCCTCCCCCGTTATAACACAGAACACACCCCTCCCCCCCCCCCGTTATAACGCAAAACACACCCCCCGTTATAACACAGAACACACCCCTCCCCTCCGTTATAACGCGGAACACACCCCTCCCCCCCCGTTATAACACAGAACACACCCCTCCCCCCCCGTTATAACGCAGAACACCCCCCCCCCCGTTAAAACACAGAACACACCCCTCCCCCCCCCCGTTATAACACAGAACACACCCATCCCCCCCCGTTATAACGCAGACCACACCCTCCCCCCCGTTATAACAGAACACACCCCTCCTCCCCCCGTTATTACACAGAACACACCCCTCCCCCCCGTTATAACACAGAACACACCCCTCCCCCCCCGTTATAACACAGAACACACACCCCCGTTATAACACAGAACACCCCCCCCCGTTATAACACAGAACACACCCCTCCCCCCCCGTTATAACACAGAACACACCCCTCCCCCCCGTTATAACGCAGAACACACCCCTCCCCCCGTTATAACACAGAACACACCCCTCCCCCCCCGTTATAACGCAGAACCCCCCCCCCCGTTATAACACAGAACACACCCCTCCCCCCCGTTATAACACAGAACACACCCCTCCCCCACGTTATAACGCAGAACACACCCTCCCCCTCCCCCCCGTTATAACAGAACACACCCCTCTACCCCCGTTATTACACAGAACACACCCCTCCCCCCCGTTATAACACAGAACACACCCCTCCCCCCGTTATAACACAGAACACACACCTCCGTTATAACACAGAACACCCCCCCCCCGTTATAACACAGAACACACCCCTCCCCCCCCCGTTATAACACAGAACACACCCCTCCCCCCCCCCGTTATAACACAGAACACACACCCCCGTTATAACACAGAACACCCCCCCCCGTTATAACACAGAACACACCCCTCCCCCCCCGTTATAACACAGAACACACCCCTCCTCCCCGCTATAATGCAGAACACACCCCTCCCCCCCCGTTATAACACAGAACACACCCCTCCCCCCCCCCCCGTTATAACGCAGAACACCCCCCCGTTATAACACAGAACACACCCCTCCCCCCCCCCGTTATAACACAGAACACACCCCTCCCCCCCGTTATAACGCAGACCACACCCCTCCCCCCCCCCGTTATAACACAGAACACACCCCTCCCCCCCGTTATAACGCAGAACACACCCCCCGTTATAACACAGAACACACCCCTCCCCCTCCCGTTATAACACAGAACACACCCCTCCCCCGTTATAACGCAGAACACACCCCTCCCCCGTTATAACGCAGAACACACCCCTCCCCCCCGTTATAACACAGAACACACCCCTCCCTCCCCGTTATAACACAGAACACACCCCTCCTCCCCCGTTATAACACAGAACACACCCCTCCCCCCCCGTTATAACGCAAAACACACCCCCCGTTATAACACAGAACACACCCCTCCCCCCCGTTATAACACATAACACACCCCTCCCCCGTTATAACGCAGAACACACCCCTCCCCCGTTATAACGCAGAACACACCCCTCCCCCCCCCCGTTATAACACAGAACACACCCCTCCCCCCGTTATAACGCAGAACACACCCCTCCCCCCCGTTATAACACAGAACACACCCCTCACCCCCCCGTTATAATGCAGAACACCCCCCCCCGTTATAACACAGAACACACCCCTCCCCCCCCGTTATAACACAGAACACACCCCTCCCCCCCCCCGTTATAACGCAGACCACACCCCTCCCCCCCCCGTTATAACACAGAACACACCCCTCCCCCCGTTATAACTCAGAACACACCCCCCCGTTATAACACAGAACACACCCCTCCCCCTCCCGTTATAACACAGAACACACCCCTCCCCCGTTATAACACGGAACAAACCCCTCCTCCCCCCTTTATAACAGAACACACCCCTCCCCCCCGTTATAACACAGAACACACCCCTCCTCCCCCCTTTATAACAGAACACACCCCTCCCCCCCCGTTATAACACAGAACACACCCCTTCTCCCCCCGTTATAACGAAGAACACCCCCACCCGTTATAACACAGAACACACCCCTCCTCCCCCGTTATAACACAGAACACACCCCTTCTCCCCCCGTTATAACGCAGAACATCCCCCCCCCCGTTATAACACAGAACACCACCCCCCCCTCCTCCCCCGTTATAACGATGGCGATTGGGCACGGTGGGGCGTCGCTTTCGCCGAACGCGGCTCTCACTTGTCGGGGAACTCATCCACCGCGCCCCGTCTCCCGAGTTTGCGCTCGTACCCTCGCGCGTGCCCTGCGGCTTTGGCCCGTCGTGTAGCGGGGAAGAGGGGGTGGGGGGGTGTGTGAGCGACGCCATGACAGGACACAGGCAGACACGCGTAGACGAAAGGGTGCAGGCAGCAAATTTGCTTTTTTAATAACAGCGGCGGCTTGTCCTCCGCGCGTCCAAGCCCCCCCCCCCCGACGCGTCACACCCAGAGGCAAGGTCACAGGCAGAGTACAAATCAACAACAACAACACCACCACCACCAACGTAGCACTGCCTCACGAGAGAAACCATACGACTGCGCGAATTCCAGTACATTTGAACACTCACCACCCAGTCAACTCCACGCCGACGTTAGCCTAACGTTGACCCAATGTTGGCCTCAACGTTGGCCTCAACGTTGGCCCATAATTGGCCAAACGTTGGCCCAACGTTGACCCCACCCCAACATTTGGCCCAACGTTCCACTTGTTACTGGCCACCACTAGCATGGAGGGGGAAATTAAACAAACCAATCGGCAGCCTTTTATTGATCAAGCGAGAAGGTTTTACCACAGCAAAGGAGATGGAAGTCACCGTCTGTCCGGCTCTCTTTTTACATCAATCCACTGCTGGATGAGAGCCTCACCATGCCTTGTCGGTCACGGGGGGTGCGGGGGTGTCTTTGACCATACTTCACCACACCAGTCAGCACATGCTTGCGAGGCCACTTAGCACCAGTTCAGAATTCACTCGCCGCTGATGATAGCCCGAGCCCGGGATCGGGTCCTTTAAATCGTCAATTTATGCGGCCTCGCTAACCACTGAGCCACCGCTGCCACGCAGGCCCAGCCCAGGAGTATACAAACAGCCTCCTTTCCGATGCATGGGGGAGTGGCGGAAGGGAAGTCAAGAGCGGTGCTACCGGCGGTGGCTAGATGTTAACTCCCTCGCCTGGTATGCAGGGGGTCGTGGGTTCGATCTCGATGCGGACACCTGCTGCTGCTGTATATTTGGAGTTTGCGTGTCTCTCTCTCATCATCACGGTGGCTAGGAGATATTAACTCCCTCGCCTGGTCTACAGGAGGTCGTGGGTTTCGATGACCCTGACAATGCCTACTGCTGTATATTTGGAGTTTGCGGTGTCTCTCTCTCATCATCATCACGGTGGCTAGGAGATATTAACTCCCTCGCCTGGTCTACAGGAGGTCGTGGGTTTCGATGACCCTGACAATGCCTACTGCTGTGTATTTGGAGTTTGCGTCTCTCTCTCTCTCATCATCATCACGGTGGCTAGGAGATGTTAACTACCTCGCCTGGTATGCAGGATGTCGTGGGTTTGGATGCAGACCCTGACAATGCCTACTGCTGTATGTTTGGAGTTTGCAGTGTCTCCGTGTCCCCCCGCGTTTAAGAGGATTCGGATGCTGCTGCTGCTGCTGCTGTCAATTTCCACGTGATGATAGTGACATTGAGAAGCCATCATTTGTGATGGCCGAGTCGCTCCTGAGAAAAAACAAGAGCTATATAACAGCTCAGCGGGGCCTTCGCCAGGTCAAATAAAATTTAAAGCATATTCTTAGCTCTTTCGGTAAAGTCACGTTGAAGGGAAACAATAGAATACCAAAATTTGTTTTATTATTTATATCTTTTTTATTGTTTTCCTTCAACGTGACTTTACCGAAAGAGCTAAGAATATGAATTACTGCAGTCACGAAAGCTTTAAATCAAAAATTTAAAGCCTTTATACTTAAAGCGTTCGTGGCTGCAGGAATACACATTCTATGGGTCTTTTGGAGTTGCGATCGAAACGTCGTTGATATTTTTATTATTATTTTTCTATCTACGTGGCTTTTTCGAAAGACCCATAGAATATCTGATTTGAAGCGTTTACATTTTAAATCGTGGGCCCCCCCCCATTGGCGGCGCAAATTCGGGCCACCACCGCTCCCCAGAGCTCCATTCCCGCTCACGGCTACCGCCAAACACCGGTGACGATTTGCTGAAACACGTTCCTGGGCCAACCCCCTCGGTCGACTCGGCATCAAATGAGTGTCCTGGCCTTGACTTAAAGCTTTCGTGACTGCAGGAATCCATATTCTTCGAGTCTTTCGGTAAATTCACGTAGATAGGTTCGAATAAAATAATAAAAATAACAAAAAAATAACGACGTTTCGTCATTAAAAAAAATCGTAGTTATTTTCTTTGTCTACGTGAATTCACCGAAAGACCCAAAGAATACGAGTGTCTGGTGTCTGTTAAAAGATTGCCACCAGGGAGACAAAGGCGGCGCACGGGCGTGGTTGCTGGCCACCCACACCATCATATGCCGCGTGCTGCTGCTCGCGAACAGCACTTGCCCCCTACAGTCTAAGGCTACACGGGGGATCTTTGTCTTTGTTGTCTCCGTTGGGCCCGCTTGGTAGTGAAGCGGTAAACCTATAAACTTGAACACAAGCCCTACGTTTTAAAAGCCACTACACTGTCGTAACGGTTATCACGCTCAACTAGTAGCTTGGATGAGTTTTGGGTTCAAACAATTCAAGAATCTTTTTTTTTACAAACAGGTGTGGCATGACCCGTAGTTGATTGGAGTTGTCCGACTTTTAAAGACAATTTCACGTCGTTTTACGATTGTTTTTTCCTCTCTTCCCCAGGATCGATTTACACATTCACTCATCAATTCATGAATTTGTCAAAACGTCGCCGCGCGGACAACGGTGACGATGTCAGCCACGTGCACCCCCCCCCCAGGTTCGGGGAAAGGCATCATGATAAAGAGCCGGGTGGCACGGTCGGAACGGGAGTGGCCGCCACGAGGGGATCCAGGTGGTGTGGCCGAAACGTCAGACCTGGAGTGGCGCGGTCGAAACGAGGGACCTGGGTGGTGTGGCCGAAACGTCAGACCTCGGCGGCACGGTCGGAACGAGGGACCTGGGAACGCGCCCTTGCCAGCCCGCATCAGGTTGACGAGTTCTTCAGCAACCAACCAACGTCTCCCTCTACATTTCATTAAAAACATTTTATTTTTTATTTATTTAAGGAAAGTGCTTGAATGGTAAAAGCGAACGGACGAGGTTCGCGAGACGTCGCTCCCGCAACGGCTATCTACATCCGCGGCACGCACACAAGGGGGGGAGGGGAGCGATTCGCGGCAAAGCAAAAGCAAAGTTGGCGAGCGCGACTCGAGCTCCCGGCGAAGAACGTGGAGTGGGCGGAGAAAGAGAGAGATGGGAGGGGGGCGGGCGGGGGGGGGGGGTCACGAGTCGCACAACAAGGGAGCCGGTGGCGCTCAATGACTCGACGTTTCAAAGTTCACAGCAACATCGTCGTCGTTATTAAAACATCATCAACATTTAAGTTGAAAGCTCATTTCTCCCAGACTGCTGAGCGTGTGTTTAGTTTGTCGTCCTTAACTCCCCCCCCCCCAACGTCGAGCACATCTCCGATTAGCACGGTTGGCTACGCACGGTGCGAGTTCTACACGCACACACGTTCCCCGTCGTCCAGGGGATGCACAATACCAGCACGCGCTACACGCGGACGATTAATATTTAAAATAAATTAATTTACATTCCCTTTGTCAACCCATTTACGAACGATCGGCGGCTACAAATCCTCGATGTATCTGGACAATGGAATAATTTCTAAATGTAACACCGGTGAACGCTTTTAGAAGATGCGGGAGGAGGAAATCGAGAGGACCTTGGGGGGAAAACATACGCGTGCGAGGGGGAAACGCTCGATCCCGCATAAACGGAAACGGGTGGAGTCCACGTTTTTGCTGTAACTGCCTTCGCCTGGCAAAGTCGGGGGGGGGGGGGAGGGGGGTATGGTTCCTCCTCAAACCCTCACCTCACAAGAAGGGAGGGAGTGTGGAACAGATGGAGATTAGTCCACAGACTCTACCGTAACTGCCTCCTCCCGGCACAGCCAGGGGTTGCGGCTCCCCCCGACGCCCACCCACGGCGGAGGAAGGGAGTTTCACAACAACACTGGTGTGTGTGTGTGTGGTGATCCACAAACACATTTCGCCGATGCCTCCACAACAGTGCTGGACTACCTGAGGGCCCACGTGCAGAGTGGCCACCACCACCAGCAGCAGCAGCAGCAGGCTAAAATGTATTTTAAGGTGCTATAGGGATGATGAAGGTGATGGTCAGAGTGACTCTTGTCTGTGCAGAGTGCAATCGTCTCCCCCACCCCACCAATCACGATGCAGACCTCTCACTCCCTCCCTCCCTCACCCCCCCCCCCCCCAATCACGATGCAGACCTCACTCCCTCCCTCACTCCCCCCCCCTCACTCCCTCCCTCACCCCTCCCCCCCCCGGTGAAAATCCTCGGCCGCGAGCTCCCAAAACGACCACAAAGGGAACGGGGGGGGGGGGGGGTGGGGGCTCAATATCCACTGCCCAGACCGTGCCGGCGGCGGCAGCGGTGGCGGCTTCCTGGACCATAACTCCGCCACGCTGCTCAGCGCGGTGGTTCGCTCGAAGGCCCCGTGGCACGACGCGGGACGACCATAGGTGGCTGCGGCCGCGCTGCCGAAACCGCTGACGACGGGAGCCCCCGCCCCCGCCCCCGCCCCCCCCCCCTTTCGCTGCCCAAGCGCCATCGTCCAGGCTCACAGCCGTCGAGATCGCGGAGCGCAAACCCCCCCCCCCCCCCCCCCCCCCGGGGTGACGAGGGTGGTCGCGCCGCCATCACCCCCCTCCCACCCCGGTGCACTTTGGTGACGAGGGTTTCGCCGCTCAAGGGAGACAGCCGCCGCCGCCACTTGCCGATGACCGGAAACGAACCCCACGCGGCTGGACTTGGCCCTCCGCCGCGGAATGTGGAATTTCCACCGCTAGCCGGGCGAGGGGCTGTGATCAGGAGAGAGAGACGGAGTGCTGCCCCCTCCCCCCTCCCCCGCCGCCCCCACCGCCCCCGCGTTGACCTTCTGACCTTTGTGCTTTAACCCCCCCGACTGGGTTCAGAGCGGTGGGTGGAGGGGATCATCACTTTGGTTTTGGTCAAACGCACGGACACCCCGAACCCTGCAGATCTCCCTACCCAAAGCCGCCCCAACCACCCCCTCCCCCCCCAACCCCAAAGAGAGCGTGGGAACCACAGAGTTAAAAACGCACGCGCGCGAGTGTCAGTGCGTGTCCGTGCACTTACACACGCACGCATCCGTACGCACACACACACACACACACGTGCCCACACTCGCCGTGCCATTATTGCCGAGGGTGCGATCCCTGACCCCCTGACCCCTGACCCCCCCACGTGATTGTCTTACGGAGCCCAACAGCGGCACGGCTCCCCGCTTGAACCCCCGCTCCGATCGAAGGTGGAGAGAGCTCGGACGCGACCCCGCGGGTACTCGCCGTGCGGGGCGAGTCGCCCCGAGCCCAGCGAGTCGCCCCGAGCGAGTCGCCCCGAGCCGAGCGAGTCGCCCCGAGCCGAGCGAGTCGCCCCGAGCCGAGCGAGTCGCCCCGAGCCGAGCGAGTCGCCCCGAGCGAGTCGCCCTGAGCCGAGCGAGTCGCCCCAAGCGGAGCCCTCCTCCTGTGCCGTGTGGCATGAGTAATCTTCTTTCGATGGAATGTGTGTCAGTGTGTGTGTGTGTCTGTGTATCCGTCTGTGTGTGTGTCTGTGTATCCATCTGTGTGTGTGTGTCTGTGTATCCATCTGTGTGTGTGTGTGTGTCTGTGTATCCATCTGTGTGTGTGTGTCTGTGTATCCATCTGTGTGTGTGTGTCTGTGTATCCATCTGTGTGTGTGTGTCTGTGTATCCGTCTGTATGTGTGTGTATCCGTGTCTTTGTTTGTATCTGTGCGTGTGTGTTTATGTGCACCAACACCAGTGACGATTATGTGAACCGGTCCTGGGTCTCCCCTAGGTCAACTCAGCCTCAAACGAGTACCTGTTGCGGTGTTTAAACATCACCACTGGGGAGACAAAGGCGGCCGGGCGTGGTGCTGGCCACCCCATCCCCTCGTGTGCAGTGCTGGCCTTCATAGGTGCTGCTCGCTAACAGCACTTGCCCCAGCAGTCTGGTGATGTTATACGGGGGAATCTTTGTCTTTGTGTGTTGGTATCCGTGTTTGTGCGCGTTTATGTATGCGTGTTTATCTGCGTGTTTGTGTGCACATAGCCTGGCACAAGCGCCGCGGTGACGTCACTGCCATTTAGTGGCAAATGGCGGTTGTTGTTGTTGTGTTTGAGTATGTGTGTGTGTATGTCTTGGTTCATGTGCGTGTGTTCATGTGTACCACGGGGTGTTGTCAGATTCATGCTGTCTTCTTTGCATGTCCAATTCCTCCCTGGAGCAGACAGACAGACAGACACACAGACACACACGCAAAGACAAAGGTCCCCCATGTAGCCTGTACAGACTTTTGGGATAAGTGCTGTGAGCGAGCACGTATCAAAGTAGCCAGGAGGGTGGGTGGCCGGCACCTCCGATTGGCGTGGTTGGCTTTGTAAGGTGTAAAAGAGTTTCAACATCTCCATATTTATAGCTGGAGACCCCAAGCTATAAATGCACCTTGGCCGTTTTTCCTTGGATTTTCCTGTTGCCCGTAGTCACTTTAAGATGTTTTTCTTGTTCATGTTTTTGTTTTGTTTTGCGGTTGCACCCGAGTCAAGAGCCGCGTGGCTCACAGGGCTATCTCCATATATATAAAAGGCAAAGATGTGAATATGTGTTGTCTGTTCAAAATGTTTAGCGTACTTCCCGACATGCAACAAACTTGAAATTTGCCATGTGGGTACTTTCCAGACTGTACACCCATGCAAACATTATAAAAATACGCGGGTTTTTTTTTTTTGGGGGGGGGGGGGAGGGGAGCTCAATAATGCATATTTCTTTTGCACGGCAAGTGAGCTGTGACGTCACATCTGTCACGTGACCCGCGGCACGTGGAAACGTAACGCATTGTAGTGTAGCGGTTAGCGCGCCGCGCTACGAACCCCGGCGACCCGAGTTCGATTCCCGCTCACGGCCACCACTGGGGAGACAAAGGCGGTCGGGCGTGGTGCTGGCCACCCACCCCCCTCGGGTACCGTTCTGGCCTTCATAGGTGCTCGCTAACAGCACTTGCCCCTACAGTCTATACGGGGGATCTTTGTCTTTGTGTGGGGGGAGCGGTGGTGCCGTGGTTAGCTCCACGCCGCGCTACGAACCCGGCGACGCGAGTTCGATTCCCGCTCACGCCCACCACCGGTGACGATTATTTTAACCGGTGCTGGGCCTCCCTTAGGTCGACTCGGCCTCAAACGAGTAACTGCTGTGGTGTGTGAACATAGCCACTGGGGGGGGAACAAAGGCGGCCGGGCGTGGCGAATCCAAGTCCCGGGCGAAGCCGCGTAGTACAGCTAGCACCTAATAAATTAAAGTGAAAACTGAAACGTGTGGCAGTGTCCTTTTGCCGTTCTCTGGTCTGACACTGGTGGAGACGAGGCCATGCCGAAGGCTACCGTTTCTGGTGTAGGCCAATCACTTTAAAAAGACAATGCGTGCATTATACTAGTACGCTATGTAAAACAAAAACAACACGATTTTCGTCCCTGGGTAGCAAGTCTTAGTTTCCAATTGCTTAATGCCTCTAAAGTACAGAAAAATGGGCTATTATTGGGCTATTATTCCCCCACGAACTTAAAGTTTGTGGGGGAATAAGAGCCCATTTTCACAAGACACGCACACAAAGACAAAGATCCCCCCCCCCCCCCCCCCGTATAACCTGCTTAGACTGCTGGGGCAAGTGCCGTTAGGGAGCAGCACCTATGAAGGCCGGGAACGGCGCACGAGGGGGTGGGTGGCCAGCACCACGCCCGGCCGCCTTTGTCTCCCTCTAGGGCAGGGGTGGGGAACGTCTGGCCCGCGGGCCGTGTAAGGCCCGCAAAATAATTTGGTGTGGCCCTGCCAAGGCAACGGCACGACTCGAAATTCAATAAATCTAGGAGCTTTTTTTATAGCAACATAAATTAAATTTTGTATGGCCCGCGAATGATGTTATAAATGATCCAAATGGCCCTGGGCAGAAAAAAGGGTTCCCGCACCGATGCTCTAGAGTGATGTTTACTGCACATCGTACCGGGGATTCATTTTAAGCAGAGTCCACCACACCAAATACGCGCACAACACACGTGGACTATTTACTAACTATTTAAACTAAACTATGTTTCATTTTACCAGGTAAGGCCCACGACCTCCTGTATACCAGGCGAGGTAGGTAACATCTCATAGCCACCGTAATGATGATGAGAGATAGACACGCAAACTCCAAATATACAGCAGCAGCAGGCGTCAGGGTCAGGATCGAACCCACGACCTCCTGTACACCTGGCGAGGTAGTTAACATCTCATAGCCACCGTGATGATGATGAGAGACACCGCAAACTCCAAATATACAGCAGCAGGGGTTAGGGTCAGGATCGAACCCACGACCTCCTGCATATCAGGCGAGGTAGTCAACATCTTATAGCCACCGTGGCACCCAAATACCCCCCCAAAACAGCTGCCAATGACTGCGCAGATCGCATCATCATCATCATCACTGCGGCTGCCGCTGCTGCAGCGATGCATTGGCCGAGTTGCAGGCTCTGCGAATTGGGTCACGTCGGGCGGAGGAGGGGGGCACGACACGGCACGTGACTCGGCGCGGGGCCACGGCCGCCAACAGCGGCACCGGCTCGCGACGCGACGACGTACCGAGCCTCGGCCGCGGCGAGCAGCAGCTCCTCGTCCACTCTGAGAGCACGGAGGAGGAGGAGGAGGGAGGAGAGGAGGGGAGGGAGGAAAGGGAGGGGGAGGGAGGGGGAGGGAGGAGGGGGATGGAGAGGAGGGAGGGAGGAGAGACAGGAGGAGAGAGGGGGAGGGAGGAGGGGGATGGAGAGGAGGGAGGGAGGAGAGACAGGAGGAGAGAGGGGGAGGGAGGAGGAGGGAGGAGAGAGGAGAGAGGAAGGGGAGGAAGGGGGAGGAAGGGGAGGAAGGGGAGGAAGGGGAGGAGAGAGAGAGAGTAGGAGGAGGGGGAAGGAAGAGGAGGGGGAAGGAGGAGGGGGAAGGAAGAGGGGGGAGGAGATGCAGGCGGTGAAGGGAGAGAGGTACAAAGAAAGGGAGAGAGAGCCAGAGTGACAATAATCAACAGGGAGAGACAGACCGAGAGAGACGAAGAGAGAGAGAGAGCAGGGGGGTCCATCGAGTCGGTGGGTAAACCGTTTGCTAAATCGTGCAGGAGGTCAGAGCAGGGGAGGTCGACACGTGGATCGCAGTCCACGGGCGTGCACGTGTGTGCGTGTGTCTGTGCGTGTCTGTACGTGCCCGTGCGTGCGTGCCCATGCGTGCCCGTGCGTGCCCGTGCGTGCCCGTGCGTGCCCGTGGGTGCGTGCGTGCCCGTGCGTGCATGCCCGTGCGTGCGTGCCCGTGAGTGTCTGCCCGTGCGTGTCCATGCGAGTGCCTCACTGCTGGATGCAGTCCGGGATGGACACGTGCTCCATGGGGATGACCTCCGCGAGCTCCGCCAGCGAGTGCACGTAGCGGACCTTGCGGCTGAACTTGGAGCTGCGCGCACACAAAGGCAAAGGTCCCCCTCCGTGTAGCCCACACCGACCACTGGGGGGCAAGTGCCGGCAACCGGCCGCGTGCCGACCTCAACCGTGACCTCGACCGTGACCTCGACCGTGACCTCGACCGTGACCTCGACCGTGACCTCACCTGATGAAGGGCCTCGTCAACGCCAGCAGGGTCCTCACAAAGAACGACGGGTGGACGATGACCAGCGCCTTGAGGTTCTTCCGCAGCCTGGGGATGGGGGTGGGGGGGGGGTGGTTGGTGGTGTCACGGGGAGCGGCACCCCCATGCATCCCTCCTCGCATCCTCGTCGTCGTCGTCGTCGTCATCTCTCGTCGTCTCCCGTGGCCTCCCACCGTCGCCGTCATCTCGGACCGTCCCGGGTGGCGACGCGGCCCGAGCGGCGAGCGAGGTTGGGAACCCCGCGGGGACGGCTCCGGTCAACGCCCGCGGCAACGCGGCAAGCGGCTCGGGGTGGCCGGTGTTCGTGCAGCAGTGGATAGAACACGGCTACGACTGCCCACGCTATCCGTGCTACCCACACGCTACCAGTGCCCCCCGTGCCCCCCGTGCCCCCCGTGCCCCCCGCGCGCACCTGCGGTCGATCATGGTGTAGCAGCGCTTGAGCCAGCCCAGGCCCGGCGTGCGCCGTCGCGGCGTGGCGCCGTTGAGGTAGACGATCATGTAGTCCTCGGCCACGAGGCGGTCCAGCGTGCTCACCATGTACCTGCGCACACACGGGCCACATGGGCCACACCCCCAACGCCCTTCACCCCCGCGGCCTTCGCGCCGCCCGCAAGCCGCCGCCCGCGGCGCACCAGGGCGGTGGCCGGAACCGCCGCCGCCCCCCCCCCGACCGTCTTTGTCTTTCCGCGGCGCGGGCGTCGGACGCGCGTCCCGCACGTTGGATGCCGGCGTCGATGACGGAGCGGGAGGGGGTGGGGGGGCCCGTTCGGATTGATCGTCACCACCGGCGTCGGGGGTTTGGCCGTGAGCGGGAGGATCCGAGTCGCCTCGTTCCCGTCAACACGCAGCCACGACGAAGACAAAGGTTGACCCCCCCGCCCCCCCCCCCGCCCCCCGCACCGTGTAGCCTCAACGGGCCGCCCGCGGCAAGCGCTGCGAGCGAGCGGCGACGGCGCCGGCCGCGGCCGGCACTACGAGCGTTGTGCGGGTGGCCAGCGGCACCACGCCGGGCCGACCGGCGGCGACGTTTAAAGAACTGCGCCAGGCACGGGGCGCTCATTGGAGGCCGAGTCGACTCTGGGGGGGTGGGGGGGGGGGGCCAGGACCGGTTGAGATCATTGTCACTCGTTGGTGGTGGCCGTGAGCGGGAGTCGAACCTCGGGGTCGTCGGGTTCGAGCTGCAGGCAGCAGCAGCATCGCCAAACGCTCTCGGACTGCCATTTAGCGTCGACGTTTCTAAACACCTACACACCAAGGCAAAGATCCCCCGTGTAGCCTGTAACAGACTGTAGGGGCAAGTGCTGTTAGCGAGCACCTATGAAGGCCGGCACAGCACACGAGGAAGTGGGGGTGGCCAGCGCCACGCCCGGCCGCCTTTGTCTCCCCAGTGGCGATGTTTATTGCACACCGCACCAGGTACTCATTTGAGGCTGAGTCGACCTAGGGGAGGCCCAGGACAGGTTCAGATAATCGTCACCGGTGTTTGCCGTGAGCGCGAATCGAACTCAGGTTGCCGGATTCGTAGCGCAGCGTAGCGCTAAAACACGCGACACTACCGCTCCCCACACACACACAAACAAACACAACAACAACAACCGCCATTCGCCACTAAGTTGCGGTGACGTCACCACGGCGCCTGTGCCAGGTCACGGGACAGACCCAGGTGACAGATGACTGGCAGAGACACACACAGAGAGACACACACGCACAGAGAGACACACACGCACAGAGAGACACACACGCACAGAGACACACACGCACAGAGAGACACACACGCACAGAGAGACACACACGCACAGAGACACACACACAGACAGAGAGAGACACACAGAGAGAGAGACACACAGAGAGAGAGACACACAGAGAGAGACACACACAGAGAGAGACACACACAGAGAGAGACACACACAGAGAGAGACACACAGAGAGAGAGACACACAGAGAGAGAGACACACAGAGAGAGACACACACAAAGAGAGAGACACACACAGAGAGAGACACACACAGAGAGAGACACACACAGAGAGAGACACACACAGAGAGAGACACACAGAGAGAGACACACAGAGAGAGACACACACACAGAGAGACACACACACAGAGAGACACACACAGAGAGAGACACACACAGAGAGAGACACACACAGAGAGAGACACACACAGAGAGAGACACACACAGAGAGAGACACGCAGAGAGAGACACGCACAGAGAGACACGCACCGAGAGACACGCACAGAGAGACACGCACAGCGAGACACGCATAGAGAGACACGCACAGAGAGACACGCACAGAGACAGACACGCACAGAGACAGACACGCACAGAGACAGACACACACAGAGACAGACACACACAGAGACAGACACACACAGAGACAGACACACACAGAGACAGACACACACAGAGACAGACACACAGAGAGACACACACAGAGACACACACAGAGAGACACACACAGAGAGACACACACAGAGAGACACACACAGAGAGACACACAGAGAGAGACACACAGAGAGAGACACACACAGAGAGAGACACACAGAGAGACACGCAGAGAGAGACACGCAGAGAGAGACACGCAGAGAGAGACACGCAGAGAGAGACACGCACAGAGAGACACGCACAGAGAGACACGCACAGAGAGACACACAGACACAGACACACAGAGACAGACACACAGAGAGACACACACAGAGAGACACACACAGAGAGACACACACAGAGAGACACACACAGAGAGACACACACACAGAGACAGACACACAGAGACAGACACACAGAGACAGACACACAGAGACAGACACACAGAGAGACAGACACACAGAGACACACACAGAGAGACACACACAGAGACACACAGAGAGACACGTGTGTGCTCGTGCCACGTGCTCACAGGAAGAGGTTCTCCATGATGTAAGCGTACTCCGGGTCCTTCCCGTCTGGCAGGTAGCACGCAGCGAACACGATGATCGCGTTCAGCCCATCGCCATAGTAGCCTGGAGCACACACGCACGTCACCCACGCACGTCACCCACGCACGTCACACACGCACGTCACACACGCACGTCACACACGCACGTCACACGCGCACGTCACCCACGCACGTCACACGCGCACGTCACACGCGCACGTCACACGCGCACGTCACACGCGCACGTCACACGCGCACGTCACCCACGCACGTCACACGCGCACGTCACACGCGCACGTCACACGCGCACGTCACACGCGCACGTCACCCACGCACGTCGCACACGCACGTCACACGCGCACGTCACACACGCACGTCACACGCGCACGTCACCCACGCACGTCGCACACGCACGTCACACGCGCACGTCACACACGCACGTCACACGCGCACGTCACCCACGCACGTCGCACACGCACGTCACACGCGCACGTCACACACGCACGTCACACGTGCACGTCACCCACGCACGTCACCCACGCACGTCACCCACGCACGTCACCCACGCGCGTGCTGTGCGAGTATTGTGACACGTGCTGCGCGAGTGGTGACACGCGCTGCGACACGTGCTGTGACACGTGCTGTGACACGTGCTGCGTGAGTGTTGCGGCGCGTGCTCCGCCGCCGTGCCGCCCGCACCCCCGTGTGACAGCACGCGCTTGTAGGGCTCGACGGCGCGCAGGTCCACGCGGTGCTCCGTGTCGCCCAGCAGCACGCGGCGCCAGCCCAGCGCGTCCTCCTGCTCCTCCGCCCCGCTCAGCTCCGGCAGCGGCGCCCTCCGCAGCGGCGTGTCGTCTGGCGGGGACACGTGGGCGGGGACACGTGGGCGGGGACACGCGGGCGGGGACACGCGGGCGGGGACACGTGGGCGGGGACACGTGGGCGGGGACACGCGGGCGGGGACACGGATCAGGGCCTTGAATACTTTCATGGATGGAGACGGGAGTTGAGGGGGGTGAGGGGGTTGGCATGTGGGGGAGGGGGGGGGGGCATGAGAGGGAGGGGGTGTGGCTTGGACAGAGTGCGCCGCCCCTCCCCCGCTCACCCTCCCACTCGAGATCCCCCGTGGGTCCCGCGGCGTCGAGCGACTCGGCGTCGTCCGGCGTCTCCAGCGCGTCCACGTCGATGTCCGGGATGTCGTCCTCCAGGTCCTCGTCGTCGTCGTCGTCGTCGTCGTCGTCGTCGTCGTCAGCGCGGTCCAGCGAGAGGCTGATGTCCGGAGCCGTCAGCTTCCGTCTGGACGGACGCGGAGCGGAGGAGAGCGGCAGCGACGACGGCACGGCTGGGCGCACACAGTCGTCACACCACAGTCGTCACACCGCGGCCGTCACACCGCGGCCGTCACACCGCAGCCGTCACACCGCAGTCGTCACATCGCAGTCGTCACACCGCAGTCGTCACACCGCGGCCGTCACACCGCGGTCGTCACACCGCGGCCGTCACACCGCGGTCGTCACACCGCGGCCGTCACACCGCGGCCGTCACACCGCGGTCGTCAAACCGCAGCCGTCACACCGCAGTCGTCACACCGCAGTCGTCACACCGCAGCCGTCACACCGCAGCCGTCACACCGCAGTCGTCACACCGCGGCATCATCAGTATTAGCATCAGCACCGTCAGCACCATCAGTATTAGCATCAGCAGCATCAGCATCATCAGTATTAGCATCAGCACCATCAGCATCATCAGTATTAGCATCAGCACCATCAGCATCATCAGTATTAGCATCAGCACCATCAGCATCATCAGTATTCGCATCAGCACCATCAGCATCATCGACATCACCATCACAACGATCGACTGAGCGGCACGGACGGATCGTGGCCGTAAGCACGCTCCACACGCACGCTCCCACACGCACGCTCCACACGCACGCTCCACACGCACGCTCCACAAGCACGCTCCACACGCACGCTCCACAAGCACGCTCCACACGCACGCTCCACACGCACGCTCCCGCACGCACGCTCCACACGCACGCTCTGCACGCACGCTCCGCTGGCTCCGTACCGGGTCTCCCCTCCTCCTGGACCTCGAGGGCGCCGTGTGGCTCCGGGCCCAGCAGGCTGATGGGGCTGCACGCGGCACACAGACAAAGGTCCCTCGTGTAGCCTTCTTCAGACTGGCGGGGCAAGTGCTGTTAGCGAGTAGCACCTACTCCGAAGGCGAGCATGGACTGCTGTCGTTTCACAGTTGGGAGCGACGTCGCTCTACGGTCTAGCCTAGGGGCACCCCCAGCGGCAGCTGCCCCTGCGCATTCACCAGAATTGGAATATATATCCGTGGAAAAATCCGATGAGCCATGATGCTCTTTTTCACAAGTTACAACAACAAACGAAATACAACAAAAAACGACAGGAGGGCAAAGTATAGAAACGGTAAGTACATCACTGAAAATAAACTATTTTTTATTTTTATTTTACCAGGGTGAAGCCCGGTGAGCTATATAGCTCTTTTTCAAAGGCGACCTGGCACAAAAATGCTAGCTCAACAAAGTGTCTTATCCGGAAGCGACGCAAGATGGAAATGTCTTATGACGTACGAATGCCGCGTGCTCACGACAAACCTCGGCTACCGAGGTTTGTCGCGCGTTTATAAAAGCGTAGCAACTTGCTTGCAGCCACCGCTGCTCTGATTGTGACCAGATCGCTCGCCCGCTCGGGGGCCCCTGGCCATCGTGAACCCCCGCGGTGGGGGGGCGGCCGAGCGACCGGCTCAGAGCGCCCGCTGCGTCTGCGCGCCAGTGTCTCAAGCAGCGAGACAGAGACGGAGAGATAGAGACACCCAGACCCAGGGCTGTGACAGGCAAGTGGAGACACGGCCACTGTGAAACCTGGCAAGGCCATCACGAGCTGAGACAGAGAGAGAGACACACACAGAGAGACACCCAGACCCAGGGCTGTGGCACGCAAGTGGAGACACGGCCACTGTGAAACCTGGCACGGCCATCACGAGCTGAGACAGAGAGAGACACACAGAGAGACACCCAGACCTACGGCTGTAATCCACAGCCGTAGGTGACACGGCCATTGCGAACCCTACGGGGCGAGACCCGCCCAAGCCACCGTGGCGTGCGTTCGTTCACAGGCGAACTCTCGCTCCGCCCGTCTGCTGTGCCGCGTAGAAGTCTCCAGGCTACAACCATTGGTGCCGGATTGAGCAGCAGCAGCAGCAGCCACATTTGCCGATGCGATTCGTAACTTTGATCCTCACTCCCGCCCGTATACTTATTGATAGTTCAACGTTAATGCGCCAGTTATATCAAGGAGACTACTACTGCTGTGTGGTTGTTTGTCTTGGTGTGGTCGTGGACTGTTGTTTTTCTTGTTTGCCGCCTTGCCCAAACTTCATTAATCTGACATATGTGATTGCATTTTTTGTATTTATATGTCGTGACTTGTTTACCTTTATTTCTAGTTTGCACTGCTATCGTTGTTGTTGTTGCTGTGTAACTTGCCGACCCGCCGCCCATACTGAGCATCTGGGACAAAAAGAGCTTCATAGCCCATCGGATTCCACCTGCTGCAGTCTCAAAGATTCTGATGAACGCACAGGGACAGCTGCCACTGGGGGTGCCCCTAGGCTAGACCACACAGCAATGATCAATACCCCTACTGGCAGCAGACTGACGCACAGGAACAGCTGCCACTGGGGGTGCCCCTAGGCTAGACCACACAGCAATGATCAATACCCCTACTGGCAGCAGACTGACACACAGGGACAGCTGCCACTGGGGGTGCCCCTAGGCTAGACCACACAGCAATGATCAATACCCCTACTGCAGAAGAGGTCCTGCCATGTTTTTTTTATCGCAAGTAGGTGCGGTGGGGGCAGAGGGCGGGGGCTGCCGATGCTGCTCTGCGTTTGCGATTCCCCAGTGGAGTGAATTTCAGGTCTTCTATTCACCATGGCGAATGTTGTGGCCAGGAGCAGTTCCCTGGGTGTGTGGGTTTAGCTATTGGGGGGGAACCAGAGAAGCGGGAGAAGGAAATCCACACAGAAACAGGGGGAGAGAGAGAGAACACACAAACTCCACTCCGAGAGAAAGGCGCCCCTGGGCTGAACTTCGATATTTCCCGGAGGTAGGAGATTATTATCGTAAGGCACTACCACTAGAGTACCCAAGGAACGCCTATCCACAATAATAATAATAATAATAATCCTATAGCATTTTTCCCTGCGTTCGGGTGTTGGCAGTGGTGGCTATGTTCTGCACGTGGCTGCCTGTAATCCAGCAGCGCTGTGGAGGCAGCGGCGAGGGGTTGGTGGATCACCGCAAAGATGTTGCTGTGAAACTCCCTCCCTTAGCCCCGTGAGCATCTAGGAGGAGCTGTACCGTTGGCTCGCCTTGAGAAGGTAATACGGCCGGTGCGGACCCCACCCGTTCCATCATAAGGGATAGAGCGTTTCCCCCTCGCGCGTGTGGGGTGTTTTTTTTTCCCGGGTGCGCCGGTTTCCTCCTCCCACGTGGTATAATACATTGATTGGCCGATAACTGCCTTGAGATACGAAGAACAAAAGAGCTTGGGTAATTGTTCGCTGCGGCTCGCAGCATGCCTGCCTTCCCGCTCCTCGTCTGCGGTTCCTATTCCTGGCACCTCGGAGTCGTCCTCTCTCTTGCCGAGACGTCTTCTCTCTCATTCTCCAAGTCGTCCTCTCTCTCTCTCAGAGTCGTCGTCTCCCCAAGAGGGCGATGAGCGAACACCGTTCGGCGTGCCATAAGTCAAAATTATTATAATTATTATTATACAATTACAATCCCATGAAGCAGGTTGACATCGCGAGGGCAGGAGGCGGCGAGACGGGCACGGCGAGCCACTCTCCCTTCCCCGCAGAGGACAGCGCTCCGGACTGCTCTGGCCGTGACTGGCGGTGTACGGATGCGATTGCGAGATTACCCTG
The DNA here is from genome assembly GCF_048934315.1 of Petromyzon marinus. Taxonomy (NCBI): domain Eukaryota; kingdom Metazoa; phylum Chordata; class Hyperoartia; order Petromyzontiformes; family Petromyzontidae; genus Petromyzon; species Petromyzon marinus. The sequence goes on from NC_133723.1 coordinate 3,217,838, forward strand.
CGCGTGTGGTTTTTGTTGTTGCTGTACCTGGGGAAGTCTTCGTCTTGCCACTCCTCCTCCAGATTCAAGCTCTCTACTCTGCGGTGAGAGCGCACGGCACTCTCCCCCCCAGCTTGGCGCTCCCCCAAACCACGACTCGCCTCCTCCAGGGTGCGACTCTCTCCCAGGTGCAGACTCTCCACCCCGACGCCTCGGCGACTCTCCTCCAGGGTGCGACTCTCTCCCAGGTGCAGACTCTCCACCCCGACACCTCGGCAACTCTCCTCCAGGGTGCGACTCTCTCCCGCCACGTCGGGGTCACTGCAGGGAATAAAAACGAACGAGGTCCCGATTGAAGATCACTCTGTTGTGTGCATTAAGAAATGAAAATCACGTAGACGTATGGAATCTAGTCAGACTTTCCACTCCCCGTCACCGCCCGCTGTGAAAAGCAGTGGGCGCCACGATGGCTATGAGATGTTAACCAGCTCGCCTGGTGTGCAGGAGGTCGTGGGTTCAATCCCAACCCTGAAGCCTGTTGCATATTTGGAGTTTTCACGTCTCTCTCCCCGTGGTTGTGTAGAATTTTTCTCCGGGTCCTCTGGGTTTACCCTCCACATTTAGAATCAATGTCAAGCGTTTAGAGTATTTGGCTGCGATAAATTTCCACAAGGTGATAAAAGCCACTTCGTTTGCGCTATGATTTGTGGCCAAATCGCTTCTGAATAAGAGCTACACAGCAGCTCAGTGGGCCTTACCTGGTGAAATAAAAAATAAGTAGCTTCGTTTTAATAATTTTCCGTGATTTGCGATAGTTTTAGTTTAGACGCTGCTCCTCCTCCGTCGAGGCCCTCATACAACCTCTCCTCATCCCTCCTGACCCCCGTGCTCCCGTTTCTCCGTTCCTTCCCCATCCTTTTCCCTCGAATTCCCCGTTCCATCGGTTCCCTCTCCTCTCCGTATCCCTCTCCAGCCCCGCTTTCTCCTCGTTTCCCCATCGCCGACTCCATCGCTCCCTTCCCCTCCCGTCGCCGGGCCGTGCACGGGTGGCTCGGCCAAGTCACTCGTGGCGTTGGAAACGCGCACGGCACCGAGAGGAAGCGGAGGGACTAAGTACGCACCCATGTGGAATTTACGTCGAGGGGCAGGCAGCAAGGGGGAGTACACGCGGATTAGAGCGGACGCTACAGGTTAGGGACATCAAAGACAAAGATGCCCCCCCTACAGCCTTAACAGGCTAGCCGTCCGCCTGATAATGCTAGTTGCTATTACTGGTGAAACGTCGTACACGAACGGTAAACGTCGTGGGTTTACTCGACAAACACACCGGTGTGCTGTGCTAGTAACGAATCGGCACTTTTTGTTGAAGTGACAAACCTTCAAAATTGGCTGTGTCGGGTGGCGGTGGGTTTAACGACACATTTATATTTACGGGATCTAACCAAAAAAACCTTTATTATGGACCTTAACAGGCTGTTGGGACAAGTGCTGTGAACAAGCACCTATGGTTAGAGAAATCTAAAAGCAAAGATCCCCTTGTTTAGCCTTAACAGACTGTTGGGGTCAAGTGCTGTTAACGAGCGGCACCTAAAAAGGCAGGCACGGCACAAGGGGGGATTGGGTGGCCAGCACCATGCCCAGTCGCCTCGGTCTTGTGTGTGGTTGGGCGATGTTTTACACATCGCCCAAGGTACTCATTTGAGGCAGAGTCGATCTAGGGGTAGGCCCAGAACCGATTCGGATAATCGTCACCGGTGTTGGCGGCCGTGAGCGGGAATCGAACCCCGCACCGCCGGGTTCCAAGTGCAGCGGTTAGCAGCGCTACCGCTGCACCACCGCTCCCCAGAGACATCACCACCGCCACCGCCGCCGCCGCCGCCGCCATCAGGGAAGCCAGTGGGCTCGGCTGGACGCGGCGTGCCGAGGGGCGCCGGCTGAGACCAACGACAGAGTCGCAGCCAATGGAGCGCGAGCGCTCCAGGACAACATGGTGGTCAAGGCGCGATGACGTCACAAAGCACGCGTGCAGCGACGGGCACGGCGAGATGACGTCACAAAGCACGCGTGCAGCAACGGGCATGGCGAGATGACATCACAAATCACGCGTGCAGCAACGGGCATGGCGAGATGACATCACAAAGCACGCGTGCAGCGACAGGCATGGCGAGATGACATCACAAAGCACGCGTGCAGCGCCGGCACGGCGAGATGACATCACAAAGCACGCGTGCAGCAACAGGCATGGCGAGATGACATCACAAAGCACGCGTGCAGCAACAGGCATGGCAAGATGACATCACTAAGCACGCATTCAGCGGCAGGTGCCAGGCAACGTCACCGATCTGCTGTGACCGAGAACGACTGTTTAAAATGGCGCTTTATACATTAAAATCGTTATTATGATCAGCTTTGGCCAAGGTCTATTAACTACTAGGCGGTGGGGGCAATTATATATTTATTCATTTTAATTGCCGAGTATGAGGATTAAACAGGCGCTCGGGAACAGCACGTGGCTGTGTGTGGTGGTCACGGGACCGAGGGTGTGGCCACGTCAGCTGTGACGTAGGGAGATGGTGTCGTCACCTCTCTCTCGCTCTCGAGCAGCCAGGGAAAGCGAGCGCTCCGCGTGTGTTTGCGAGTTACCAGGTGCGTTACCAAGCACTTAGTGGGCGCGTCTGTGTGTATGTCACCGTCTGTGTGTGTGTGTCTGTGCGTGTGTCACCGTGCGTCACCGTGTGTGTGTGTAACCGTGTGCGTCTAACAAGGCCGTAATAATAATATATATTGGGGGGGACATCCCCCCCCCCCAATATATATTGCTATAAATAGATTTCTGTTTATGTGATTGTGGTTATGGTTGTACTTCATTAAGCCCTAATGTCAGCCATTACATACAATGAAACAAGAAAAGAGAAAAAAATAAACAGAGCAATGTAACACAATATACACTATTAGACATTGTAAACAAAATATGTAAAATGTCCATCCTATGTGTTAGTGCATTTTTTATAGTTTAGGCAGGAAATGGCAGGAAATTAGTTTTCAATTTAAATTTTTTTCTGGGGGGGGGGGGGGACCCCCAGGAAGATTTGGTTCCCCCCCAATGTTGACTCCATGGCTACGGCCGTGGTGTGTAACCGTGTGCGTGTGACCGTGTGTGTATATCAACTGTGTGTAACCGTGTGTGTGTCACCGTGTGTGTGTAACCGTGTGCGTGTGACCGCGTGTATATCAACTGTGTGTGTCACCGTGTGTGTGTGTCACCGTGTGTGTGTGACAGCGTGTGTGTGACCGCGTGTGTGTGACCGTGTGTGTGTGACCGTGTGTGTATATCAACTGTGTGTGTCACCGTGTGTGTCACCGTGTGTGTGTGTGACCGTGTGTGTATATCAACTGTGTGTAACCGTGTGCGAGTGTGACCGCGTGTGTGCGTAAACCGTGTGTGTGTGACCGTGTGCGCGTGACCGCGTGTGTATATCAACCGTGTGTGTCACCGTGTGTGTTTGTGTGTAAACCATGCGCGTGTGTGTGACCGTGTGTGTTTGTGTGTAAAGCATGCGCGCGTGTGTGTCACCGTGTGTGTTTGTGTGTGTCACCGTGTTTGTGTGTAAACCGCGCGCGTGTGTGTGACCGTGTGTGTTTGTGTGTGTGTGTAAACCGCGCGCGTGTTGGTGCGAGCGCACCCAAGCTATGCACCCCGCGACGTGAGTTAGATTCCCTCGCACGACCAATAACAGTGACGGCGCCAACACGTGAACCGGTCCCTGGGCCCTCCCCAAGGTCAACTCGGCCTCAAATGAGTAACCTCGTGCGGTGTGTAGCAAACACCGCTACCGGGGAGACAAAGGCGGCCGGGCGTTGTGCTGGCCACCCACCCCCTGGTCTGACGTTCCGGCCTTCATTCGGTGCCACTCGCAGACAGCGCAGCACTTGCCCCAACAGCTACACGGGGGACCTTTGTCCTTGGCGTCACCCCGCCTGCTGTTATTTTCGTCCAGGAGGCTGCTACGAGCATCCCCTCTCTCATTGCCCTCCCAAGACGCCTTGCCACAGCGCCATACACACAGTACCACACACACACACAGTACCACACACACACAGTACTACACATAGTGAGAGAGACGCCTTGCCACACGACACCGCCCCCCGCACCCCGAGCCGAAACAACTGCGTGCTATGAAAAAGAGTCCGTAGCCCGAAACGTCGCCTATACGATCGATGTGCCACGAAGGAAAATTGGCGGATACACACACACACGCACGCAGCCTGTTTCACCCTTCTGTCGTACAGACAAAGATCCCCCGTATAGACATTAACAGACTGCCAGGCAAGGGCACTGTGGCACACGAGGCGGTGGTGGGGCCAGAAACCGCGCCCGGCCGTCTTTGTCTCCCCAGCGGCGATGGTTGTACGCGTCACACCGGGTGCTCAAACGAGGCGGAGTCGACCTGGGGAAGGAGGCCCAGGACCGGTTCTGGTCATCGTTGTTGGTGGTGGTGGTGGTGGCGAGCGGGCTGGGAAATAAAACCCCGGGCGCCGGGTTCGCAGCGCCGAGCTACGCCTCGGCCCCGAGCCCTCGTGGTACCCACAAAGGTTAACAATCATCTGGCTTGTTAGGTGCGTGGCAGGTGGGAGCCATGGCACCCCCAAAATGGGGTGTGGTGAGAGAGAGCGAGAGGTGGCGAGTGAGAGAGCGAGAGGTGGCGAGTGAGAGAGTGTGGTGGTGGTGGTGAGTGAGAGAGAGAGTGGTGGTGAGTGAGAGAGAGAGTGTGGTGGTGAGTGAGAGAGAGTGTGGTGGTGAGTGAGAGAGAGAGGTGGTGAGTGAGAGAGAGAGAGTGGTGGTGAGTGAGAGAGAGAGTGGTGGTGAGTGAGAGTGTGGTGGTGAGTGAGAGTGTGGTGGTGAGTGAGAGAGAGAGTGGTGGTGAGTGAGAGAGAGTGGTGATGAGTGAGAGAGGGAGTGGTGGTGAGTGAGAGTGAGTGGTGGTGAGTGAAAGTGGTGGCGAGTGAGAGAGAGTGAGAGTGGTGAGAGAGAGAGTGGTGCTGAGTGAGAGAGTGGTGGCGAGTGAGAGAGAGTGGTGGTGAGTGAGAGAGTCTGGTGGTGAGTGAGAGAGTCTGGTGGTGAGTGAGAGAGTGTGGTGGTGAGTGAGAGAGAGTGGTGGTGAGTGAGAGAGAGTGGTGGTGAGTGAGAGAGAGAGTGGTGGTGAGTGAGAGAGAGAGTGGTGGTGAGTGAGAGAGAGTGGTGGTGAGTGAGAGAGAGTGGTGGTGAGTGAGAGAGAGTGGTGGTGAGTGAGAGAGAGTGGTGGTGAGTGAGAGAGAGTGGTGGTGAGTGAGAGAGAGTGGTGGTGAGTGAGAGAGAGAGACAGTGGTGATGAGTGAGAGAGAGTGGTGGTGAGTGAGAGAGAGTGTGGTGGTGAGAGAGAGCGAGAGGTGGCGAGTGAGAGAGAGTGGTGGTGAGTGAGGAGAGAGAGAGAGTGGTGGGGAGTGAGAGAGAGAGAGTGGTGGTGAGTCAGAGAGAGTGTGGTGGTGAGTGAGTGAGTGAGTGCGGTCGTGAGTGAGAGAGTGCGGTGGTGAGTGAGAGAGAGTGGTGGTGAGTGAGAGAGTGGTGAGAGAGAGTGGTGAGAGAGAGAGAGTGGTGGTGAGTGAGAGAGAGTGGTGGTGAGTGAGAGAGAGTGGTCGTGAGTGAGAGAGAGTGGTGAGTGAGAGAGTGGTGGTGAGTGAAAGAGTGGTGGGTGAGTGAGAGAGAGAGTGGTGGTAAGTGAGAGTGTGGTGGTGAGTGAGAGAGAGTGGTGGTGAGTGAGTGAGAGTTGTGGTGAGTGAGAGTTGTGGTGAGTGAGAGTGGTGAGTGAGAGTGGTGAGTGAGAGAGTGTGGTGGTGGTGAGAGTGTGGTGGTGAGTGAGAGAGAGTGAGAGTGGTGAGTGAGAGAGAGTGGTGAGAGAGTGGTGGTGAGAGTGGTGTGAGAGAGTGGTGGTGAGGGAGCGAGTGGTGGTGAGTGAGCGAGAGTGAGTGAGAATGATGAGAGAGTGAGTGGTGTTGGTGGTGTTGGTGAGCAGCGAGAGAGAGAGCGAGCGGTGCGGTGGGAATCTCGCGAGGCGACATTCCCCGCTCTCCCCACGCGCAGGAACTCTTCCACCCGGGGCGCGGAGAGAGAGATGGAGAGAGAGAGAGAGTGGGTGGGGGAAGTCCAACTCACGTGAGGAGGCGCAGTGTCAATTCCTGCCAAACCGTCCCTACAAAGGCAAAGATCTCCCCGTATAGCCTTCGACAGACTACTATTGGGGCAAGTGCTGTTTGCGTGCGGCAGCGGCAGCAGCAGCAGCACATGTGAAGGCCGGAACGGCACACGTGTGGCGGGGTGGTGGGGGGGTTTCCAGCACCGCGCCCGACCGCCTTTGTCTAACCCGGTGCTCATGTTTTACACACCCCACCCGATACTCTTTTGAGGCCGAGTCCACCTAGGGGAGGCCCAGCACTGGTTTCGGTTCTGGATCAGCCACCGTGTTTTATCGGTGGCGAGCCGGAATCGGGAACTCGGCCCGTTCGGTGGCCGAAGCGCAGCGCCTCGAATTAAATCGCCGCTGCCACCGCTCTCCGACCGCACACAAATAAAACCACATCGGCACAAAGGGAGACAAAGGCGGCCGGGAGTGGTTTGCTGCCCAACCCTCCCCCCTACCCTCGTGTCCCGTTGCGGCCTTCGTGAGGTCGCTGCTGATATTCTGGCAAATCAGCACTTGCCCCAAACAGCCTGTGAAAGGCAAACACCGGGGGTGGATATCTCTTAACCTGTGGCCATGTCCGAACCCTGTGGCCACGTCTGACCCCTGTGGCCACGTCTGACCCCTGTGGCCACGTCTGAACCCTGTGGCCATGTCTGACCCTGTGGCCATGTCCGAACCCTGTGGCCACGTCTGAACCCTGTGGCCACGTCTGACCCCTGTGGCCACGTCTGAACCCTGTGGCCACGTCTGAGCCCTGTGGCCACGTCTGAATCCTGTGGCCACGTCTGAACCCTGTGGCCACGTCTGAACCCTGTGGCCACGTCTGAATCCTGTGGCCACGTCTGAACCCTGTGGCCACGTCTGAATCCTGTGGCCATGTCCGAACCCTGTGGCCACGTCTGAACCCTGTGGCCACGTCTGAACCCTGTGGCCACGTCTGAACCCTGTGGCCACGTCTGACCCTGTGGCCACGTCTGACCCTGTGGCCACGTCTGAACCCTGTGGCCACGTCTGACCCCTGTGGCCACGTTTGACCCCTGTGGCCACGTGTGAACCGGTTTATTGTGACGATACTCCACCCCGAGGCCACGTGTCAACGCGGGCGAAGTTGCAGCGAGTCTGTTTTGGGGCAATGGTTTTTTTTTGCGGGAGCGCAGAGAAGTACGGTACAACTGCGGGTGGCTTTGTCGTTGTTGGCGTTCCTTTCTCCCTCTGCGCGTGCCACGTAACCGATAGCAGCCGCCCCTCTGCGCGTGGCAACTGGGCACACGAACGTCACGTTTGCACGGGACGTTGTGCAAACGACGCATCAAGTGTGACACACAAACACACAAAGGTCCCCCGTGTAGCCTTCAACAGACTGCTGGGGCAAGTGCTGTTCGCGAGTAGCACCTATCAAGGCCGCGAGGTTGGATGGGGGGAGGGGGGGGCGTGTCAACACCGCGCCCGGCCGCCTTTGTCTCTCCAATTGCCGATGATGTTGACAGAGAGTCGCGGGTGTTACGGATCGTGGCCGTGTTAACCCGACGGGGCTGGAGAGGCTCCCGCACAGGGAGTGGCGGGCAGCATCGTACCCAGCCAGTCGTGGGCCTCCCCAAGGTCAACTCGGCCTCAAATGCCACTGGAAGTGAGACAAAGGCGGGCCGGGGGGTTGTTCCCCGCCAACGCGAGTGATCAGGCTGCGATATGTAAACAAAACAAAAACAACCCCATCACCGCACGGGGAGAGACAAAGGCGGCCGGGCGTGGTGCTGGCCACCCACCCACCCTGTCGTGTGCAGTTCGGGCCCTCGCTGACAGCAACTTGCCCTGGCAGTCTACGCAGGATATACGGGTGATCTTTGCCTGTGCCTGTGTGTAGCACTGTGTGTAGTACTGTGTGTGTGTAGTACTGTGTGTGTGTAGTACTGGGTGTGTGTAGTACTGTGTGTAGTACTGTGTGTGTGTGTAGTACTGTGTGTAGTACTGTGTGTGTGTAGTACTGTGTGTAGTACTGTGTGTGTGTAGTACTGTGTGTGTGTAGTACTGTGTGTAGTACTGTGTGTGCGTGTGTAGTACTGTGTGTAGTACTCTGTGTGTGTAGTAGTACTGTGTGTAGTACTGTGTGTAGTACTGTGTGTGTGTGGTACTGTGTGTAGTACTGTGTGTGCGTGTGTAGTACTGTGTGTAGTACTCTGTGTGTGTGTAGTACTGTGTGTAGTACTGTGTGTGTGTAGTACTGTGTGTAGTACTGTGTGTGTGTAGTACTGTGTGTGTAGTACTGTGTGTAGTACTGTGTGTGTAGTACTGTGTGTAGTACTGTGTGTGTGTGTAGTACTGTGTGTGTGTAGTACTGTGTGTGTATAGTACTGTGTGTGTGTGGTACTGTGTGTATGTGGTTGTGTGTGTGTGTATGTAGTACTGTGTGTGCGTATGTAGTACTGTGTGTGTGTGTAGTACTGTGTAGTACTGTGTGTGTTGAGTACTGTGTGTATGTAGTACTGTGTGTGTATAGTACTGTGTGTATAGTACTGTGTGTGTGTATATGTGGTACTTTGTGTGTGTGGTGGGGAGCGGTAGTGTAGTGGTTAGCGCTACGCTGCGCTACGAACCCGGCGACCCGAGTTCGATTCCCGCTCACGGCCAACACCAACAGTGACGATTATCTGAACCGTTGCTGGGCCTCCCCTAGGTCGACTCGGCCTCAAATGAGTACCCGGTGCGTGTTGCGTTTAACATCGGCCCCGGGGAAACACAGAACAGCAGAGAGACGAAGGCGGCCTGGGGCGTGCTGGGGTCAGCCACACCACCAAGCGCCGTGTGTGTGTGTGCCCTGCCCGGCCTCCATCAGTGGCGGCTGCTGCTGCTGCTGCTGCCGCTCGCTTGTTCGAGGCGACACGGGGGGTGTTTGTCAGCTGTTGTTGTGGTGGTGCTGCTGGTGGTGGTCGTGGGTGGGAATCGAACTCGGGTCGCCGGGTTCGGAGCGCTCTGACCGCAAGCACACGACCGCTCACCACACCACCGCTCACCACATCACACCACCACTCACCACACCACCACTCACCACACCACCGCTCACCACACCACACCACCGCTCACCACACCACACCACCGCTCACCACACCACACCACCGCTCACCACGCCAACGCTCACCACACCACCGCTCACCACACCATACCAACGCTCACCACACCACCGCTCACCACACCACACCAACGCTCACCACACCACACCACCGCTCACCACACCATACCAACGCTCACCACACCACCGCTCACCACACCACACCAACGCTCACCACACCAACGCTCACCACACCACCGCTCATCACACCACCGCTCACCACACCACACCACCGCTCACCACATCACCGCTCACCACACCACCGCTCACCACACCAACGCTCACCACACCAACGCTCACCACACCAACGCTCACCACACCACCGCTCACCACAGTCGGTGAGGCTGCACATCTTTTCCCACCGCCGCTGTCGAAGCCTCGCCAGCATCGCCCTCGTCAACTCCAGCATCGCCATCATCGCCATCATCGGCCTCTTCATCTTCGTCGTCATCATCATCATCGCTACCACCATCATCACCATCGCTACCACCATCATCACCATCACCACCGTCGTCACCATCATCACCACCACCACCACCATCTTCAGCGTGATCGCCATCGTCCTGCGACTGGCGAGTTACAACGGCAGCTCCCATCACGTCGCTCTCATCCTCCTCCTGCTGCTGCTGCTCCTCATCCTTCGCGGGATCCATCGCTGGGCGGTGTTTGCACCACCAACAACAACAACACCACCACCACCACCAACAACAACACCACCACCGCCAACAGCAGCAGCAGCGCTAACAGCTGCAGGCGAGGCTATTCTAGTCCGCCCAGCCGGTAACGACTCTCCCTGCTGCTGCTGCTGCTCCTACTGTCGCTGATGTTACTGCTGCTGTTGATGCTGCTGCTGCTGTTGTTGTTACTGCTGCTACTACTGCTGTTGCTGCTACTGCTGCTGTTGTTACCGCTGCTGTTGTTGTTACTGCTACTGCTGCTGCTACTACTACTACTGCTGTTGCTGCTACTGCTGATGTTGTTACTGCTGCTGTTGTTGTTACTGCTGCTGCTGCTGCCGAGTAAAGGCGATCGCTGTTACGGCGGCCGGGTCACGGATCGACGGAGGCAGCGGGAGACGGCGAGGGACACCGGCAGCGATGTTGTTGTGCTGCTGTGGTTGTGGTGGTGGTTGTGGTGGTTGTTGTCGTTGTGCGGTTTGCGAGCAGAGCGCATCAGAGGCGAGGCAGCCGCTGCTGTTGGGCGATGCACCAACAGCGGCAGCCGCGTTTAAAAGCCTTCAGGTACCGGACCGACCGGTTGAGTGACACGGAGGGCGTGAGAGGGGGGTGAGCGAGAGAGCGAGAGAGTGAGTGAGTGTGTGAGAGTGTGTGAGAGAGTGTGAGAGAGTGTGTGTGAGAGAGTGTGACAGAGTGTGTGAGATTGTGTGTGAGTGTGTGAGCGTGTGTGAGAGTGTGAGAGTGTGTGTGAGAGAGTGTGAGAGAGTGTGTGAGATTGTGTGTGAGTGTGTGAGCGTGTGTGTGAGAGTGTGTGAGAGTGTGAGAGTGTGTGAGAGTGTGAGAGTGTGTGAGTGTGTGAGAGTGGGTGAGAGAGTGTGAGAGTGTGAGAGAGTGTGAGAGAGTGTGACAGTCTGTGAGAGAGTGTGTGAGAGTGTGAGAGATTGTGAGAGTGTGTGTGAGAGTGTGTGAGAGTGTGAGTGTGTGAGAGAGTGTGACAGTGTGTGAGAGTGTGAGTGTGTGTGAGAGTGTGTGTGAGAGTGTGTGAGAGTGTGTGTGACAGTGTGTGAGAGTGTGTGAGAGTGTGAGAGTGTGTGAGAGTGTGTGAGAGTGTGAGGGTGTGTGTGCGAGTGTGGGAGAGTGTGTGAGAGTGTGAGAGAGTGTGTGAGAGAGTGTAAGAGTGTGTGAGAGAGTGTGTGAGAGAGTGTGTGAGAGTGTGTGTGAGAGTGTGTGTGACAGTGTGTGAGAGTGTGTGAGAGTGTGTGAGTGTGAGAGTGTGTGTGAGAGGGTGTGTGAGAGTGTGAGAGTGTGTGTGTGAGTGTGTGTGAGAGTGTGTGTGACAGTGTGTTGTCCGGCAAAACAACCCCCTACCTCCTCGCGGTGCCGGACGGGCAACTCTGTCGTGGACAGTGCTGTGGGGGGAGATCCAATTTTGATTGGCTCCTCCCCTCATGGCATATGTGTCCACCACAGGGGCTAAACGGGGGCTCTGGACGGGTGCGAGGGGCTGGTAACCCCTCCACCTTTAATTAATTACCACGAAACCACGATTTTAACTGAAATATGTAACTAATAAGCTTGTGCCGGAGGCCCCGGGGGGCCAGGCGTCTATGACGTCTCCTGGCCAAACCCCAATTGGCGGAGCCAGGATATTGAATACCTACCCTCGGGGCTCCTCCAGAAACAACGAAAAGCCACTACGGGTGGCCACGTGGAATGTTCGAACGCTCACTGCGGAGGAGAGGCTGCCACTCCTCTGTCGGGAGCTGGACCGGTACCGCCTGGATCTATGCGGCATTCAGGAGGTCCGGTGGACCGGCTCTGGCTCTTGCCACCATGAGGGGTGGACAGTCCTCTACTTGGGGCAGCAGACTGCCAAACAACAGGGTGTGGCTCTTCTTTTGAACAAAAGAATGAAGGGGGCGTGGGAGCGTGGCGGTGAGGTGTGGGAAGCTGTAAGCCCCAGGCTACTTTGGGCTCGCCTTCCCATCAACCGGAGGCGAGGAATGATGGTCGTGGTTACTTATGCCCCCACCGAAGATGAACATCCGTGGAGGGATGCAGGCAAAGCTGATGAGTCAGATGCCTTCTATGACCTCCTGTCACAGGTGCTGGCTAAAGTGGCCCCTCGGGATAGAGTCATCATGTTGGGTGACTTCAATGCCCGAGTTGGTCATGATACTGGCACCTGGTCTGGAGTGATTGGAGGGCATGGGCCAGATCAGCTCAATAACAACGGTAGGAGGCTGCTAGATTTTTGTGCAGCCCATGGGCTTGTAATTACCAACACGCTGTTCCGGCATCGGCGCATCTACACAACATCATGGATACATGCCGGGTCCAAGCAAGAACATCTGCTGGACTACATAGTGACGGACAAGCGTATGCGAGCCCATGTCCTTGACACCAGAACCTACCGTGGAGCTGATCTGCCCTCTGACCATCGACTAGTCATCTGTAAGATGCGCCTGCCATTCTTCCACTCCGGTGGTGGGTGTACACCCAGGACCCCATTCCAATCTAAAGTGGCCTGGTCTCAGTTTTCTGATGAAAGTTGCAAGCGAGAATTTCATCATCGCTTGCGGCTGAGATTGGCATCGTCCCCGACTCCTCCTGATGTCGAGGGTAAATGGGCGAGGTTTAGGACTGTGACTCAAGCAGCTGCAATGGCTGCTTTGGGTACGCGGTCCAGACCTCCCCATGGACCCTGGCTGACAGAGGAGGTGTTCAGGATGGTTGAGAAAAAGCGACAGGCCCACTGTCATCGGCTACAGAATCCCACGTCAGAGAATGAGGAGGCTTACCGCAGCCTTCGCTCAGAGGTTCGGAGAGCCGTGAGGCGCTGCAAGGATGGGTGGTGGTCGCGGGTTGCTGAGGAGATGGAGTCTGCCTCAGTGGCACGTGATCACAAATCTCTATTTAACTCCATCAAAAAAGTAACCTGCAGCGCCACACCTATTACCATCATTAGGGGAAAAAACGGTGATCCAATCTCCGACCTCCAGGAACAGGTTTGCAGATTTTCTGAGCATTTCTGTGAGGTCCTGGGGGAGGGAAAATCCTTCAGCCAGGAAAACATCGTGGCACAAAGTGAGGATGACCCTGCTAAGGCTGCGGTGCCTCAAATATTGGAAGAAGTCACCCCCTGTGAGTGGCTGGCTGAGGTGCCATCTGTTGAGGAAGTACTGAGGGCGATCCGGAGTCTGAGACCAGGAAAGGCAACGAGCAGAGATGATCTCCCAAGCGAAATTCTGAGGGAGGGTGGCGTTTGTGCACAGACTGCCCTATATGACATCATAACAACAGTCTGGACCACTGGACGGGTTCCGCAGGATTGGAAGGATGCCCTGGTGGTCCCCCTTTTTAAGAAGGGGGACCGCACAGACTGTAACAACTACAGGGGCATCTCACTCCTCAGTGTGCCGGGAAAGGTCCTGGCAAGGATTATTCAGCATCGCCTTGCCAGGCACGCTGAGGAGAGGCTTGCGGAGCCCCAATGCGGTTTCAGGAAAGGGCGGTCCTGCACAGATGCCATATTTTCTGTCCATCTGCTACAGCAGAGGTGTAGGGAATTCCAACAAGACCTACATCTCTGCTTTATTGACCTGGTCAAGGCCTATGATACCATCAGTAGGCCTGGCCTCTGGGTCGTTCTTCGTGCTTTTGGAGTGCCTGACCCTCTGCTCACGATCATTAAGGACCTTCATGATGGTGAGCGGGCCCGGGTAAAACTACGTGGCCGGGAGTCAGAGCCATTCCCTGTACACCTTGGGGTGCGACAGGGATGTCCTCTGGCTCCCACATTATTTAACATCTATTTTGACCACGTAGTTCGTGAAGCCCTCAATAGCTGTACCGGGGGAATCTCCATATGGTACAGATATAATGGGAGGCTGATCGATGCCCGGGTGCGGTCAAGGGATGGCTCCCTATTGCTCAACCACGTTATGTATGCCGATGATTTGGTAATAGCTGCTCATTCAGAGGAGGAGTTGGAGACGCTGCTGCTGAGACTGGAGCGTGCCACTAAGAGATGGCGCCTTACCATCAGCCCCACCAAACCTAAACACCTGCCTGGGTATTTTGTACCATCGGACACTCCACCCCCACAACTCCCAATCGGTGATGAGGCAGTTGTGGAGAGAGTGGAGAGTTTCCCATAACTGGGCAGTGTGCTTATGACCGTCTCCAGTTTAACAGCAGAGGTCTCACTCCGAATCAGTCGAGCGGCAATATCTTTTCATCGGTTGCGTAACGCTGTGTGGAAGCTACCTGGTCTGTCGCTCCGCACTAAGCTTCAGGTCTTCTCGGCCACGGTCATTCCCTCCCTTCTCTACGCTTGCGAAACGTGGACCCCCGTAATGGAGCATCTTCGCTGGTTGGAAACATTTAGGCTGGCCTGCCTACGATCCATCCTGGGTTTAACCAGGCTGGATTGTGTGAGGAGCTCACAAATCCTTGAAAGATCTGGGCAAGGTCCCATCGGTGAGCTCCTCCGGCAGGCAAGGCTGCGTTGGCTGGGTCATGTAGCCCGCATGCCCAGCCACCGCATGCCGAAACAGCTTTTGTTCGGCCGGATCGAGGGGGCTAAACGGGCACAGTACGGGCTAGAGAGGAGATGGAGTAATATGGTACAGGAGGATGTGGAGCTGAGTGGACTTGCCGATGATTGGTACCAGCGGTGTCAAGATCGGCCTCTGTGGAGGAGGCTCGTGAATGACGCTACTGGGCAGTTGGAGGTAGTCGCCCTCCAACAACAACGGAGGGCGGAGGAGCGACGCTCACAACAACGAGCGGAGCGCCGGGTGGCTAAAGCACAGCAGGTTGGCACAGTAGGGGGCACAGGTGGTGCATCAGCCAGCCATCTCAGTCAGTCGACCCGTGGCACCTGGGTCTGCCCCGTGACCTCCTGCCAGCGGGCGTTCAACACTTCACGTGGCCTTAAGGTGCACATGGCTTAGCACAAGCGTCGTAGTGACGTCACCGCCACTTAGTGGCGAATGGCGGTTATTGTTGTTGTGCGTCACGTAGACCCCCCTAATGGAGCATCTTCGCCGGTTCGAAACATTTAGGCTAGCCTGCCTACGATCCATCCTGGGTTTAACCAGGCTGGATTGTGTGAGGAGCTCGCAAATCCTTGAAAGATCTGGACAAAGTCCCATCGGTGAGCTCCTCCGGCAGGCAAGGCTGCGTTGGCTGGGCCATGTAGCCCGCATGCCAAGTCACCGCATGCCTAAACAGCTTTTGTTCGGCCGGATAGAGGGGGCTAAACAGGCGTGTCACGGGATAGAGAAGAGATGGAGCGATGTGGTACAGGAGGATGTGGAGCTGAGTGGACTTGCCGATGACTGGTACCAGCGGTGTCAAGATCGGCCTCTGTGGAGGAGGCTCGTGAAGGACGCTGCTACTGGGCAGTTGGAGGCAGTTGCCCTCCAACAACAACGGCGGGCGCAGGAGCGACGCTCACAACAACGAGCGGAGTGCCGGGTGGCTAATGCACAGCGGGTTGGCACAGTAGGGGGCACAGGTGGTGCATCAGCCAGTCATCTTAATCAGTCGACCCGTGGCACCTGGGTCTGCCCCGTGGCCTCAAGGTGCACATGGCCTGGCACAAGTGTCGTGGTGACGTCACCACCACTTAGTGGCGAATGGCGGTTGTTGTTGTTGTGTGTGACAGTGTGTGCGCGTCGGACGATCTGACTCGATTCAGAATCTCGCCTAGTTCGACTCGGCCTCAAATAAGTACCTGGTGTGGTGTGTGGTAAACATCGCCACTGGGGAGACAAAGGCGGCCGGGTGCGGTGCTGACCAACCACCTCCTCGTGCAACGTGCCGGCATTCAGAGGTGCTCCTTAACAGCACTTGCCCCAACAGTCCGCGAAGGCTACACGGGGGATCTTTGTCTTTGCGAGAGAGATATCTGGACCCATTCCCATCGTTGCCTGGGTCAAGTGGCCCGCATGCCCAGCCACCGCATGCCGAAACAGCTTTTGTTCGGCCGGATCGAGGGGGCTAAACGGGCGCAGCACGGGCTAGAGAGGAGATGGAGTAATGTGGTACAGGAGGACGTGGAGCTGAGTGGACTTGCCGATGATTGGTACCAGCGGTGTCAAGATCGGCCTCTGTGGAGGAGGCTCGTGAAGGACGCTACTGGGCAGTTGGAGGTAGTCGCCCTCCAACATCAACGGAGGGCGGAGGAGCGACGCTCACAACAACGAGCGGAGCGCCGGGTGGCTAAAGCACAGCAGGTTGGCACAGTAGGGGGCACAGGTGGTGCATCAGCCAGCCATCTCAGTCAGTCGACCCGTGGCACCTGGGTCTGCCCCGTGACCTCCTGCCAGCGGGCGTTCAACACTCCACGTGGCCTTAAGGTGCACATGGCTTAGCACAAGCGTCGTAGTGACGTCACCACCACTTAGTGGCGAATGGCGGTTGTTGTTGTTGTGCGTCACGTAGACCCCCCTAATGGAGCATCTTCGCCGGTTCGAAACATTTAGGCTAGCCTGCCTACGATCCATCCTGGGTTTAACCAGGCTGGATTGTGTGAGGAGCTCGCAAATCCTTGAAAGATCTGGACAAAGTCCCATCGGTGAGCTCCTCCGGCAGGCAAGGCTGCGTTGGCTGGGCCATATAGCCCGCATGCCAAGTCACCGCATGCCTAAACAGCTTTTGTTCGGCCGGATAGAGGGGGCTAAACAGGCGTGTCACGGGCTAGAGAAGAGATGGAGTGATGTGGTACAGGAGGATGTGGAGCTGAGTGGACTTGCCGATGACTGGTACCAGCAGTGTCAAGATCGGCCTGTGTGGAGGAGGCTCGTGAAGGACGCTGCTACTGGGCAGTTGGAGGCAGTCGCCCAACAACAACGGAGGGCGCAGGAGCGACGCTCACAACAACGAGCGGAGCGCCGGGTGGCTAATGCACATCAAGTTGGCACAGTAGGGGGCACAGGTGGTGCATCAGCCAGCCATCTTAGTCAGTCGACCCGTGGCACCTGGGTCTGCCCCGTGGCCTCAAGGTGCACATGGCCTGGCACAAGCGTCGTGGTGACGTCACCGCCACTTTGTGGCGAATGGCGGTTGTTGTTGTGTGTGACAGTGTGTGCGCGTCGGATGATCTGACTCGATTCAGAGTCTCGCCTAGGTCGACTCGGCCTCAAATAAGTACCTGGTGCGGTGTGTGGTAAACATCGCCACTGGGGAGACAAAGGCGGCCGGGTGCGGTGCTGACCAACCACCTCCTCGTGCGCCGTGCCGGCCTTCAGAGGTGCTCCTTAACACCACTTGCCCCAACAGTCCGCGAAGGCTACACGGGGGATCTTTGTCTTTGCGAGAGATATCTGGACCCATTCCCATCGTTGCCTGGGTCACGTGGCCCGCATGCCCAGCCACCGCGTGCCCCAGCGGCCTCGATTTGGCCGCATAGAGAACGTGGTGGGGTGTGGTGGTGGGGTGTGGTGGTGGGGGGGGGTGGTGGTGGTGGGCGGAGGTGGTGGTGGTGGGCGGGGGTGATGGCGGTGGGGGGGGTGGTGGGGGGGTGGTGGGGAGTGGTGGTGGGGAGTGGTGGTGGGGGGGTGGTGGTGGGATAGAGGTAGTGGTGGGGGGGGGTGGTGGTGGTGGTGGGGGATGTTGGTGGTGGGAGTGGTGGGGTGGTAGTGGTGGGGGGGGTAGTTGTGCGGTGGGTGGCTGGTGGGTGGGTGAATTCAAGAACATTTACCCCTCAATTGTTTCACCAACCTCCGCGCCGGGAGCTGGAGTCGAACCTGTGTCTGCCACCTCCGCACCTCCGGCGACGGCCGCTAGGGTGCCAGCCCCGACACCGCCGCCGCGGCAGAATGTCCGAACGAAACTCGAACCCACGGGACAAATGTCCGTGGCACGTTCCCTCTTCCATGTGTAGTGGGTTCCACGGAGACTGGAGACGTCGTCTTTACAGGCAACACGGTTTATTTACAAGCTTCATAACAAGACTCCCCCGTACGCCCACTATCTATGGAGGTACAGCCTCCGGGCAAGCGTGCCCTCTCCACCGTGTTAACCTGGCTCTCAGCCCTCCGGCTATCTGTGCCCTAGGGGAGGCTCTCAACTGACCCGACCCAGCCAAGGTGAGGGTCCATGACCACTGGTCCGAGCTCGGCCCCGGCCCTTACAAGGCCGTCGGGTCCCGAGGTCCCTGGGTCCCTGGGTCCCTGGGTACCAGGGTCCTAGCTAGGCTGGTCTTCGTTTCTTCGTCTTCAGAGCACTGCCCCGAGCTGTCCCTGATGTGCCCCTTTTATACACCGCTCGGGGACTCTCCGCCCCCGGTACCCGCCCCCTTTCTGGAACCTTCTAGGGGGCTCTGGAAGACCCCCCCCCCAACCCCTCACCTGGGGTCGGAGGTGGGGGGGGGGAGAACCCGGCCCCTTAACGGTCCGGCTCCCTCTGTCTCTCCCCAGCTCAGGGTGGCACCCCCTATGGGCCTGTGCCCGCTACTGCAGGTAAGTATATCAGTTTAACACGTAGGCTTTATTATGAGGTAAGTATATACCGGGCGGTGTGTGCTATGGATTTCCGACGCTACACATGAACTCGACCAACGCAGACCCAGAGGGAATCTGCCGCTGTCCCCATCCTAGGATCGAAACCCAGACGAACTGATGCTGCTGCAGGGCAGTGGAGTAACACGCACGTCCAGAATAAACTCCAGCTCCTCCTCCTGGCTTTGAGATGCATCTTCCTCCTCCTCCTCCTCCTCGAAGGCACTGGTGGAGCCATAAACTCACTCACCAATTCACTCCCCCGTCAATTCACTCACTCGTCAATTCATTCGCTCGCCACTGGTGGAACCATAAACTCACTCACCAATTCACTCCCCCGTCAATTCACTCACTCACCAATTCACTCCCCCGTCAATTCACTCACTCGTCAATTCATTCACTCGCCACTGGTGTAACCATAAACTCACTCACCAATTCACTCCCCCGTCAATTCACTCACTCACCAATTCACTCCCCCGTCAATTCACTCCCTCGCCACTGGTAGAAACATAAACTCACTCGATTTAAAGCTTTCGTGACTGCAAGGATTCATCTTCTTTGGTTCTTTCGGTAAAGTCACGTAGAATGAGAATAAAATAATAAATTGATAAAATAAAATAACAATAAAATTCTCACGACGTTTCGGCCACAACACAAGCGGCCTTCATCAGGTGAAGGGACGAGACTGTCTGGAGGACAGCGCTGGAGCGAACAAAGCCACGCTCAGATCGCGACCTTTAAGCTGTGTGAGAAGAAACAAAGCGCCCTCAACTTTAAAAGATCTCCAAAATCCTGAATAAACACAAGATCCAGGTCCGATTCAACATAGTACATACAATCCGTGATCTGGTTCTATCTGTAAAAGATGCTGTTCCAGACATACAGTACCCGGGCGTTTACAAACTAAAGTGCCTCTGTGGTAGTAGTTACATTGGAGAAACCAAACGACATATCTCGGACCGCATCCGCATACATAAAGCAGACTTGAAACACGGTAGAACGAACTCCTCTGCCCTGGCAGATCACTGTTATAATTCAGTGGGCTCACATGACATTGACTTCTCCAAGACGGAGGTTCTTTGCAAACCAACCGGCTACTATGAGAGATTCGTTCATGAGGCCATTCACATATACAAGCACAGAGACAATTTCAACCGAGAAGATGGATTCTGGCTTAGTAACCATTGGAAAGATGTTTTAAACCATTTCCGTTCTTAATTAATTGTATTTTACGATGACCTTCAGACCGCAGCTCTTTCGCTGGCATTGACTCTTAATACCTCTCACACCACGGTTAATGGTATGGTTTACAACATGGAGTATAACAGCGCCTCGCAGCTGTCTCTCTCCCCCTCTTCCGTTCCGACCATGGATGAACTCGTCCGTCTGAACGGGGCCCGTAGCTATCCGTGGTGCTAAAGTTGAGGGCGCTTTGATTCTTCTCACACAGCTTAAAGGTCGCGATCTGAGCGTGGCTTTGTTCGCTCCAGCGCTGTCCTCCAGACAGTCTCGTCCCTTCACCTGATGAAGGCCGCTTGTGTTGTGGCCGAAACGTCGTGAGAATTTTATTGTGTTATTTTATCAATTTATTCTTTTATTCTCATTCTACGTGACTTTACCGAAATAACCAAAGAAGATAAACTCACTCACTCGTCAATTCACTCCCCCGTAAATTCACTCACTCACCAATTCACTCCCACATAAACTCACTCACTCACCAATTCACTCACTCGCCAATTCACTCCTCCGTCAATTCACTCACTCGCCACTGGTGAAACCAGCAGCCCGCATCAGAACATTACCACTACCACCAGGCACGATGCTGAACCTTCCCTGTGAGTGATTCAGCGACGAGGTCGACCTCCACCTCGTCGCAGCATCAGCTGACACCCCACCTCGTCGCAGCATCAGCTGACACCCCACCTCGTCGCATCATCAGCTGACACCCCACCTCGTCGCAGCATCAGCTGACACCCCACCTCGTCGCAGCATCAGCTGACACCCCACCTCGTCGCAGCATCAGCTGACACCCCACCTCGTCGCAGCATCAGCTGACACCCCACCTCGTCGCAGCATCAGCTGACACTCCACCTCGTCGCAGCATCAGCTGACACCCCACCTCATCGCAGCATCAGCTGACACCCCACCTCGTCGCGGCATCAGCTGACACTCCATCTCAACGAGAGCGACAGCGTGGGGGATGCTCACGCGACATTTATACAAAAATAAAACCGACCCGACACCGCGGGGGGCCACCGGGCATCTCTCTGCAGCCATCGCAAGGGTCACGCGCCAGCCGTGACGTCAACTCTGCCCATTGGTGGGGGCATCCACACGGGGTGGGGGGGGGGCCAACAGCGACACGCGGGGGTGAGGAGGGCTGAGTGGCACGGGTTGTGACACAGACGAGAGAGAGCGCTCGTTTGCTCGAGGGTTTTCGCGGTTCGAATCCGGAAGGACGACCCCGGTTAATACCGCGGCGGGTGTCCTGTTTCTGTATGTGCGTCGTGCGCTAAGTGTGTGCGTGCCACTGCGTGTGTGTGTGTCAGTGTGTGTGTTTGTGTGTGTCGCTGTGTGTGTGTGTCAGGCAAAACAACCCCCTACCTCCTCGCGGTGCCGGACGGGCAACTCTGTCGTGGACAGCGCTGTGGGGGGAGATCCAATTTTGATTGGCTCCTCCCCTCATGGCATATGTGTCCACCACAGGGGCTAAACGGGGGCTCTGGACGGGTGCGAGGGGCTGGTAACCCCTCCACCTTCAATTAATTACCACGAAACCACGAATTAAACTTAAATATGTAACAACTAAGCTTGTGCCGGAGGCCCCGGGGGGCCAGGCGTCTATGACGTCTCCTGGCCAAACCCCAATTGGCGGAGCCAGGAGATTGAATACCTACCCTCGGGGCTACTCCAGAAACAACGAAAAGCCACTACGGGTGGCCACGTGGAATGTTCGAACGCTCACTGCAGAGGAGAGGCTGCCACTCCTCTGTCGGGAGCTGGACCGGTACCGCCTGGATCTATGCGGCATTCAGGAGGTCCGGTGGACCGGCTCTGGCTCCTGCCACCATGAGGGGTGGACAGTCCTCTACTCGGGGCAGCAGACTGCCAAACAACAGGGTGTGGGTCTTCTTTTGAACAAAAGAATGAAGGGGGCGTGGGAGCGTGGCGGTGAGGTGTGGGAAGCTGTAAGCCCCAGGCTACTTTGGGCTCGCCTTCCCATCAACCGGAGGCGAGGAATGGTGGTCGTGGTTACTTATGCCCCCACCGAAGATGAACATCCGTGGAGGGATGCAGGCAAAGCCGATGAGTCAGATGCCTTCTATGACCTCCTGTCACAGGTGCTGGCTAAAGTGGCCCCTCGGGATAGAGTCATCATGTTGGGTGACTTCAATGCCCGAGTTGGTTATGATACTGGCACCTGGTCTGGAGTGATTGGAGGGCATGGGCCAGATCAGCTCAATAACAACGGTAGGAGGCTGCTAGATTTTTGTGCAGCCCATGGGCTTGTAATTACCAACACGCTGTTCCGGCATCGGCGCATCCACACAACATCATGGATGCATGCCGGGTCCAAGCAAGAACATCTGCTGGACTACATAGTGACGGACCAGCGAATGCGAGCCCATGTCCTTGACACCAAGACCTACCGTGGAGCTGATCTGCCCTCTGACCATCGACTGGTCATCTGTAAGATGTGCCTGCCATTCTTCCACTCCGGTGGTGGGTGTACACCCAGGACCCCATTCCAACCTAAAGTGGCCTGGTCTCAGTTATCTGATGAAAGTTGCAAGCGAGAATTTCATCATCGCTTGCGGCTGGGATTGGCATCGTCCCCGACTCCTCCTGATGTCGAGGGTAAATGGGCGAGGTTTAGGACTGTGACTCATGCAGCTGCAATGGCTGCTTTGGGTACGCGGTCCAGACCTCCCCAGACACCCTGGATGACAGAGGAGTTGTTCAGGATGGTTGAGAAAAAGCGACAGGCCCACTGTCATCGGCTACAGAATCCCACGTCAGAGAATGAGGAGGCTTACCGCAGCCTTCGCTCGGAGGTTCGGAGAGCCGTGAGGCGCTGCAAGGATGGGTGGTGGTCGCGGGTTGCTGAGGAGATGGAGTCTGCCTCAGTGGCCCGTGATCACAAATCTCTATTTAACTCCATCAAAAAAGTAACCTGCAGTGCCACACCTATTACCATCATTAGGGGAAAAAACGGTGATCCAATTTCCGACCCCCAGGAACAGGTTCGCAGATTTGCTGAGCATTTCTGTGAGGTCCTGGGGGAGGGAAAATCCCTCAGCCAGGAAAACATCGTGGCACAAAGTGAGGATGACCCTGCTGAGGCTGCGGTGCCTCAAATATTGGATGAAGTCACCCCCTGTGAGTGGCTGGCTGAGGTGCCATCTGCTGAGGAAGTATTGAAGGCGATCCGGAGTCTGAGACCAGGAAAGGCAGCGGGCAGAGATGATCTCCCAAGCGAAATGCTGAGGGAGGGTGGCGTTTGTGCACAGACTGCCCTATATGACATCATAACAACAGTCTGGACCACTGGACGGGTTCCGCAGGATTGGAAGGATGCCCTGGTGGTCCCCCTTTTTAAGAAGGGGGACCGCACAGACTGTAACAACTACAGGGGCATCTCACTCCTCAGTGTGCCGGGAAAGGTCCTGGCAAGGATTATTCAGCATCGCCTTGCCAGGCACGCTGAGGAGAGGCTTGCGGAGCCCCAATGCGGTTTCAGGAAAGGGCGGTCCTGCACAGATGCCATATTTTCTGTCCGTCTGCTACAGCAGAGGTGTAGGGAATTCCAACAAGACCTACATCTCTGCTTTATTGACATGGTCAAGGCCTATGATACCATCAGTAGGCCTGGGCTCTGGGTCGTTCTTCGTGCTTTTGGAGTACCTGACCCTCTGCTCACGATCATTAAGGACCTTCATGATGGTGAGCGAGCCCGGGTAAAACTACGTGGCCGGGAGTCAGAGCCATTCCCTGTACACCTTGGGGTGCGACAGGGATGTCCTCTGGCTCCCACATTATTTAACATCTATTTTGACCACGTAGTTCGTGAAGCCTTCAATAGCTGTACCGGGGGAATCTCCATATGGTACAGATATAATGGGAGGCTCATCGATGCCCGGGTGCGGTCAAGGGATGGCTCCCTATTGCTCAACCACGTTATGTATGCTGATGACTTGGTAATAGCTGCTCAGTCAGAGGAGGAGTTGGAGACGCTGCTGCTGAGACTGGAGCGTGCCACTAAGAGGTGGGGCCTTACCATCAGCCCCACCAAAACTAAGCACTTGCCTGGGTATTTTGTACCATCGGACACTCCACCCCCACAACTCCCAATCGGTGATGGGGCAGTTGTGGAGAGAGTGGAGAGTTTCCCATACCTGGGCAGTGTGCTTATGACTGGCTCCAGTTTAACAGCAGAGGTCTCACTCCGAATCAGTCGAGCGGCAATATCTTTTCATCGGTTGCGTAACGCTGTGTGGAAGCTACCTGGTCTGTCGCTCCGCACTAAGCTTCAGGTCTTCTCGGCCACGGTCATTCCCTCCCTTCTCTACGCTTGCGAAACGTGGACCCCCCTAATGGAACATCTTCGCCGGTTAGAAACATTTAGGCTGGCCTGCCTACGATCCATCCTGGGTTTAACCAGACTGGATTGTGTGAGGAGCTCACAAATCCTTGAAAGATCTGGGCAGGGTCCCATCGGTGAGCTCCTCCGGCAGGCAAGGCTGCGATGGCTGGGTCATGTAGCCCGCATGCCCAGCCACCGCATGCCGAAACAGCTTTTGTTTGGCCGGATTGAGGGGGCTAAGCGGGCGCGGCACGGGCTAGAGAAGAGATGGAGTGATGTGGTACAGGAGGACGTGGAGCTGAGTGGACTTGCCGATGACTGGTACCAGCGGTGTCAAGATCGGCCTCTGTGGAGGAAGCTCGTGAAGGATGCTACTGGGCAGTTGGAGGCGGTCGCCCTCCAACAACAACGAAGGGCGGAGGAGCGACGCTCACAACAGCGAGCGGAGCGCCGGGTGGCTAAAGCACAGCAGGTTGGCACAGTAGGGGGCACAGGTGGTGCATCAGCCAGTCATCTCAGTCAGTCGACCCGTGGCACCTGGGTCTGCCCCGTGACCTCCTGCCAGCGGGCGTTCGACACTTCACGTGGCCTCAGGGTGCACATAGCCTGGCACAAGCGTCGTGGTGACGTCACCGCCACTTAGTGGCGAATGGCGGTTGTTGTTGTTGTTGTTGTGTGTCAGTAGCGGTAGTGTAGTGGTTAGCGCGCTGCGCTACGAACCCGGGAACCCGAGTTCGATTCCCGCTCGCGGCCAACATCAGTCACGATTATCTGAACCGGTCCTGGGCCTCCTCTAGGTCGACTCAACCTCAAATGAGTACCTGGTGCGGTGTGTAAAAACATCACCATCGGGAGACAAAGGCGGTCGGGCGTGGTGTTGGCCACCCACCCCCTCGTGTGCCGTGCCGGCCTTCATAGGTGCTACTCGCTAACAGCACTTGCCCCTACAGTCTTCTAAGACTACACGCGAGATCTTCGTGTGTAGGTGTCTCAAGGTCCTGAGACTCAGGGGGTCGTACGCGAGATGTTAACTACCTCGCCCGATTGACGGGAGGTCGATGCCTCGAATTTCGACTCAACGTGAGTCGTATTTGCCCCACTCAGGCTACACGGGCAGGGGGGGAGTGGGGTGGGGGGCAGTGTTGAGTCTATGGGCAGTGTTAGTCTATGGGCAGTGTTAGTCTATGGGTAGTGTTGAGTCAAAGGGTAGTGTTGAGTCTAAGGGTAGTGTTAGTCTATGGATAGTGTTGAGTCTATGGGCAGTGTTGAGTCTATGGGCAGTGTTAGTCTATGGGCAGTGTTGAGTCTATGGGTAGTGTTGAGTCTAAGGGTAGTGTTAGTCTATGGATAGTGTTAGTCTATGGGCAGTGTTAGTCTATGGGCAGTGTTAGTCTAGTGTTAGTCTATGGGCAGTGTTGAGTCTATGGGTAGTGTTGAGTCTAAGGGTAGTGTTGAGTCTAAGGGTAGTGTTGAGTCTATGGATAGTGTTAGTCTATGGGCAGTGTTAGTCTATGGGTAGTGTTAGTCTATGGGTAGTGTTAGTCTATGGGTAGTGTTAGTCTATGGGTAGTGTTGAGTCTATGGGTAGTGTTGAGTCTATGGGTAGTGTTGAGTCTATGGGTAGTGTTAGTCTATTGGTAGCGTTGAGTCTATGGGCAGTGTTAGTCTATGGGTAGTGTTAGTCTATGGGCAATGTTGAGTCTATGGGTAGTGTTAGTCTATGGGTAGTGTTAGTCTATAGTGTCAGTCTATGGGTAGTGTTAGTCTATAGTGTTAGTCTATGGTGCAGTGTTGAGTCTATGGGCAGTGTTGAGTCCATGGGTAGTGTTGAGTCTATGGGCAGTGTTGAGTCTATGGGTAGTGTTAGCCTATGGGTAGTGTTGAGTCTATGATTAGTGTTAGTCTAAGGGTAGTGTTAGTCTATAGTGTGAGTCTATGGGTAGTGTTGAGACTATGGGTAGTGTTGAGTCTATGGGTAGTGTTAGCCTATGGGTAGTGTTGAGTCTATGGGTAGTGTTAGTCTAAGGGTAGTGTTAGTCTATGGGCAGTGTTAGTCTAAGGGTATTGTCTATGGGCAGTGTTAGTCTATAGTGTTAGTCTATGGGCAGTGTTGAGTCTATGGGCAGTGTTGAGACTAAGGGTAGTGTGAGTCTATGGGCAGTGTTGAGACTAAGGGTAGTGTTGAGTTTAAGGGTAGTGTTGAGTCTAAGGGTAGTGTTGAGTCTATGGGCAGTGTTGAGACTAAGGGTATATTGAACTTTTTTCGCACCGTACATAGCCAGCCGCACTAATCGAACAAACTAAACACAAAAAGCAGTTCTAAAGAAATGAGTTTTCAATCTCCTAGATTATTTAAAAGTGCATCGTAGCTGCCCAGTGGGCTCCCTAATATGGCGGTATCTGTTAGGAGCCGTCCCAGAGAGAACCACGGGGGGTGGGGGATCACGGATCGCCTCTCGATTCATCCTCGAGTCGAGCTGCGGTCGTGGAGACGGTAGTGGTGGTGGAGGAGGAGCGGAGGTTCAGCCCAGGATGCTTTGGAGTTGAAGGTCACGTTGCAAGCTGATCCAGAATGACCCAGGGGTGACCCTGGGGTGACCCAGGGGTGACCAAGGGGTGACCCTGGACGTGACCCAGGGGTGACCAAGGGGTGACCCAGGGGATGACCCAGGGGTGACCCTGGGGTGACCCAGGACGTGACCCAGGGGTGACCCAGGAGGTGACCAAGGGGTGACCCAGGAGGTGACCCAGGGGTGACCCTGGGGTGACCCAGGACGTGACCAAGGGGTGACCCAGGAGGTGACCCAGGGGTGACCCAGGAGGTCACTCAGGGGTGACCCAGGAGGTGACTCAGGGGTGACTCAGAAGGTGACTCAGGGGTGACCCAGGAGGTCACTCAGGGGTGACCCAGGAGGTGACCCAGAGGTGACTCAGGAGGTGACCCAGGAGGTGACCCAGGAGGTCACTCAGGGGTGACTCAGGTGACCCAGGGGTGACCCAGGGGTAACCCAGGAGGTGACCCAGAGGTGACCCAGGTGACCAAGGGGTGACCCAGGAGGTGACCCAGAGGTGACCCAGGTGACCAAGGGGTGACCCAGGAGGTGACCCAGAGGTGACCCAGGGGTAACCCAGGAGTGATCAAGGGGTGACCAAGGAGTGACCGACAGATGACCAAAGGATGACCCAGGGGTGAGCCACGGGTGCCCCACGGATGACCAAGGGGTTTTCTGTTTTTCAGTTTCATTTATTAGGTATAGCCCTGTGAGCCATGCGGCTCTTGACTCGGGTGCAGCCGCAACAAACAAAAACATGAACAAGGAGTGACCAGAGGGTGACCAAGGGGTGATAGCCCCCCTCTGACCCCCACGGTGTCCTAAGGTGACCCAGGTGCGACCCCCAGGTTGATCACTCCCGGGTGAGACCCAAGGGGCTCACATGACGCTGCACTTTTGCTCGGCCGCCTGGCGCACCCCATGCAGAGTCTCCTGGGCCTTCTCCCGGAGAGAATCCACACCCTGCGGAGACACGGAGAGACACCATAACCACGCCCCCTCATTACCATAATCACGCCCTCACGGCCATAACCACGCCCCCTAATTAAACCAATCTCATTGCTCTAACCACGCCCCTCATTACAATAACCACGCCCGTTATTACGCCAACCACACCCAATCGGTAAACTAACCACGCCAATCATTACACTAACCACGCCCCTCATTTACAATAACCACGCCCCTCATTACAATAACCACGCCCCTCATTGCAATAACCACGCCCCTCATTACAATAACCACGCTCGTGATTACTTCAACCACGCCCAATCAGTAAACTAACCACGCCAATCTCGACACTAACCACGCCCCTCATTACACTAACCACGCCCCTCAATACACTATTAGCGGGTTAATGTGAGAGATTAGCATGTTAATGTGAGATATTAGCATGTTAATGTGAGATATTAGCATGTTAATGTGAGATATTAGCATGTTAATGTGAAAGATTAGCGGGTTAATGTGAAATATTAGCGGGTTAATGTGAAAGATTAGCATGTTGACGTGAGAGATTAGCATGTTGACGTGAGAGATTAGCGTGCTACTGTGAGCGATAAGCATGTAGATGTGAGAGATCAGCATGTTAATTTGAGAGATTAGCATGTTAATGTGAGAGATTAGCGTGTTAATGTGAGAGATTAGCATGTTAATTTGAGAGATTAGCGTGTTAATGTGAGAGATTAGCGTGTTAATGTGAGAGATTAGCGTGTTAATGTGAGAGATTAGCATGTTAATGTGAGAGATTAGCACGTTAATTTGAGAGATTAGCGTGTTAATGTGAGAGATTAGCGTGTTAATGTGAGAGATTAGCGTGTTAATGTGAGAGATTAGCGTGTTAATGTGAGAGATTAGCGTGTTAATGTGAGAAATTAGCGTGTTAATGTGAGAGATTAGTGTGTTAGTGTGAGAGATTGGCGTGTTAATGTGAGAGATTAGCGTGTTAGTGTGAGAGATTAACATGTTAATGTGAGAGATTAGCATGTTAATGTGAGATATTAGAATGTTAATGTGAGAGATTAACATGTTAATGTGAGAGATTAGCATGTTAATGTGAGAGATTAGCATGTTAATTTGAGAGATTAGCGTGTTAATGTGAGAGATTAGCGTGTTAATGTGAGAGATTAGCGTGGTAATGTGAGAAATTAGCGTGTTAATGTGAGAGATTAGTGTGTTAGTGTGAGAGATTAGCGTGTTAGTGTGAGAGATTGGCGTGTTAGTGTGAGAGATTAACATGTTAATGTGAGAGATTAGCGTGTTAATGTGAGAGATTAACATGTTAATGTGAGAGATTAGCATGTTAATGTGAGAGATTAACATGTTAATGTGAGATCGGTGAGCGGCCTCTATGGCGAGCGTGTTGAGGTGGCTATGTTAATGTGAGAGATTAGCATGTTAATGTGAGAGATTAGCATGTTAATGTGAGATATTAGCATGTTAATGTGAGAGATTAACATGTTAATGTTAGAGATTAGCATGTTAATGTGAGAGATTAGCGTGTTAATGTGAGAGATTAGCATGTTAATGTGAGATATTAGCATGTTAATGTGAGATATTAGCATGTTAATGTGAGAGATTAGCGTGTTAGTGTGAGAGATTAGCGTGTTAATGTGAGATTGGTGAGCGGCCTCTATGGCGAGCGTGCTGAGGTGGCTATGTTAATGTGAGAGATTGAACCTGTTAATGTAAGATCGGTGAGGCGAAAATACCAACTAACATCGTTACAGCCAGTTATGACTTAATAAAGTCGCTTATGACATGGAAATATATATAGCGGGCAAATACTCTAGACGTGTGATGTTGATTTGAATTTCGGAGGGAAAAATCCACACTACAGCAGGGAGAGAGACACGCAAACTCCAAGTATACAGCAGCAGGCGTCAGGGTCGGAATCGACCCCACGACTTCCTGTATACCAGGCGAGGGAGTTAACATCTCATAGCCACTGTGATGATGATGAGAGAGACACTGCAAACTCCAAATATACAGCAAAGGTCAGGCTTGGGATTGAACCCACGACCTCCTGTATACCAGGCGAGGTAGTTAACATCTCCCCACAGTGGGGAGACAAAGGCGGCTACGCGCGGGGGGGTGGGTAGTTGGTTACTGGCCACCCAACCACCACTGGCCATAGACTCAGTGTGCGACCTTCATAGGCGCTGCTACTCGCTAAACAGCACTTGGCCCCAACAGTCTGTTAAAGTACATTCTTGGTTCTTTCGGTAAAGTCACGTAGATAGAAAATAAACATGAAAAAAATATATATTTTTTAAAAGTTGAAAATGATAAAAGCAAAAAATCCACGACGCTTCAATCGCAACACAAGCGGCCTTTGTCAGACGTTTCAATCGCAACACAAGCGGTCTTGTCAGACGTTTCGTTCGCGACACAAGCGGCCTTCGTCAGGTCGCTTGTGTTGCGATCGAAACGTCGTGGCCTTTTTGCTTTTATTATTTTCAATTTATTATTTTGTATTTTATTTTACCATTGATTTAATTTTCTTCATTTTCACTTTCTATCTACGTGACTCTACCGGCAGAACCAAGAATATGAATTCCTGCAATCGCCAAAGTTTTTTTTTAAGTCAAAAGTCTGTCAAAGGCTACACGGGGGATCTTTGTCTTTGGTGTGCTGCCTGGTTGCCGGAGAGGACCGGATTGGGCAGGGAGTTGAGCAGCGACTTCTCCTTCTCCTCCTGCTGCTGCTGCTGCGCGGACCGAACCATCTTGGCCAGGTCCGGGGGGAGTTCCACTGCCCCCCCCGCGAGCTGCACTTTGGCAGCGTCCTGCTCGCTCTGTGGAGGCCCCCCGGCACGGGTGATGGGCGAGGGAGAGAGCGAGGAGAGGGAGCGGTGGCGCAGCGGTTAGCGCCCGCACGCCGCCCGTAAGGGGCGTGTCGGAATGCTACGACAATAAAAAACGATAGAAAAACACGACATGAGCGCAGAGTATAGGAAAGGTCAACAAATAACTTAAAGATAAATATATACAAATACAATTAAAACAATGTTTAAAAAAATAATCTTATCAGGTAAAAATGCAAATGAGTTATTAGCTTCTTCTTCTTCAGAAGCGACCAGGCAAATCACAAACTAAACTACTAAGCGATACATTTTACTGTGTAGGAACCTCCTGGTTACTACACCAGCCCACAGGGGATTATTGTGTCCGTCTGTTCGTCGTGCATCCAAAAATGGGAGGGGTGGGGCTGGGTGGGGAGGGGCTGGGTGGGGAGGGTGGGGAGGGGCTGGGTGGGGAGGGTAGGAGGGGTGGGGCTGGGTGGAGAGGGGCTGGGTGGGGGGTGGGAGGGGCTGGGTGGGGAGGGGCTGGGTGGGAGGGGAGGGGCTGGGTGGGGCTGGGCTGGTCACCCCGTGGTGCCCTTATAAAACTCAACGTTTAACCTACTCACGCCGGCTTGTGCCCGCCCTCAAAGTCGGGAATATTGTGCGGAATACACCACGTGGTGTCGTTGACCCTGGCCATTGAGCGAGCAACCCAACGTTCCTACCAGCTCCCTCCTTCGCAGGAGAATGTGTTATTTTATTTTACCAGGTCATGCCCCACTGAGCAATGTTGCTGTTTTTCAAAAGCGACCTGGCTTTCACAATCTAAACTACTAACTATAAACTAATTTTATTTTTTTACCAGGTAAGGCTCCACTGAGCTATGTTGCGAAGTGGGGCCTATCATCATCGCGTGGACATTCATAGCAGCCAAATAATCTAAAGGCATGCTTCGAAATGTGGAGAGAGATCTCCTAGAGAGAGAGAGAGAGAGGACGACTCAG
Organism: Petromyzon marinus; assembly: GCF_048934315.1. Lineage (NCBI taxonomy): Eukaryota > Metazoa > Chordata > Hyperoartia > Petromyzontiformes > Petromyzontidae > Petromyzon > Petromyzon marinus. Next base: position 3,249,243 of record NC_133723.1, read on the forward strand.
AGGCACCAGCAGCAGATAGAAACACAGACGAGGAGTGAGAAAGCAGAAGCAGCAGCAGCCACGCGGTGCTGATGAGGAGCCGGCACTACCAACGATCGCCCTCCAAGCTCTGCGGTCCTCTACATATATGTCAAGGTGTTATCGGCCCAATCAATGGCGAGTGTTTATACACGCGGGAGGAGCAACACGGAGAACACCCAACGCGCGCGCGTGCGTGCGAGGGGGAAACACTCTATCCCGTTCCACGGCTTTGGTATTACCGCCTCCTGGCAGGGCCAGGGAGCACGGCTCCTCCTCGACACCCACTCACGGTAGGAAGGGAGTGTCGCCGCATCTTCTGTGCGTGTGTGTGTGTCTGATCCACCAAACTATCGCTTCTGCCTCCACAACAGTGCTCCAAGTCATTAAGGTTTCGAGGCTGACGTTTGGCAACTGTAACCTACAGCTCCCTCCACAGATTTTCTATGGGATTAAGGTCTGGAGACTGGCTAGGCCACTCTAGGACCTTAATGTGCTTCTTCTTGAGCCACTCCTTTGTTGCCTTGGCCATGTGTTTTGGGTCATTGTCATGCTGGAATACCCATCCACGATCCATTTTCAATGCCCTGGCTGAGGGAAGGAGGTTCTCACCCAAGATTTGACGGTACATGGCCCTGTCCATCGTCCCTTTGATGCGGTGAAGTTGTCCTGTCCCATTAGCAGAAAAACACCCCCAAAGCATAATGTTTCCACCTCCATGTTTGACGGTGTGGATGGTGTTATTGGGGTCATAGGCAGCATTCCTCCTCCTCCAAACACGGCAAGTTGAGTTGATGCCAAAGAGCTCCATTTTGGTCTCATCTGACCACAACACTTTCACCCAGTTGTCCTCTGAATCATTCAGATGTTCATTGGCAAACTTCAGACGGGCATGTATATGTGCTTTCTTGAGCAGGGGGACCTTGCAGGCGCTGCAGGATTTCAGTCTTTCACGGCGTAGTGTGTTACCAATTGTTTTCTTGGTGACTATGGTCCCAGCTGCCTTGAGATCATTGACAAGATCCTCCCGTGTAGTTCTGGGCTGATTCCTCACCGTTCTCATGATCATTGCAACTCCACGAGGTGAGATCTTGCATGGAGCCCCAGGCCAGAGGGAGATTGACAGTTCTTTTGTGTTTCTTCCATTTGCGAATAATCGCACCAACTGTTGTCACCTTCTCACCAAGCTGCTTGGCAATGGTCTTGTAGCCCATTCCTGCCTTGTCCGTGACATCATTGGATAGCTCTTTGGTCTTGGCCATGGTGGAGAGTTTGGAATCTGATTGATTGATTGCTTCTGTGGACAGGTGTCTTTTATACAGGTAACAAGCTGAGATTAGGAGCACTCCCTTTAAGAGTGTGTTCCTGATCTCAGCTCGTTACCTGTATAAAAGACACCTGGGAGCCAGAAATCTTTCTGATTGAGAGGGGGTCAAATACTTATTTCCCTCATTAAAATGCAAACCAATTTACAACATTTTTGACATGCGTTTTTCTGGATTTTGTTGTTGTTATTCTCTCTCACTGTTCAAATAAACCTCCCATTAAAATTATAGACTGATCATTTCCTTGTCAGTGGGCAAACGTACAAAATCGGCAGGGGATCAAATGCTTTTTTCCCCCCACTGTAAATATGAAAACACAATTTATTTCACTTGCATAGCTAAGTCATTATATTTTTTTCATTTGCTATACAGCCAGATAACAGACAAATCACTAACCTTAAACAGCCAGTCGTTCATAAAAGTTGAAGGCGGTATAGTACTATAGTGATAGAGCAAGTGCAGAATCACTGAACCGGAATTGATAGCTTGAAAGCGTTTAGCACGGGGTCCTTGAAAGTGCGGGGCCCGTAGCTACTACATTTGCTAATTTTGCTGCCAGGATAATCCGGCACTGGGAGTTGTGATGCACCTTTAAATCATCTCGATTGACAAACGCATTTCTTTAGAACTGCTATTCGTGTTTCGTTTGTTGTCCTTCACCCCGACGCACCTCCCATTAGCACGGTTTTGCCGCGTACGGTGCGAAAGAAGTCCGGCACACGTACCTTGGGCAGGCGGTACTTCTCCCTGAAGTGCGTCCTCACCGTGGCTCGCACGGCCTTCTTCTGCGTGAAGTGTGCGTCACGTTCCATCCTGGGGGGGGGGGGGAGGGGTCACGCGGGGGGAGGGGTCACGCGGGGGGAGGGGTCACGCGGGGGGAGGGGTCACGCGGAGGGGGAGGGGTCACGCGGGGGGAGGGGTCACGCGGAGGGTGAGGGGGTGGATCACGCGGGGGGGGGGTCACATGGGGGGCGGTCACGAGGGAGGGCAGTCACGCCAGAGGGGGGGGGGCGTGTCACGCCAGAGGGGGGGGGGGGGGTTACGCGGGAGGCGGTCATGCGGGAGGGGTCACGTGGAGGGTGGGGCACCTCCTCACTTCTCCTCACACCTCCTCGCTCCTCTTCACACCTCATCGCACCTCCTCACACGGCACTCACTTCTCCTCACATCCCACATCTCCTCACACCTTCTCACACCTCCCCACACCTCCTCACACGGCACTCACATCTCCTCACATCTCACTTCTCCTCACACCTCCTCACACCTCCTCACACCTCCTCACACGGCACTCACTTCTCCTCACATCTCACTTCTCCTCACACCTCCTCACACCTCCTCACATTTCCTCACACGGCACTCACTTCTCCTCACTTCTCACATCTCCTCACACCTCCTCACACCTCCTCACATGGCACTCACTTCTCCTCACACCTCCTCACACCTCCTCACACGGGACTCACTTCTCCTCACACCTCCTCACACCTCCTCACACGGCACTCACTTCTCCTCACACCTCCTCAGACCTCCTCACACGGCACTTACTTCTCCTCACACCTCCTCACACCTCCTCACACGGCACTCACTTCTCCTCACACCTCACTTCTCACTCCTCCTCACATCTCCTCACACCTCCTCACACCTCCTCACACGGCACTCACTCCTCCTCCTCCTCACATCTCACTTCTCCTCACACCTCCTCACACCTCCTCACTTCTCCTCACTTCTCCTCACACCTCCTCACACGGCACACCTCCTCACATCTCACTTCTCCTCACACCTCCTCACACCTCCTCACACGGCACTCACTTCTCCTCACATCTCCTCACACCTCCTCACACCTCCTCACACGGCACTCACTTCTCCTCACATCTCCTCACACCTCCTCACACGGCACACCTCCTCACACCTCCTCACACGGCACTCACTTCTCCTCACATCTCCTCACACCTCCTCACACCTCCTCACACGGCACTCACTTCTCCTCACATCTCCTCACACCTCCTCACACGGCACACCTCCTCACACCTCCTCACACGGCACTCACTTCTCCTCACATCTCCTCACACCTCCTCACACCTCCTCACACGGCACTCACTTCTCCTCCAGCAGCTGCTTCCGGTACTCCTCGAACTCCTCCCGCGTCATCCCCCCCCCACCCGCGGCCGCGTCGCCCCCCCCCTTGTCCCCGCCCCCCTCCCCCCCGCCCGCGAGCCCCCCAGTGAGGCTCTTCAGATGGCCCCCCACCATCGACTTCAACACAAAGGAGGCCATGGAGGTCGAGACGCTCGCTCCTTCAAGACGCTCGCTGCTTCAAGACGTGCTCCTTCAAGACGTGCTCCTTCAAGACGCTTCCTCCTTCAAGACGCTTCCTCCTTCAAGACACTCCTTCAGGACGCTCGCTCCTTTAAGACGTGCTCCTTCAAGTCATGCTCCTTCAAGACGTGCTCCTTCAAGACGTGCTCCTTCAAGACGTTCTCCTTCAAGACGCTCGCTCCTTCAAGATGCTCGCTCCTTCAAGACGCTCGCTCCTTCAAGACGTTCTCCTTCAAGACCTGCTCCTTTAAGACGTTCTCCTTCAAGACGCTTCCTCCTTCAAGATGCTCGCTCCTTCAAGATGCTCGCTCCTTCAAGACGTGCTCTTTCAAGACACTCCTTCAAGACGCTCGCTCCTTTAAGACGTGCTCCTTCAAGACGTTCTCCTTTAAGACGTGCTCCTTCAAGACACTCGCTCCTTCAAGACGCTCGCTCCTTCAAGACGCTTCCTCCTTCAAGATGCTCGCTCCTTCAAGATGCTCGCTCCTTCAAGACGCTCGCTCCTTTAAGACGTGCTCCTTTAAGACGTGCTCCTTCAAGACGCTCGCTCTTTCAAGATGCTTGCTCCTTCAAGACGCTTCCTCCTTCAAGACGCTCGCTCCTTCAAGATGCTTGCTCCTTCAAGACGTGCTCCTTCAAGATGCTCGCTCCTTCAAGACGTGCTCCTTCAAGACGTGCTCCTTCAAGACGCTCGCTCCTTCAAGACGCTCGCTCCTACAAGACGTGCTCCTTCAAAACACTCCTTCAAGACGCTCGCTCCTCCAAGACGTGCTCCTTCAAGATGCTCGCTACTTCAAGACGCTCGCTCCTTCAAGATGCTCGCTCCTTCAAGATGCTCGCTCCTTCAAGACAATGCTCCTCCAAGACGTGCTCCTTCAAGATGCTCGCTACTTCAAGACGTGCTCCTTCAAGATGCTCGCTACTTCAAGATGCTCGCTCCTTCAAGACGCTCGCTCCTTCAAGATGCTCGCTCCTTCAAGACAATGATCCTCCAAGACGTGCTCCTTCAAGATGCTCGCTACTTCAAGACGTGCACCTTCAAGATGCTCGCTACTTCAAGACGCTCGCTCCTTCAAGATGCTCGCTCCTTCAAGATGCTCGCTCTTTCAAGACAATGCTCCTCCAAGACGTGCTCGTTCAAGATGCTCGCTACTTCAAGACGTGCTCCTTCAAGATGCTCGCTACTTCAAGACGCTCGCTCCTTCAAGATGCTCGCTCCTTCAAGACGCTCGCTCCTCCAAGACGTGCTCCTTCAAGATGCTCGCTACTTCAAAACGTGCTCCTTCAAGATGCTCGCTACTTCAAGACGCTAGCTCCTTCAAGATGCTCGCTCCTTCAAGATGCTCGCTCCTTCAAGACAATGCTCCTTCAAGACGCTTGCTAATCAAGATGCTTGCTCCTTCAAGACGTGCTCCTTTAAGACGCTCGCTCCTTCAAGACGTGCTCTTTCAAGACACTCCTTCAAGACGCTCGCTCCTTTAAGACGTGCTCCTTCAAGACGTTCTCCTTTAAGACGTGCTCCTTCAAGACACTCGCTCCTTCAAGACGCTCGCTCCTTCAAGACGCTTCCTCCTTCAAGATGCTCGCTCCTTCAAGATGCTCGCTCCTTCAAGACGCTCGCTCCTTTAAGACGTGCTCCTTTAAGACGTGCTCCTTCAAGACGCTCGCTCTTTCAAGATGCTTGCTCCTTCAAGACGCTTCCTCCTTCAAGACGCTCGCTCCTTCAAGATGCTTGCTCCTTCAAGACGTGCTCCTTCAAGATGCTCGCTCCTTCAAGACGTGCTCCTTCAAGACGTGCTCCTTCAAGACGCTCGCTCCTTCAAGACGCTCGCTCCTACAAGACGTGCTCCTTCAAAACACTCCTTCAAGACGCTCGCTCCTCCAAGACGTGCTCCTTCAAGATGCTCGCTACTTCAAGACGCTCGCTCCTTCAAGATGCTCGCTCCTTCAAGATGCTCGCTCCTTCAAGACAATGCTCCTCCAAGACGTGCTCCTTCAAGATGCTCGCTACTTCAAGACGTGCTCCTTCAAGATGCTCGCTACTTCAAGATGCTCGCTCCTTCAAGACGCTCGCTCCTTCAAGATGCTCGCTCCTTCAAGACAATGATCCTCCAAGACGTGCTCCTTCAAGATGCTCGCTACTTCAAGACGTGCACCTTCAAGATGCTCGCTACTTCAAGACGCTCGCTCCTTCAAGATGCTCGCTCCTTCAAGATGCTCGCTCTTTCAAGACAATGCTCCTCCAAGACGTGCTCGTTCAAGATGCTCGCTACTTCAAGACGTGCTCCTTCAAGATGCTCGCTACTTCAAGACGCTCGCTCCTTCAAGATGCTCGCTCCTTCAAGACGCTCGCTCCTCCAAGACGTGCTCCTTCAAGATGCTCGCTACTTCAAGACGTGCTCCTTCAAGATGCTCGCTACTTCAAGACGCTAGCTCCTTCAAGATGCTCGCTCCTTCAAGATGCTCGCTCCTTCAAGACAATGCTCCTTCAAGACGCTTGCTAATCAAGATGCTTGCTCCTTCAAGACGTGCTCCTTTAAGACGCTCGCTCCTTCAAGACACTCGCTCCTTCAAGATGCTCGTTCCTTCAAGACGCTTGCTCCTTCAAGACGTGCTCCTTCAAGACGCTTGCTCCTTCAAGATGCTCGCTCCTTGAAGACGCTCGCTCCTTCAAGACGTGCGTCTTCAAGACGCTCGCTCCTTGAAGACGCACGCTCCTTCAAGACGTGCTTCTTCAAGACGTTCGCGCCTTCAAGAAGCTCGCTCCTTCAAGACGCTCGCTCCTTCAAGACGTGCTCCTTCAAGACGCTACTTCAAGATGCTCGTTCCTTCAAGGTGTGCTCCTTCAAGACGTGCTCCTTCAAGACGCTACTTCAAGATGCTCGTTCCTTCAAGACGTGCTCCTTCAAGACGTGCTCCTTCAAGATGCTCGCTCCTTCAAGACGTGCTCCTTCAAGACGCTCGCTCCTTCAAGACGCTCGCTCCTTCAAGATGCTCGCTCCTTCAAGACGCTCGCTCCTTCAAGACGTGCTCCTTCAAGATGCTCGCTCCTTCAAGACGCTCGCTCCTTCAAGATGCTCGCTCCTTCAAGACGTTCGCTCCTTCCAGATGCTCGCTCCTTCAAGACGCTCGTTCCTTCCAGATGCTCGCTCCTTCAAGACGCTCGCTCCTTCAACACGCTCGCTCCTTCAGGACGCTCGCTCCTTCAAGAAACGTGATTCAAGAGTTTTGTTTCTCTGTCGTCTGGCGACAATCCCTGGGAGCTCCGTCGCAAGGCAGTCACGTGGCACCATCAGCAGTGAAGAGTGTTTAGATGAGCTGTGAAGAGTGTTTAGATCAGCTGTGAAGAGTGTTTAGATCAGCAGTGAAGAGTGTTTAGATCAGCAGTGAAGAGTTTTTAGATCAGCAGTGAAGAGTGTTTAGATCAGCAGTGAAGAGTGTTTAGATCAGCAGTGAAGAGTGTTTAGATCAGCAGTGAAGAGTGTTTAGATCGGCAGTGAAGAGTGTTTAGATCAGCAGTGGAGAGTGTTTTGATCAGCAGTGAAGAGTGTTTTGATGAACAGTGAAGAGTGTTTAGATCAGCAGTGAAGAGTGTTTAGATCGGCAGGGAAGAGTGTTTTGATCAGCAGTGAAGAGTGTTTAGATCAGCAGTAAATCGTTTTTGATCAGCAGTGAAGAGTGTTTTGATCAACATTGAAGAGGGTTTTGATCAGCAGTGAAGAGTGTTTTGATCAGCAGTGAAGAGTGTTTTGATCAGTAGTGAAGAGTGTTTTGATCAGCAGTGAAGAGTGTTTTGATCAGCAGTGAAGAGTGTTTGGTCAGCAGTGAAGAGTGTTTTGATCAGCAGTGAAGAGTGTTTAGATCAGCAGTGAAGAGTGTTTTGATCAGCAGTGAAGAGTGTTTAGATCAGTAGTGAAGAGTGATTTGATCAGCAGTGAAGAGTGTTTTGATCAGCATTGAAGAGTGTTTTGGTCAGTAGTGAAGAGTGTTTTGATCAGCATTGAAGAGTGTTTTGATCAGCAGTGAAGACTGTTTTGATTAGCATTGAAGAGTGTTTTGATCAGCGGTGAAGAGTGCTTTGATCAGCAGTGAAGAGTGTTTTGATCAGCAGTGAAGAGTGTTTTGATCAGCAGTGAAGAGTGGTTTGATCAGCAGTGAAGAGTGTTTTGATCAGCAGTGAGGAGTGTTTTAAACTGCAGTGAAGTGTGTTTTGATCAGCGGTAAAGAGTGTTTTGATCAGCAGTGAAGAGTGTTTTGATCAGCAGTGAAGAGTGTTTTGATCAGTAGTGAAGAGTGTTTTGATCAGCAGTGAAGAGTGTTTTGATCAGCGGCGAAGAGTGTTTTGATCAACAGTGAAGAGTGTTTTGATCAGCAGTGAAGAGTGTTTTGATCAGCGGTGAAGAGTGTTTTGATCAGCAGTGAAGAGTGTTTTGATCAGCGGTGAATAGTGTTTAGATCAGCAGTGAAGAGTGTTTTGATCAGCAGTGAAGAGTGTTTTGATCAGTAGTGAAGAGTGTTTTGATCAGCAGTGAAGAGTGTTTTGATCAGCGGTGAAGAGTGTTTTGATCAGCAGTGAAGAGTGTTTTGATCGGCAGTGAAGAGTGTTTTGATCAGCAGTGAAGAGTGTTTTGATCAGCGGTGAAGAGTGTTTAGATCAGCAGTGAAGAGTGTTTTGATCAGAAGTGAGGAGTGTTTAGATCAGCAGTGAAGAGTGTTTAGATCAGCGGTGAAGAGTGTTTTGATCAGCAGTGAAGCATGTTTTGATCAGCAGTGAAGAGTGTTTTGATCAGCGGTGAAGAGTGTTTTGATCAGCAGTGAAGAGTGTTTTGATCAGCGGTGAAGAGTGTTTAGATCAGCAGTGAAGAGTGTTTTGATCAGTAGTGAAAAGTGTTTAGATCAGCAGTGAAGAGTGTTTTGATCAGCAGTGAAGAGTGTTTAGATCAGCAGTGAAGAGTGTTTTGGTCCGCAGTGAAGACTGTTTTGATCAGCAGTGAAGAGTGTTTTGATCAGCAGTGAAGAGTGTTTTGATCAGTAGTGAAGAGTTTTTTGATCAGCAGTGAAGAGTGTTTAGATCAGCAGTGAAGAGTATTTTGATCAACAGTGAAGAGTGTTTTGATCAGTAGTGAAGAGTGTTTTGATCAGCAGTGAAGAGTGTTTTGATCAGCAGTGAAGAGTGTTTTGATCAGTAGTGAAGCGTGTTTTGATCAGCGGTGAAGAGTGTTTTGATCAGCAGTGAAGAGTGTTTTGATCAGTAGTGAAGAGTGTTTTTATCAGCAGTGAAGAGTGTTTTGATCAGTAGTGAAGAGTGTTTTGATCAGCAGTGAAGAGTGTTTTGATCAGCAGTGAAGAGTGTTTAGATCAGCAGTGAAGAGTGTTTTGATCAGCAGTGAAGAGTCTTTTGATCAGTAGTGAAGAGTGTTGATATAAGGCGATTGCTAATGGGTTGTGTTGCTGTTGTAATGTTGCGCTGCGACTCCCTTGCTGCTGCTGCGAGGCCTCCTGGTCTTGCTACTGCCGATGCTGCTGCTGCTGATGCTGCTGCTGATGCTGCTGCTGATGATGCTACTGCCGATGTTGCTGATGATGCTGCTGATGATGCTGCTGATGCTGCTGCTTGTGATACTGCTGATGATGCTGCTGCTGATGCTGCTGCTGGTGATGATGCTGCTGATGCTGAAGATACTGCTGCTGATGATGATGCTGAAGATGCTGCTGCTGCTGATGCTGCTGCTGATGATGTTGCTGCTGGTGATGCTGTTGATGCTGCTGAAGATGTTGGTGATGCTGCTGCTGCTGATGATGATGATGCTGCTGATGCTGTTGCAGGTGATGCTTGTGATGCTGCTGATGATGAAGCTGCTGCTGGTGATGTTGCTGATGATGCTGCTGCTGATGATGCTGCTGATGATGCTGCTACTCCTGAAGGTGCTGATGTTGTTACACTTGCTGATACATCTGCCGCAGTTGCAGATACTGGCTAGGCTGCTGCTGCCGCTGCTGATGATACTGCTGCTGCTGCTGATTCTACTGCTGCTGATACCACTTTTGCTGTTGTTGTTGTCGATGCGGCGATTTGGACTGTGTGCGGATGACGATGACTATGACGACCGTGATGATGCTGCTGCTGTGAGGGATGAGTCTGGATTTGTGGTCACGTGGCGAGGTTAATCTTTCTCTAATCCCAGAGAATTCGCAACACAGCAACACGTGTGTGTGTGTCTGTGTGTACCGACCACGAAAGACAAAGCTCCCCCGTATAGCCTTAGCAGGCTGTTAGGGGCAAGTGTCACCGATGAAAGTCAGCACGGCGCATACAAAGCGGTGGAAATGTGGCACCGCGCCCGGCCGCCTTTGTCTCTCTCCATAGCTGGTGATATGTACACGCCACACCCAGGTACTCATTTAAGGTTTTTAGTCGACCTAGGAGAGGCCCAGGACCGTTTCAGGATATTTTTTAACCAATTTTAGTTGGCTAGTTGGCTGCGCGCAGGAGTTTGTATGTTCTCCCCCTGCTCTGCAGAGTTGTGAGTGAGTGAGATAGTGAGTGAGTGAGATAGTGAGTGAGATAGTGAGTGAGTGAGATAGTGAGTGAGTGAGATAGTGAGTGAGTGAGATAGTGAGTGAGTGAGATAGTGAGTGAGTGAGATAGTGAGTGAGATAGTGAGTGAGTGAGATAGTGAGTGAGCAAGATAGTGAGTGAGCGAGATAGTGAGTGAGCGAGATAGTGAGTGAGATAGTGAGTGAGATAGTGAGTGAGTGAGATAGTGAGTGAGCGAGATAGTGAGTGAGTGGAGTTTGTGTGTTCTCCCCCTGTTGTAGAGTGTGAGTGAGCGAGTGTGAATGAGTGTGAGCGAGTGAGTCAGTGTGAATGAATGAGTGGGCAGAGGTCTCAACTCCGAATCAGTTGGGGGCATTATCTTTTCATCGGCTGCGTAATGCTGCTCAATGGAAGCTACCCGGTCTGTCGCTCCAAACGAAGCTTCGGAATTTTCTCGGCCACGGTCATGCCCTCCCTTCTCCATGCTTGTGAAACGTGGACCCCTCCCCCCTCCTCTAATGGCACATCTGCGCCGGTTAGAAAAATTCAGGCTGGACCTGTCTACGATCCATCCTGGGTTCAACCTGGCTTGATTATGTGAGGAGCTCACAAATCCTTGAAAGATCTGGACCCATTCCCATCAGTGAGCTCCTCCGGCAGTCGAGGCTGCGTTGGCTGGGTCCTGTAGCCCGCATGCCCAGCCACCGCATGCCCAAGCAGCGTCTGTTTGGCCGCATAGAGGGGGCTAAATGGGCGTGGCACAGGCTGGAGAAGAGATGGAGTGTGGTGGTACAGGAGGACGTGGAGCAGAGTGGACTTGCCGATGACCGGTACCAGCGGTGTCAAGATCGGCCTCTGTGGAGGAGGCTCGTGAAGGACGCTACTGGGCAATTGGAGGCAGTCGCCCTCCAACAACAACGGAGGGCGGACGAGCGACGCTCACAACAACGAGCGGAGCGCCGTTGCGGCTAAAATACGGCAATTTGGTATAGCTGGTGGTGCATCTACCGGTCACCTCAGTCAGCCAACCCGTGGCACCTGCTGGGTCTGTCCCGAGACCTCCTGCACCTAGCCTGACACAGTAAGGGGGGTACAGCTGGTGGTGCATCTATCGGTCATCTCAGTCAGCCAACCCGTGGCAACTGCTGGGTCTGTCCCGAGACCTCCTGCACCTAGCCTGGCACAGTGGGAGGGTACAGCTGGTGGTGCATCTTTCGGTCATCTCAGTCAGCCAACCCGTGGCACTTGCTGGGTCTGTCCCGAGACCTCCTCCTGTCAGCAGCGAGCCTTCAATACTTCACGCGATAGCCTCAAAGTGCACCTGGCCTGGCACAGGCCCCCGTGGTGACGTCACCGGCTGTGTTGGTATTGGAATTTGTATTCTCTCACCCCTGTTCTGGATGAGTTTCCTCGGCGCTGCCCCGTTCCCTCCCATAGCTAAACCCACACACACAGTGGAACTGCTCTTTGGACAAACCATACCACCCCTCGCCACCCCCCCCCCCCCATGCTGAAAAATGCCTTGCAAATCACTCAGTTGGCATCACACACAGCGGCAGCAGCAGCAGAAGTATTAGCAGAAAACCCTTCGCTGCCTTCCTCCAGATAGAAATCTTGGCAGGACCCTCCAGAAATAAAAATCACTCCTGAGACTGAGCAAGCACGCGGAGCTCTAAGAGTGGTGCCGGCACGCCTTGGAGCACAGTCAAATGGCCGTGCCACCATCACAGCCGTGCCGTGTTCACAGCCGTGTCGCCTTAATAGCCGTGCCACGTTCCCAGCCGTGCCACCATCACAGCCGTGCCACCATCACAGCCGTGTCGCCTTAATAGCCGTGCCATCATCACAGTCGTGTCGCCTTAACAGCCGTGCCACGTTCCCAGCCGTGCCACCATCATAGCCGTGCCACCTTCACAGCCGTGCCACCATCACAGCCGTGCCACCCTCACAGCTGTGCCACCATCACAGCCGTGCCACCTTCACAGCCGTGCCACCTTCACAGCCGTGCCACCTTCACAGCCGTGCCACCATCACAGCCGTGCAGTGTTGACAGCCGTGCCACCATTACAGCCGTGCCACCATCACAGCCGTGCCACCATCACAGCCGTGCCGCCTTAACAGCCGTGCCGCGTGAATGTGGATGAAGCCTGCAGGGTGAACAGCCTGGTGTGCCCGTGCCGTGCCACGCTGAGCGATTATAATAATAATTACATTGTATACTGGACTAATATGGGTCTCGATAATCTCTGGGTCTCTATGAATCTATGTCTGTCTCTATGACCATGGGTTTCCATGGATTTCTAGTGGATCTCTACAGGTCTCTGGGTCTCTATGGATCTCTACGGGTGAGTCAGTGGCTATTATCTGAACAAGTCCTGGGCCTCCCCTCGGTCGACTCAGCCTTTAAACGAGTGCTGTACCTGGAGCGACGGAGGCACGTGTGAACGTCGTCACTGGGAAGACAAAGGCGGCCGGGCGTGGTGACCACCACCGCATCCGCTCGTACCTTCACAGGTGCTACTCGCTAACAGCACTCTCCCCCCACAGCATGTCGAAGGCTACACGGGAGATCGTTGTGTTTCGGCTGGAGTTTGTGTGTTCTGGATGGGGTTTTTGTTCCCGATGAATTCCTCCCACCGCTAAACATGAAACGAACAACAGCACAAAAGAAAGCCGTCTCTGGTGTGGGCCAATCAGTTTCAAGGACGATGGATTTTTTTATTATTATCAGAGTTTGTTTTTTTGTTTGCATTTTGACCACAAGTATTGTGGTTAATGCACACATGATTCCTTGTATAAAGGTTTCAGTTCTGTTGCCAGAGAAAAGGGGAAAAAACCCCTATTATTATATTTAACGGCTATTGGACAAATCAACCACATGGGGAATGTGGTTGTAACGTTCTGACCCCGTGTCCCGACTGGATATCTGTAAAAAAAAAGAAAGAGTTTCATAGCTCATCGGATTCTTTCTTCGGTGTCAATAAATATTCTGATTCTGATGATTCACAACGCGGGTAACAACTCCGATAGGGTTGTCCATAATGAAGTTTTTTTTTGTTGTTGTTGTGGGTTAGATCACATGAATATGAGTGTGTCGCAAAACCCGCCACCACCCGACACGGCTAATAAGTCAAGGGGTTTGTCACGTAAACAAAACGTGGCAAATTAGTGAATTAGTTCTGCACTAAAGCGGTTTGTGTGTTGGAGAGTAAACCCACTGCAAACAATTTACAATGAGTACGGTGACGCAACGCTTGGCGTGGCAACAACCAGCATCATCAGGCGATTTTCCACACTTGTGAAGACTTCTTCACAATTGTGAAGACTTCTTCACAATTGCGAAGACCTCAATTCTGGCAAATCGCCACACCGCTGTGCTGAAGTTGACTCGCATCGCCATCGTCACCATCATCGGGCGGCGCTTCCAGATGCGCTTCTGCGGCCGTCTGGAACGCTCTTGCCTTCAGGTATTAGGAAGCCAATGGGGAGCTGTCAGTGCCGGATTAAGATCGTGCGAGGCCTGTAGCAAATGTTATGAAGGGGCCCTAAATAAGTAAAAAAAATAAACCACGTAAATATTAAAACGCAAACTTTAACTTGCATAGTAAAGTAATTGTATTTTTCTTTTCATTTACTATACAGCCAGATAATACGACAAATCGCTAAGCTTAAGCACCCAGTCGTTCATAAAAGTTGAAGGCGTTATAGTACTATAGTGATAGAGCAGGTGCAGAATCACTGAACCGGAATTGATCGCTTTAAAGCGTTTAACGCGGGAACCTTGAAAGTGCGGGGCCTGTAGCTACATTTGCTAATTTTTCTGCTAGGAGAATCCGGCACTGGGAGTTGTGATGCACCTTTTAATCATCGCGATTGACAAACGCATTCCTTTAGAATTGCTATTCGTGTTAAGTTTGTTGTCCTTCTCCCCCCCCCCCTCCCAACACCTCCGATGAGCACGGTTTGCTACGTACGGTGCGACAGAAGTTCAGCACACGTACAAGCCGCAACGAATTGTCATGCGTTGCGTACGTTACACAAACCCCCTTACTAAATGGCTGTGTCGGGTGGCGGCGGCGCGTGTTTGACGACACATTCATATCTACGCGATTTAAGCCCCACCAATAAAGCCTCATTCATTATGGATGATGTTTGTCGCGAAAACTCGACTACTGCAACTACGACTGACTACCGCACGTGGTAAACTCGTAGAGGTTGGCCCAAGCTGAGGTCGATGGGACTGCCGCGGATTTCCGTGCGCCCTGTTAATGCCTCGCGAAACGCCACCCAGCAGTCGCTGCGTCTACGAGCACAAAGACAAAGATCCCCTCACACACCCCACACACACACATAGACACACACACACACCCCACACACACACCCACACATAGACACACACACACCCCACACACACACACCCCACACACACACCCACACACACACCCCCCACACACATAGACACACACACACCCACACCGAAACACCCCCCCCCACACACCCACACACACATAGACACACCCACACACACACACACCCCACACACACACCCACACACACACATCCACCACACACACACACACCCACTCACACACATAGACACACCCACACACACACACACCCCACACACACACCCACACACACCCCACACACACACACACCCACACACACATCCACTTATCCACACACATAGACACACACACTCACACACACCCCCCCCCACACACACCCACACACACCCACACACACACACCCACTCACACACACACACATAGACACACACACACACATAGACACACCCACACACACACACCCACACACACACCCCACACACACACTCACTTACCCACACATAGACACACCCACACACACACACCCACACACACCCCCCACACACACACCCACACACACATCCACTTATCCACACACATAGACACACCCACACACAAAGCAACAAAGATCCCCATATAGCCTTAACAAACTGTAGGGGCAAGTGCTGTTAGCGAGCACCCACACACACCCACACACCCACCCACACAACACAACAACCGCCATTCGCCACTAAGTGGCGGTGACGTCACCACGACGCTTGTGCCAGGCCATGTGCACCTTGAGGCCACGTGAAGTGTCGAACGCCCGCTGGCAGGAGGTCACGGGGCAGACCCAGATGCCACGGGTCGACTGACTGAGATGACTGGCTGATGCATCACCTGTGCCCCCTACTGTGCCAACCTGCTGTGCTTTACCCACCCGGCGCTCCGCTCGTTGTTGTGAGCGTCGCTTCTCCGCCCTCCGTTGTTGTTGGAGGGCGACTGCCTCCAACTGCCCAGTAGCGTCCTTCACGAGCCTCCTCCACAGAGGCCGATCTTGACACCGCTGGTACCAGTCATCGGCAAGTCCACTCAGCTCCACGTCCTCCTGTACCACATCACTCCATCTCTTCTCTAGCCCGTGCCGCGCCCGTTTAGCCCCCTCGATCCGGCCGAACAAAAGCTGTTTCGGCATGCGGTGGCTGGGCATGCGGTTACATGACCCAGCCAGCGCAGCCTTGCCTGCCAGAGGAGCTCACCGATGGGACCTTGCCCAGATCTTTCAAGGATTTGTGAGCTCCTCACACAATCCAGCCTGGTTAAACCCAGGATGGATCGTAGGCAGGCTAGCCTAAATGTTTCAAACCGGCGAAGATGTTCCATTAAGGGGTCCACGTTTCGCAAGCGTAGAGAAGGGAGGGAATGACCGTGGCCGAGAAGACTTGAAGCTTCGTGCGGAGCGACAGACCAGGTAGCTTCCACACAAGATTACGCAACCGATGAAAATATAATGCCGCTCAACTGATTCTGAGTGAGACCTCTGAGCACACTGCCAAGGTATGGGAAACTCTCCACTCTCTCCACAACTGCCCCATCACCGATTGGGAGTTGTGGGGGTGGAGTGTCCGATGGTACAAAATACCCAGGCAGGTGCTTAGGTTTGGTGGGGCTGATGGTAAGGCCCCATCTCTTAGAGGCACGCTCCAGTCTCAGCAGCAGCGTCTCCAACTCCTCCTCTGAATGAGCAGCTATTACCAAATCATCGGCATACATAACATGGTTGAGCAATAGGGAGCCATCCCTTGACCGCACCCGGGCATCGATCAGCCTCCCATTATATCTGTACCAAATGGAGATTCCCCCGGTACAGCTATTGAAGGCTTCACGAACTACGTGGTCAAAATAGATGTTAAATAATGTGGGAGCCAGAGGACATCCCTATCGCACCCCAAGGTGAAAATGGAATGGCTCTGACTCCCGGCCATGTATTTTTACCCGGGCCCGCTCACCATCATGAAGGTCCTTCATGATCGTGAGCAGGGGGTCAGGGACTCCAAAAACACGAAGAACAACCCAGAGCCCAGGCTTACTGATGGTTTCATAGGCCTTGACCAGGTCAATAAAGCAGAGATGTAGGTCTTGTTGGAATTCCCTACACCTCTGCTGTAGCAGACGGACAGAAAATGGCATCTGTGCAGGACCGCCCTTTCCTGAAACCACATTGGGGCTCCGCAAGCCTCTCCTCAGCGTGCCTGGCAAGGCGAAGTTGAATAATCCTTGCCAGGACCTTTCCTGGCACACTGAGGAGTGAGATGCCCCTGTAGTTGTTACAGTCTGTGCGGTCCCCCTTCTTAAAGAGGGGGACCACCAGGGCATCCTTCCAATCCTGCAGAACCCGTCCAGTGGTCCAGACTGTTGTTATGATGTCATATAGGGCAGTTTGTGCACAAACGCCACCCTCCCTCAGCATTTCGCTTGGGAGATAATCTCTGCCCGGTGCCTTTCCTGGTCTCAGACTCCGGATCGCCTTCAGTACTTCCTTAACAGATGGCACTTCAGCCAGTCACTCACAGGGGGTGACTTCTTCCAATATTTAAGGCACCGCAGCCTCAGCAAGGTCATCCCCACTTTGTGCCACGATGTTTTCCTGGCTGAGGGGTTTCTCCTCCCCCAGGACCTCACAGAAATGCTCAGCAAATCTGCAAACCTGTTCCTGGGGGTCGGAGATTGGAACACCGTTTTTTCCCCTAATGATGGTAATAGGTGTGGCACTGCAGGTTACTTTTTTGATGGAGTTAAATAGAGATTTGTGATCACGTGCCACTGAGGCAGACTCCATCTCCTCAGCAACCCGCGACCACCACCCATCCTTGCAGCGCCTCACGGCTCTCCGAACCTCCGAGCGAAGGCTGCGGTAAGCCTCCTCATTCTCTGACGTGGGATTCTGTAGCCGATGACAGTGGGCCTGTCGCTTTTTCTCAACCATCCTGAACACCTCCTCTGTCAGCCAGGGTCTCTGGGGAGGTCTGGACCGCGTACCCAAAGCAGCGATTGCAGCTGCATGAGTCACAGTCCTAAACCTCGCCCATTTACCCTCGACATCAGGAGTGGGGGACGATGCCAACCCCAGCCGCAAGCGATGATGAAATTCTTGCTTACAACTTTCATCAGCTAGCTGAGACTATGCCACTATGGGTTTTAATAAGGTCCTGGGTGTACACCCACCACCAGAGTGGAAGTATGGCAGGCACATATTACAGATGACAAGTCGATGGTCAGTGGGCAGATCAGCTCCACGGTAGGTCCTGGTGTCAAGGACATGGGCCCGCATCCGCTGTTCTGTCACTATGTAGTCTAGCAGATGTTCTTGCTTGGACCCGGCATGCATCCATGATGTTGTGTGGATGCGCCGATGCCGGAACAGCGTGTTGGTAATTACAAGCGCATGGGCCGCACAAAAATCTAGCAGCTTCCTACCGTTGTTATTGGGCTGATCTCGCCCATGTCTTCCAATCGCTCCAGACCAAGTGCTAGCATCATGACCAACTCGGGCATTAAAGTCACCCAACAAGATTACTCTACCCCGAGGGGCCACTTTAGCCAGCACCTGTGACAGGAGGTCATAGAAAGCATCTGACTCATCGGCCTTGCCTGCATCTCTCCACGAATGTTCGTCTTCGGTGGCGGCATAAGTAACCACGACCATCACTCCTCGTCTCTTGTCGATGGGAAGGCGAGCCCAAAGTAGCCTGGGGCTTACAGCTTCCCACACCTCACCGCCACGCTCCCACGCCCCCTTCATTCGTTTGTTTAGAAGAAGAGCGACTCCCTGTTGTTTGGCAGTCTCCTGTCCTGAGTAGAGGACTGTCCACCCCTCATGGTGGCAGGAGCCAGAGCCAATCCACCAG
Organism: Petromyzon marinus; assembly: GCF_048934315.1. Lineage (NCBI taxonomy): Eukaryota > Metazoa > Chordata > Hyperoartia > Petromyzontiformes > Petromyzontidae > Petromyzon > Petromyzon marinus. The sequence continues at coordinate 3,267,652 of NC_133723.1, forward strand.
ACCTCCAGGCGGTACCGGTCCAGCTCCCGACAGAGGATTGGCAGCTTCTCCTTCGCTATGAGCATTCGAACATTCCACGTGGCCATCCGTAGTGGCTTTTTGTTGTTCCTGGAGGAGCCCCGAGGGTAATGACGCCTGTCCCCCTGGCACAAGCTTAACACATTTTTTTAAAACTCGTAGTTTAGTGGTAGTTAATTGAAGGTGGAGGGGTTACCAGCCCCTCGCACCCATCCAGAGCCCCCATTTGGCCGCTGTGGTGGTTACAAGCGCCATGAAGGGAAGGGCCAATCTAAATTGGCCCTCCCCCCACGGCACTGCCCACCACAGCGTTGCCGTCCAGCACCACGAGGAGGTAGGGGGTTGTTTTTGCCGGACACACACAACAAAGATCCCCCATTTAGCCTCAACAGACTGTAGGGTCAAGTGCTGTTAGCGAGCACCTATGAAGGCTGGCACGGCACATCAGGGGGTGGGTGGCCAACACCACGCCCGGCCGCCTTTGTCTCTCTAGTGGCGATGTTTACACACCGCACTGGTACTCATTTGAGGCTGAGTCAACCTAGCAGAGGCCCAGGACCTGTTCAGATAATCGTCACTGGTGTTCGCTGTGAGCTGGAATCGAACCCGGGTCGCCAGGTTCGTAGTGCAGCGTATCGCTAACCGCTGCGCCACCGCTCCCCACTACACACACACAGACACACAAACACACACAGACACACACAAACAAAGACACACAGACACACCCACACATGAACAAAGACACACACAGACACACCCACACACAAAGACACACACGCACAGAGACACACAGACACACCCACAGACAAACAACGACACACACACATATACACACACAGACACACCTACAGACAAATAAAGACACACACATACAGACACACTCACACAAAGACACACACAGGCACACCCACACACAAAGACACACACACAGACACACCCACACACAAACAAAGACACACTCACACACACAAAAAAGACACACAAACACACACACAGACACACCCACACACAAACATACACACACACAGACACACGCCCTACTGTGCCAGGCTAGGTGCAGGAGTTCATGGGATAGACCCAGGTGCCATGGGTTGACTGACCGAGATGACTGGCAGATGCACCACCTGTGCCCCCTACTGTGCCAGGCTAGGTGCAGGACGTCACGGGATAGACCCAGCAGGTGCCATGGGTTGACTGACCGAGATGACTGACAGATGCACCACCTGTGCCCCCTGCGATGTAACGAATAGTTGGGGCCATCATACAAACACCCCCCTCCAATGCTGGGCACAAACCAACATTCCCACTGGGGAATTACTCTACTCCCAAATTTGGGATCACTTACCAAGCAGCAACGCCCGGCAGGACCCTCCTTAACGAGAGGTCTTGAGACTCGGGGGTGGGGTGGGGGAGGACTGCCGGCTAGCAGATGAGTGTAGCATTATCATCAACAACAACAACAAGGACGGTGATGACGGAGAAGAGATGTGGGAAGCGTGGTTGGGGCGAGGATTAACGCTGAATTATTGAACATCGCTCAGAAATCCGCGGCTGCGGCGGTAACGACAGCGACGCCGTGAACTACGTGGCACTGCCCGTGCCTCCGTGCCCCCCACTACCCACCTCTAAACAACCCCACCATCTGGGGGAGTCACCATCTGGGGGAGTCATCATCTGGGGGAGTCACCATCTGGGGGAGTCACCATCTAGGGGATTCACCATCTGGGGGATTCACCATCTAGGGGAGTCATCATCTGGGGGAGTCACCATCTGGGGGAGTCATCATCTGGGGGAGTCACCATCTGGGGGAGTCATCATCTGGGGGAGTCACCATCTGGGGGATTCACCATCTGGGGGAGTCACCATCTGGGGGATTCACCATCTGGGGGATTCACCATCTGAGGGATTCACTATCTAGGGGAGTCATCATCTGGGGGAGTCATCATCTGGGGGAGTCACCATCTGGGGGATTCACCATCTGGGGGAGTCACCATCTGGGGGATTCACCATCTGGGGGATTCACCATCTGAGGGATTCACTATCTAGGGGAGTCATCATCTGGGGGATTCACCATCTGGGGGATTCACCATCTGGGGGATTCACCATCTGGGGGAGTCACCATCTGGGGGATTCACCATCTGAGGGATTCACTATCTAGGGGAGTCATGATCTGGGGGAGTCACCATCTGGGGGATTCACCATCTGGGGGAGTCACCATCTGGGGGATTCACCATCTGGGGGAGTCATCATCTGGAGGATTCACTATCTAGGGGATTCACCATCTGGGAGATTCACCATCTGGGGGATTCACCATCTGGGGGAGTCACCATCTGGGGGAGTCACCATCTGGGGTATTCACCATCTAGGGGATTCACCATCTGGGGGATTCACCATCTAGGGGATTCACCATCTGGGGGATTCACCATCTGGGGGATTCACCATCTGGGGGATGCATAATCTGGGGATTCACCATCTGGGGGATTCACCATCTGGGGGAGTCACCATCTGAGGGATTCACCATCTGGGGGATTCACCATCTGGGGGAGTCACCATCTGGGGGATTCACTATCTGGGGATTCACTATCTGAGGGATTCACCATCTGGGGGATTCACCATCTGGGGGAGTCATTATCTGGGGGATTCACCATCTGGGGGATTCACCATCTGGGGGATTTACCATCTGGGGGATTTACCATCTAGGGGAGTCATCATCTGGGGGATTCACCATCTGGGGGATTCACCATCTGGGGGATTTACCATCTAGGGGAGACATCATCTGGGGGATTCACCATCTGGGGGATTCACCATTTGGGGGAGTCATCATCTGGGAGATTCATCATCTGGAGGATTCACCATCTGGGGGATTCATTATCTAGGGGAGTCATCATCTGGGGGATTCACCATCTGGGGGATTCACCATCTGGGGGATTCACTATCTGGGGGATTCACCATCTGGGGGATTCACCATCTGGGGGATTCACTATCTTGGGGATTCACCATCTGGGGGATTCACTATCTAGGGGATTCACTATCTAGTGGATTCACCATCTGGGGGATTCGCCATCTGGGGGATTCACTATCTGGGGGATGCATCATCTGAGGGATTCATCATCTAGGGGATTCCTCATCTGGGGGATTCACCATCTAGGGGATTCACCATCTGGGGGATTCATCATCTGAGGGATTCATCATCAACCTCGCTCTGGGATTAATCTGCGAGACACGCTAGCTCACAATCTGGGGCCTCCCCCCACCCTCCCTACGCCCCCCCTCTCACTTCCTGCACCCCCCACACACAACCAGCAAAAGAAGACACAGACGCCCCACCACCCACCCATCCCGCCCACCCAAACACCCCCCCCACCACCAACCCACCCGCTCACCTCCCCCTGCTAGGGAACGCTTAGTGCGGGTTGTTGAATGGGGGGGAGGGGCGTTTGGGATAATACCGTCACGTAAATAATAGTATTTGTCTCTTGGATGAATGAGTGACTCGGTCAATGAGTCGGTGAATGGAGCAGTGGGTGAGTGAATGAGTGGATGAGTGAGTGAGTGACTCAGTCAATGAGTTGGTGAATGAGACAGTGGGTGAGTGAATGAATGAGTGAGTGACTCTGTCCAAGAGGGTGTGAATGGGACAGTGGGTGGGTGAATGAGTAGATGGGTGACAAGTTCATTGAGTGGGTGAGTGAGACAGTGGGTTGGTGAGTGAATGAGTGAGTCAATGAGTGAGTGAATGGGTAACTGTTAATTAGTTGCTGAGTAAAACAGCAGATGGCTGAACGAGTAGGAGAGTGGATGGGTGAGTGGGTGGGTGGATGAATGACTCGGTCAATGAGTAGGTGAGTAGGATAGTGGGTAGGTGAATGAGTGGGTGAGTGGATGGGTGAGTGAATGGGTAACTGTTAATTAGTTGCTGAGTAAAACAGTAGACAGCTGAACGAGTGGGAGAGTGGATTGGTGAGTGGGTGGATGGGTGACTCGGTCGATGAGTGGGTGAGTAGGATAGTGGGTGGGTGAATGAGTGGGTGAGTGGATGGGTGAGTGACTCACTTCTGTGTGACCAGCGTGGGAGACTGAGCCTCATTCTCCAATAATTTTATCAGCTATGCGCCCAGTACCCCACGGAGAAGGACTGCCGGTTCCTGATGCACCAGAATCATTCTCACTTGAGTGAGATCAGGAAGAGGATGAAGCTTCTGGTCCTGAACCATCAAGGTCACATGACCCAGATTTTCTCCCACCCTCCTCCTCTGAACCACACCTTATAACACAAGGTGAACTGAAAGACCTTGTCGGGGATTTGGAACTACCCAAGAGTAAGGCAGAGCTGTTGGGCTCCAGACTGTAGCAGTGGAATCTCCTGGCAGGTGATCTTGCAACAACATCGATGACAGCCCTCAACATCGTTCATGATCCAGATGCGTGGAGACTGTTCATTGATTCATCGAAGACGAGTCTTAAAGCTGTTTTGCTGCATAATGGCAATGCTTTTGCCATCAATTCCACAGTTGGTCATGCAGTCCATACGAAGGAAACTTATGGCAACGTGAAACGACATAAACTGTGACCAACATCAGCGGCAGCTTTGTGGCGATTTGAAGGTCGTTGCTCTCTAGCTTGGTCTGCAGACTGGGTACACAAAGTACTGCTGCTGTTCTCTCTGCGAATGGGATAGTCGCGCGAGAGATCCCCACTAAATCAAGACAGATTGTCCACCCCGACAGTCATTGGAGCCTGGGAGGCAAAGTGTTCAGCATCAACCACTTGTTGCATCGAGGAAGATGTTGTGACCACCCTTACACATCAAGCTGGGTCTGATGAAGAACTTTGTCAAAGCCATGGGCAAAACGAGAGCAGCTTTCAAGTACCTGCGTGGAACATGTCCAAGGTTAAGTGAAGCTGAGATAGAGGAAGGTGTTTTTGTTGGCCCTCAGATTCGTGAACGTCTTCGAGATGATGCATTTGACGGTGCACCGCGTGACACGGAAAACACGGCATGGAAAGCCTTCCAGTTTAGTGGCAACACATTTTCTCGGAAACAACAAGGCAGGCAGCTACAGGGAGTCGGTGGAAAACCTCCTCAAGGCATACAAAAGCCTTGGTTGCAACATTTCACTAAAGATAAAAAATGTTTGCACTCTCATCGAGATTTTTTTTTTCCCCATACGAAAGTGCGGAGCAGCCAGCGGCGAGCGTGGCGAGCGATGTCACCGGGACATCGCGACAATGGAGAAACCCTCTCAGGGCACGTGGAGCCCATCAATGCCGGCAGACTATTGCTGGACAGTGACCAGAGATGGCTACATTCAATCGATACAAGAGACAAGCCAAGAAGCGCCGAGAAGACACTGAATGAGGACTCGACTATGTACTGATATGATAATAGGGGTTTCCCCTTTTTTCTGGCAACAAAACAGGTGTTCAGATTTTGATCTAAAGCTTTCGTGACTGCAGGGATTCATATTTTTGGTTCTTTCGGTAAAGTCACGCAGAAGGGAAACAATAAAATAATATTTTGATTTAAAGCTTTCGTGACTGCAGTAATTCATAAAATAATAAATAATATAATTTTTCATTGTTTTATATTTTTTATTGTTAAGATGTTAAAACACCAAACTGAAACCTTTAACAAGGAATCATGTCTGCATTAACCACAATACTTGTGGTCAGAATGCAAACAAAAAACACACACTGATAAACTATGTGGCATTGTCCTTGAAACTGATTGGTCCACACCAGAGACAGCTTTCTTTTGAGCCTCGTCTCAAGCGGCGTTAGACCAGAGATATTTACTTATATATACATAATAGTTTTTTGCCCTTAGTTTCATAATACATTCTATTTATGTAACCTTTTTGCTGATTTTTTAAGTGTTACATGAACAGGACAGGTGACGTGTTATCATGTCAAGCAACCATAAATACACGAAAAGACCTAGGTTTACAATTTATGAGTAAAACTCTACTATCTACACAATATACGTAGACGTTAAATGTTAAAACGTAAATATATTGGCAACAGTAGCCAATCAGTTGTTTTTATTGTCATATTTGATCTCAGCACATCAAAATCCATAACAAATATCACATTTCATCTCTGCAGCAGACGAAGTCTAAAAGCATTGTCGACCAATGTTATTGATCTTTGTACAGAGAGGGGGGGGGGTGCATCATCAGCCAGTAGGGGGCGAGGTTCGCTAGCCCATGCTGCCGCTGGTGCTGCGCGTGATCTCTACGCGTGTCATGAACTTTCCAATGTGCCAAGTTGTGGGTCCTGGCGCCTGCGAGGAGATGTTGACTACCTCGCCGGGTGTACAGGAGGTCGTGGGTTCGACACCGATCCTGTGACAATGCCTGCTGCTGTATATTTGGAGATTGCGGTGTCTTTCTCTCTCTCAACATCACAAAGGTGGCTAAGAGATGTTAACTACCTCGCCCGATTTACAGGAGGTCGTGGGTTCGATCCCGACCCTGTGACGATGCCTGCTGCTGTATATTTGGAGTTTGCGTCTCTCTCATCATCATCACGGTACCTATGAGATGTTAACTACCTCGCCTGGTATACAGGAGGTCGTGTGTTCGATCCCGACCCTGACGATGCCTGCTGCTGTATATTTAGAGATTGCGGAGTCTCTCTCTCTCATCATCATCACGGTGGCCAGGAGATGTTAACTACCTCGCCGGGTATACAAGAGATTGTGGGCTCGACACCGACCTGTGATAATGCCTACTGCTGTATATTTGGAGTTTGTGTCTCGCTGTCTCTCTCCCCGTGGTGGTCGCGTGGACATTTCTCCAAGGTGCTCCAGATTCCAACCCCCCCCCCCCTCCACATTTAGAGTCAACATCACCACGCGTTCAGAGTATTTTGGCTGCTGCTATCAACGTCTACGCGATGATGGCGATGACAATGAGCCACACTTCGTTGAGCTATCATTGGTGGTAGCCAGGTCGCTGCTAGAAGAAAAAAAAGATCTACAGAGCTCAGTGGGGCCTGACACAGCTGATAACATTAAAAATACAGGAGATCGTCGATTACACAATGTTACACGATTTTTGTCCCTGGGTAGTAAGTGTTATTTCTGAATTGCGTATGCCTAAGAAGTATAGACAATGGCTATTATTCACCACGAACATTGCTTTTGAGAGAGAGAGAGAGACAGCGTGGACTGAGCACCAGGATGAGGATCAAAGAGAGAGTAAGCAGATGTAGATGCCACTGCTTCTTCACGTTCTGCAGATGTAGATGCCACTGGTTCTTCATATTCTGTAGATGCCACTGATTCTTCACGTTCCGCAGATGTAGATGCCACTGGTTGTTCACGTTCCGCAGATGTAGATATCACTGGTTCTTTACGTTATGCAGATGTAGATGCCACTGGTTCTTCACGTTCTGCAGATGTAGATGCCACTGGTTCTTCACGTTCTGCAGATGTAGATGCCACTGGTTTTTCACGTTCTGCAGATGTAGATGCCACTGGTTTTTCACGTTCTGCAGATGTAGATGCCACTGGTTCTTCACGTTCTGCAGATGTAGATGCCACTGGTTCTTCACGTTCTGCAGATGTAGATGCCACTGGTTCTTTACGTTCTGCAGATGTAGATGCCACTGGTTCTTCACGTTCTGCAGATGTAGATGCCACTGCTTCTTCACGTTCTGCAGATGAAGATGCCACTGGTTCTACACGTTCTGCAGATGTAAATGCCACTGGTTCTTCACGCTCTGCAGATGTAGATGCCACTGGTTCTTCACGTTCTGCAGATGTAGATGCCACTGGTTCTTCACGTCCTGCAGATGTAGATGCCACTGGTTCTTCACGTTCTGCAGATGTAGATGCCACTGGTTCTTCACGTTCTGCAGATGTAGATGCCACTGGTTCTTCACGTCCTGCAGATGTAGATGCCACTGGTTCTTCACGTTCTGCAGATGTAGATGCCACTGGTTCTTCACGTTCTGTATATGTAGATGCCACTGGTTCTTCACGTTCTGTAGATGTTGATGCCACTGGTTCTTCACGTTCTGCAGATGTAGATGCCACGGGTTCTTCACGTTCTGTAGATGCAGATACCACTGGTTATTCACGTTCTGCAGATGTAGATGCCACTGGTTCTTCACGTTCTACAGATGTAGATGCCACTGGTTCTTCACGTCCTGCAGATGTAGATGCCACTGGTTCTTCACGTTCTGCAGATGTAGATGCCACTGGTTCTTCACGTTCTGCAGATGTAGATGCCACTGGTTCTTCACGTCCTGCAGATGTAGATGCCACTGGTTCTTCACGTTCTGCAGATGTAGATGCCACTGGTTCTTCACGTTCTGTATATGTAGATGCCACTGGTTCTTCACGTTCTGTAGATGTTGATGCCACTGGTTCTTCACGTTCTGCAGATGTAGATGCCACGGGTTCTTCACGTTCTGTAGATGCAGATACCACTGGTTCTTCACGTTCTGCAGATGTAGATGCCACTGGTTTTTCACGTTCTGCAGATGTAGATGCCACTGGTTCTTCACGTTCTGCAGATGTAGATGCCACTGGTTCTTCACGTTTTGCAGATGTAGATGCCACTGGTTCTTCACGTTCTGCAGATGTAGATGCCACTGGTTCTTCACGTTCTGCAGATGTAGATGCCACTGGTTCTTCACGTTCTGCAGATGTAGATGCCACTTGTTCTTCACGTTCTGCAGATGTAGATGCCACTGGTTCTTCACGTTCTGCAGATGTAGATGCCAATGGTTCTTCACGTTCTGCAGATGTAGATGCCACTGGTTCTTCACGTTCTGCAGATGTAGATGCCACTGGTTCTTCAGGTTCTGCAGATGTAGATGCCACTGCTTCTTCACGTTCTGCAGATGTAGATGCCACTGGTTCTTCATGTTATGTAGATGCCACTGGTTCTTCACATTATGTACATGCCTCTGGTTCTTCACGTTCTGCAGATGTAGATGCCACTGGTTCTTCACGTTCTGCAGATGTAGATGCCACTGGTTCTTCACGTTCTGCAGATGTAGATGCCACTGGTTCTTCACGTTCTGCAGATGTAGATGCCACTGGTTCTTCACGTTCTGCAGATGTAGATGCCACTGCTTCTTCATGCTCTGCAGATGTAGATGCCACTGGTTCTTCACGTTCTGCAGATGTAGATGCCACTGGTTCTTCACGTTCTGCAGATGTAGATGCCACTGGTTCTTCACGTTCTGCAGATGTAGATGCCAGTGGTTCTTCACGTTCTGCAGATGTAGATGCAACTTGTTCTTCACGTTCTGCAGATGTAGATGCCAATGGTTCTTCACGCTCTGCAGATGTAGATGCCACTGGTTCTTCACGTTCTGCAGATGTAGATGCCACTGGTTCTTCACGTTCTGCGGATGTAGATGCCACTGGTTCTTCACGTTCTGCAGATGTAGATGCCACTGGTTCTTCACGTTCTGCAGATGTAGATGCGACTGGTTCTTCACGTTCTGCAGATGTAGATGCCACTGGTTCTTCACGTTCTGCAGATGTAGATGCCACTGGTTCTTCACGTTCTGCAGATGTAGATGCCACTGCTTCTTCATGCTCTGCAGATGTAGATGCCACTGGTTCTTCACGTTCTGCAGATGTAGATGCCACTGGTTCTTCACGTTCTGCAGATGTAGATACCACTGGTTCTTCACGTTCTGCAGATGTAGATGCCACTGGTTCTTCACGTTCTGCAGATGTAGATGCCACTGGTTCTTTACGTTCTGCAGATGTAGATGCCACTGTTTCTTCACGTTCTGCAGATGTAGATGCCACTGGTTCTTCACGTTCTGCAGATGTAGATTCCACTGGTTCTTCACGTTCTGCAGATGTAGACGCCACTGGTTCTTTACGGTCTGCAAATGTAGATGCCACTGGTTCTTCACGTTCTGCGGATGTAGATGCCACTGGTTCTTCACGTTCTGCAGATGTAGATGCCACTGGTTCTTCACGTTCTGCAGATGTAGATGCCACTGGTTCTTCACGTTCTGCAGATGTAGATGCCACTGCTTCTTCACGTTCTGCAGATGTAGATGCCACTGCTTCTTCATGCTCTGCAGATGTAGATGCCACTGGTTCTTCACGTTCTGCAGATGTAGATGCCACTGGTTCTTCACGTTCTGCAGATGTAAATACCACTAGTTCTTCACGTTCTGCAGATGTAGATGCCACTGGTTCTTCACGTTCTGCAGATGTAGATGCCACTGGTTCTTCACGTTCTGCAGATGTAGATGCCACTGGTTCTTCACGTTCTGCAGATGTAGATGCCACTGGTTCTTTACGTTCTGCAGATGTAGATGCCAGTGTTTCTTCATGTTCTGCAGATGTAGATGCCACTGGTTCTTCACGTTCTGCAGATGTAGATTCCACTGGTTCTTTACGTTCTGCAGATGTAGATGCCACTGGTTCTTCACGGTCTGCAGATTTAGATGCCACTAGTTCTTCACGTTCTGCAGATGTAGATGCCACTGGTTCTTCACGTTCTGCAGATGTAGATGCCACTGGTTCTTCACGTTCTGCAGATGTAGATGCCACTGGTTCTTCACGTTCTGCAGATGTCGATGCCACTGGTTCTTCACGTTCTGCAGATGTAGATGCCACTGGTTCTTCACGTTCTGCAGATTAAGATGCCACTGGTTCTTCACGTTCTGCAGAAGTAGATGCCACTGGTTCTTCATGTTATGTAGATGCCACTGGTTCTTCACGTTCTGCAGATGTAGATGCCACTGGTTATTCACGTTCTGCAGATGTAGATGCTACTGGTTCTTCACGTTCTGCAGATGTAGATGCCACTGCTTCTTCACGTTCTGCAGATGTAAATGTCACTTGTTCTTCACGTTCTGCAGATGTAGATGCCACTGGTTCTTCACGTTCTGCAGATTTAGATGCCACTGGTTCTTCACGTTCTGCAGATGGAGATGCCACTGGTTCTTCACGTTCTGCAGATGTAGATGCCACTGGTTCTTCACGTTCTGCAGATGTAGATGCCACTGGTTCTTCACGTTCTGCAGATGTAGATGCCACTGGTTCTTCACGTTCCGCAGATGTAGATGCCACTGGTTCTTCACGTTCTGCAGATGTAGATGCCACTGGTTCTTCACGTTCTGCAGATGTAGATGCCACTGGTTCTTCACGTTCTGCAGATGTAGATGCCACTGGTTCTTTACGTTCTGCAGATGTAGATGCCACTGGTTCTTCACGTTCTGCAGATGTAGATGCCACTGCTTCTTCACGTTCTGCAGATGAAGATGCCACTGGTTCTACACGTTCTGCGGATGTAGATGCCACTGGTTCTTCACGTTCTGCAGATGTAAATGCCACTGGTTCTTCACGTTCTGCAGATGTAGATGCCACTGGATCGTCACGTTCTGCAGATATAGATGCCACTGGTTCTTCACGTCCTGCAGATGTAGATGCCACTGGTTCTTCACGTTCTGCAGATGTAAATGCCACTGGTTCTTCACGTTCTGCAGATGTAGATGCCACTGGTTCTTCACGTTCTGCAGATGTAGATGCCACTGGATCGTCACGTTCTGCAGATGTAGATGCCACTGGTTCTTCACGTCCTGCAGATGTAGATGCCACTGGTTCTTCACGTTCTGCAGATTTAGATGCCACTGGTTCTTCACGTTCTGTATATGTAGATGCCACTGGTTCTTCACGTTCTGTAGATGTTGATGCCACTGGTTCTTCACGTTCTGCAGATGTAGATGCCACGGGTTCTTCACGTTCTGTAGATGCAGATACCACTGGTTCTTCACGTTCTGCAGATGTAGATGCCACTGGTTTTTCACGTTCTGCAGATGTAGATGCCACTGGTTCTTCACGTTCTGCAGATGTAGATGCCACTGGTTCTTCACGTTTTGCAGATGTAGATGCCACTGGTTCTTCACGTTCTGCAGATGTAGATGCCACTGGTTCTTCACGTTCTGCAGATGTAGATGCCACTGGTTCTTCACGTTCTGCAGATGTAGATTCCACTTGTTCTTCACGTTCTGCAGATGTAGATGCCACTGGTTCTTCACGTTCTGCAGATGTAGATGCCAATGGTTCTTCACGTTCTGCAGATGTAGATGCCACTGGTTCTTCACGTTCTGCAGATGTAGATGCCACTGGTTCTTCACGTTCTGCAGATGTAGATGCCACTGCTTCTTCACGTTCTGCAGATGTAGATGCCACTGGTTCTTCATGTTATGTAGATGCCACTGGTTCTTCACATTATGTACATGCCTCTGGTTCTTCACGTTCTGCAGATGTAGATGCCACTGGTTCTTCACGTTCTGCAGATGTAGATGCCACTGGTTCTTCACGTTCTGCAGATGTAGATGCCACTGGTTCTTCACGTTCTGCAGATGTAGATGCCACTGGTTCTTCACGTTCTGCAGATGTAGATGCCACTGCTTCTTCATGCTCTGCAGATGTAGATGCCACTGGTTCTTCACGTTCTGCAGATGTAGATGCCACTGGTTCTTCACGTTCTGCAGATGTAGATGCCACTGGTTCTTCACGTTCTGCAGATGTAGATGCCAGTGGTTCTTCACGTTCTGCAGATGTAGATGCAACTTGTTCTTCACGTTCTGCAGATGTAGATGCCAATGGTTCTTCACGCTCTGCAGATGTAGATGCCACTGGTTCTTCACGTTCTGCAGATGTAGATGCCACTGGTTCTTCACGTTCTGCGGATGTAGATGCCACTGGTTCTTCACGTTCTGCAGATGTAGATGCCACTGGTTCTTCACGTTCTGCAGATGTAGATGCCACTGGTTCTTCACGTTCTGCAGATGTAGATGCCACTGGTTCTTCACGTTCTGCAGATGTAGATGCCACTGGTTCTTCACGTTCTGCAGATGTAGATGCCACTGCTTCTTCATGCTCTGCAGATGTAGATGCCACTGGTTCTTCACGTTCTGCAGATGTAGATGCCACTGGTTCTTCACGTTCTGCAGATGTAGATACCACTGGTTCTTCACGTTCTGCAGATGTAGATGCCACTGGTTCTTCACGTTCTGCAGATGTAGATGCCACTGGTTCTTTACGTTCTGCAGATGTAGATGCCACTGTTTCTTCACGTTCTGCAGATGTAGATGCCACTGGTTCTTCGCGTTCTGCAGATGTAGATTCCACTGGTTCTTCACGTTCTGCAGATGTAGATGCCACTGGTTCTTCACGGTCTGCAGATGTAGATGCCACTGGTTCTTCACGTTCTGCGGATGTAGATGCCACTGGTTCTTCACGTTCTGCAGATGTAGATGCCACTGGTTCTTCACGTTCTGCAGATGTAGATGCCACTGGTTCTTCACGTTCTGCAGATGTAGATGCCACTGGTTCTTCACGTTCTGCAGATGTAGATGCCACTGCTTCTTCATGCTCTGCAGATGTAGATGCCACTGGTTCTTCACGTTCTGCAGATGTAGATGCCAATGGTTCTTCACGTTCTGCAGATGTAGATGCCACTGGTTCTTCACGTTCTGCAGATGTAGATGCCAATGGTTCTTCACGTTCTGCAGATGTAGATGCCACTGGTTCTTCACGTTCTGCAGATGTAGATGCCACTGGTTCTTCACGTTCTGCAGATGTAGATGCCACTGCTTCTTCACGTTCTGCAGATGTAGATGCCACTGGTTCTTCATGTTATGTAGATGCCACTGGTTCTTCACATTATGTACATGCCTCTGGTTCTTCACGTTCTGCAGATGTAGATGCCACTGGTTCTTCACGTTCTGCAGATGTAGATGCCACTGGTTCTTCACGTTCTGCAGATGTAGATGCCACTGGTTCTTCACGTTCTGCAGATGTAGATGCCACTGGTTCTTCACGTTCTGCAGATGTAGATGCCACTGCTTCTTCATGCTCTGCAGATGTAGATGCCACTGGTTCTTCACGTTCTGCAGATGTAGATGCCACTGGTTATTCACGTTCTGCAGATGTAGATGCCACTGGTTCTTCATGTTATGTAGATGCCACTGGTTCTTCACATTATGTACATGCCTCTGGTTCTTCACGTTCTGCAGATGTAGATGCCACTGGTTCTTCACGTTCTGCAGATGTAGATGCCACTGGTTCTTCACGTTCTGCAGATGTAGATGCCACTGGTTCTTCACGTTCTGCAGATGTAGATGCCACTGGTTCTTCACGTTCTGCAGATGTAGATGCCACTGCTTCTTCATGCTCTGCAGATGTAGATGCCACTGGTTCTTCACGTTCTGCAGATGTAGATGCCACTGGTTCTTCACGTTCTGCAGATGTAGATGCCACTGGTTCTTCACTTTCTGCAGATGTAGATGCCACTGGTTCTTTACGTTCTGCAGATGTAGATGCCACTGTTTCTTCACGTTCTGCAGATGTAGATGCCACTGGTTCTTCACGTTCTGCAGATGTAGATTGCACTGGTTCTTCACGTTCTGCAGATGTAGATGCCACTGGTTCTTCACGGTCTGCAGATTTAGATGCCACTAGTTCTTCACGTTCTGCAGATGTAGATGCCACTGGTTCTTCACGTTTTGCAGATGTAGATGCCACTGGTTCTTCACGTTCTGCAGATGTAGATGCCACTGGTTCTTCACGTTCTGCAGATGTCGATGCCACTGGTTCTTCACGTTCTGCAGATGTAGATGCCACTGGTTCTTCACGTTCTGCAGATTTAGATGCCACTGGTTCTTCACGTTCTGCAGAAGTAGATGCCACTGGTTCTTCATGTTATGTAGATGCCACTGGTTCTTCACGTTCTGCAGATGTAGATGCCACTGTTTCTTCACGTTCTGCAGATGTAGATGCCACTGGTTCTTCGCGTTCTGCAGATGTAGATTCCACTGGTTCTTCACGTTCTGCAGATGTAGATGCCACTGGTTCTTCACGGTCTGCAGATGTAGATGCCACTGGTTCTTCACGTCCTGCAGATGTAGATGCCACTGGTTCTTCACGTTCTGCAGATGTAGATGCCACTGGTTCTTCACGTTCTGCAGATGTAGATGCCACTGCTTCTTCACGTTCTGCAGATGTAAATGTCACTTGTTCTTCACGTTCTGCAGATGTAGATGCCACTGGTTCTTCACGTTCTGCAGATTTAGATGCCACTGGTTCTTCACGTTCTGCAGATGTAGATGCCACTGGTTCTTCACGTTCTGCAGATGTAGATGCCACTGGTTCTTCACGTTCTGCAGATGTAGATGCCACTGGTTCTTCACGTTCTGCAGATGTAGATGCCACTGGTTCTTCACGTTCTGCAGATGTAGATGCCACTGGTTCTTCACGTTCTGCAGATGTAGATGCCACTGGTTCTTCACGTTCTGCAGATGTAGATGCCACTGGTTCTTCACGTTCTGCAGATGTAGATGCCACTGGTTCTTCACGTTCTGCAGATGTAGATGCCACTGGTTCTTCAAGTTCTGCAGATGTAGATGCCACTGGTTCTTCATGTTCTGCAGATGTAGATGCCACTGGTTCTTCACGCTCTGCAGATGCAGATTCCACTGGTTCTTCACATTCTGCAGATGTAGATGCCACTGGTTCTTCACGTTCTGCAGATGTAGATGCCATTGGTTCTTCACGTTCTGCAGATGTAGATGCCACTGGTTCTTCACGTTCTGCAGATGTAGATGCCACTGGTTCTTCACGTTCTGCAGATGTAGATGCCACTGGTTCTTTACGTTCTGCAGATGTAGATGCCACTGGTTCTTCACGTTCTGCAGATGTAGATGCCACTGCTTCTTCACGTTCTGCAGATGAAGATGCCACTGGTTCTACACGTTCTGCGGATGTAGATGCCACTGGTTCTTCACGTTCTGCAGATGTAAATGCCACTGGTTCTTCACGTTCTGCAGATGTAGATGCCACTGGTTCTTCACGTTCTGCAGATGTAGATGCCACTGGATCGTCACGTTCTGCAGATATAGATGCCACTGGTTCTTCACGTCCTGCAGATGTAGATGCCACTGGTTCTTCACGTTCTACAGATGTAGATGCCACTGGTTCTTCACGTTCTGCAGATATAGATGCCACTGGTTCTTCACGTTCTGTATATGTAGATGCCACTGGTTCTTCACGTTCTGTAGATGTTGATGCCACTGGTTCTTCACGTTCTGCAGATGTAGATGCCACGGGTTCTTCACGTTCTGTAGATGCAGATACCGTTGGTTCTTTACGTTCTGCAGATGTAGATGCCACTGTTTCTTCACGTTCTGCAGATGTAGATGCCACTGGTTCTTCACGTTCTGCAGATGTAGATTCCACTGGTTCTTCACGTTCTGCAGATGTAGATGCCACTGGTTCTTCACGGTCTGCAGATGTAGATGCCACTGGTTCTTCACGTTCTGCGGATGTAGATGCCACTGGTTCTTCACGTTCTGCAGATGTAGATGCCACTGGTTCTTCACGTTCTGCAGATGTAGATGCCACTGGTTCTTCACGTTCTGCAGATGTAGATGCCACTGGTTCTTCACGTTCTGCAGATGTAGATGCCACTGCTTCTTCATGCTCTGCAGATGTAGATGCCACTGGTTCTTCACGTTCTGCAGATGTAGATGCCACTGGTTCTTCACGTTCTGCAGATGTAGATACCACTAGTTCTTCATGTTCTGCAGATGTAGATGCCACTGGTTCTTCACGTTCAGCAGATGTAGATGCCACTGGTTCTTCACGTTCTGCAGATGTAGATGCCACTGGTTCTTCACGTTCTGCAGATGTAGATGCCACTGGTTCTTTACGTTCTGCAGATGTAAATGCCACTGTTTCTTCACGTTCTGCAGATGTAGATGCCACTGGTTCTTTACGTTCTGCAGATGTAGATTCCACTGGTTCTTCACGTTCTGCAGATGTAGATGCCACTGGTTCTTCACGGTCTGCAGATTTTGATGCCACTAGTTCTTCACGTTCTGCAGATGTAGATGCCACTGGTTCTTCACGTTCTGCAGATGTAGATGCCACTGGTTCTTCACGTTCTGCAGATGTAGATGCCACTGGTTCTTCACGTTCTGCAGATGTCGATGCCACTGGTTCTTCACGTTCTGCAGATGTAGATGCCACTGGTTCTTCACGTTCTGCAGATTTAGATGCCACTGGTTCTTCACGTTCTGCAGAAGTAGATGCCACTGGTTCTTCATGTTATGTAGATGCCACTGGTTCTTCACGTTCTGCAGATGTAGATGCCACTGGTTCTTCACGTTCTGCAGATGTAGATGCCACTGGTTCTTCACGTTCTGCAGATGTAGATGCCACTGCTTCTTCACGTTCTGCAGATGTAAATGTCACTTGTTCTTCACGTTCTGCAGATGTAGATGCCACTGGTTCTTCACGTTCTGCAGATTTAGATGCCACTGGTTCTTCACGTTCTGCAGATGTAGATGCCACTGGTTCTTCACGTTCTGCAGATGTAGATGCCACTGGTTCTTCACGTTCTGCAGATGTAGATGCCACTGGTTCTTCACGTTCTGCAGATGTAGATGCCACTGGTTCTTCACGTTCTGCAGATGTAGATGCCACTGGTTCTTCACGTTCTGCAGATGTAGATGCCACTGGTTCTTCACGTTCTGCAGATGTAGATGCCACTGGTTCTTCACGTTCTGCAGATGTAGATGCCACTGGTTCTTCACGTTCTGCAGATGTAGATGCCAGTGGTTCTTCAAGTTCTGCAGATGTAGATGCCACTGGTTCTTCATGTTCTGCAGATGTAGATGCCACTGGTTCTTCACGCTCTGCAGATGCAGATGCCACTGGTTCTTCACATTCTGCAGATGTAGATGCCACTGGTTCTTCACTTTCTGCAGATGTAGATGCCATTGGTTTTTCACGTTCTGCAGATGTAGATGCCACTGGTTCTTCACGTTCTGCAGATGTAGATGCCACTGGTTCTTCACGTTCTGCAGATGTAGATGCCACTGGTTCTTTACGTTCTGCAGATGTAGATGCCACTGGTTCTTCACGTTCTGCAGATGTAGATGCCACTGCTTCTTCACGTTCTGCAGATGAAGAAGCCACTGGTTCTAC
Organism: Petromyzon marinus; assembly: GCF_048934315.1. Lineage (NCBI taxonomy): Eukaryota > Metazoa > Chordata > Hyperoartia > Petromyzontiformes > Petromyzontidae > Petromyzon > Petromyzon marinus. The sequence continues at coordinate 3,285,653 of NC_133723.1, forward strand.
ACGTTCTGCGGATGTAGATGCCACTGGTTCTTCACGTTCTGCAGATGTAAATGCCACTGGTTCTTCACGTTCTGCAGATGTAGATGCCACTGGTTCTTCACGTTCTGCAGATGTAGATGCCACTGGATCGTCACGTTCTGCAGATGTAGATGCCACTGGTTCTTCACGTCCTGCAGATGTAGATGCCACTGGTTCTTCACGTTCTGCAGATGTAGATGCCACTGGTTCTTCACGTTCTGCAGATGTAGATGCCACTGGTTCTTCACGTTCTGTATATGTAGATGCCACTGGTTCTTCACGTTCTGTAGATGTTGATGCCACTGGTTCTTCACGTTCTGCAGATGTAGATGCCACGGGTTCTTCACGTTCTGCAGATGTAGATGCCACTGGTTTTTCACGTTCTGCAGATGTAGATGCCACTGGTTCTTCACGTTCTGCAGATGTAGATGCCACTGGTTCTTCACGTTCTGCAGATTTAGATGCCACTGGTTCTTCACGTTCTGCAGAAGTAGATGCCACTGGTTCTTCATGTTATGTAGATGCCACTGGTTCTTCACGTTCTGCAGATGTAGATGCCACTGGTTCTTCACGTTCTGCAGATGTAGATGCCACTGGTTCTTCACGTTCTGCAGATGTAGATGCCACTGCTTCTTCACGTTCTGCAGATGTAAATGTCACTTGTTCTTCACGTTCTGCAGATTTAGATGCCACTGGTTCTTCACGTTCTGCAGATGTAGATGCCACTGGTTCTTCACGTTCTGCAGATGTAGATGCCACTGGTTCTTCACGTTCTGCAGATGTAGATGCCACTGGTTCTTCACGTTCTGCAGATGTAGATGCCACTGGTTCTTCACGTTCTGCAGATGTAGATGCCACTGGTTCTTCACGTTCTGCAGATGTAGATGCCACTGGTTCTTCACGTTCTGCAGATGTAGATGCCACTGGTTCTTCACGTTCTGCAGATGTAGATGCCAGTGGTTCTTCAAGTTCTGCAGATGTAGATGCCACTGGTTCTTCATGTTCTGCAGATGTAGATGCCACTGGTTCTTCACGCTCTGCAGATGCAGATGCCACTGGTTCTTCACATTCTGCAGATGTAGATGCCACTGGTTCTTCACTTTCTGCAGATGTAGATGCCATTGGTTTTTCACGTTCTGCAGATGTAGATGCCACTGGTTCTTCACGTTCTGCAGATGTAGATGCCACTGGTTCTTCACGTTCTGCAGATGTAGATGCCACTGGTTCTTTACGTTCTGCAGATGTAGATGCCACTGGTTCTTCACGTTCTGCAGATGTAGATGCCACTGCTTCTTCACGTTCTGCAGATGAAGAAGCCACTGGTTCTACACGTTCTGCGGATGTAGATGCCACTGGTTCTTCACGTTCTGCAGATGTAAATGCCACTGGTTCTTCACGTTCTGCAGATGTAGATGCCACTGGTTCTTCACGTTCTGCAGATGTAGATGCCACTGGATCGTCACGTTCTGCAGATGTAGATGCCACTGGTTCTTCACGTCCTGCAGATGTAGATGCCACTGGTTCTTCACGTTCTGCAGATGTAGATGCCACTGGTTCTTCACGTTCTGCAGATGTAGATGCCACTGGTTCTTCACGTTCTGTATATGTAGATGCCACTGGTTCTTCACGTTCTGTAGATGTTGATGCCACTGGTTCTTCACGTTCTGCAGATGTAGATGCCACGGGTTCTTCACGTTCTGCAGATGTAGATGCCACTGGTTTTTCACGTTCTGCAGATGTAGATGCCACTGGTTCTTCACGTTCTGCAGATGTAGATGCCACTGGTTCTTCACGTTTTGCAGATGTAGATGCCACTGGTTCTTCACGTTCTGCAGATGTAGATGCCACTGGTTCTTCACGTTCTGCAGATGTAGATGCCACTGGTTCTTCACGTTCTGCAGATGTAGATGCCACTTGTTCTTCACGTTCTGCAGATGTAGATGCCACTGGTTCTTCACGTTCTGCAGATGTAGATGCCAATGGTTTTTCACGTTCTGCAGATGTAGATGCCACTGGTTCTTCACGTTCTGCAGATGTAGATGCCACTGCTTCTTCACGTTCTGCAGATGTAGATGCCACTGGTTCTTCATGTTATGTAGATGCCACTGGTTCTTCACATTATGTACATGCCTCTGGTTCTTCACGTTCTGCAGATGTAGATGCCACTGGTTCTTCACGTTCTGCAGATGTAGATGCCACTGGTTCTTCACGTTCTGCAGATGTAGATGCCACTGGTTCTTCACGTTCTGCAGATGTAGATGCCACTGGTTCTTCACGTTCTGCAGATGTAGATGCCACTGGTTCTTCACGTTCTGCAGATGTAGATGCCACTGGTTCTTCACGTTTTGCAGATGTAGATGCCACTGGTTCTTCAAGTTCTGCAGATGTAGATGCCACTGGTTCTTCATGTTCTGCAGATGTAGATGCCACTGGTTCTTCACGCTCTGCAGATGCAGATGCCACTGGTTCTTCACATTCTGCAGATGTAGATGCCACTGGTTCTTCACGTTCTGCAGATGTAGATGCCATTGGTTCTTCACGTTCTGCAGATGTAGATGCCACTGGTTCTTCACGTTCTGCAGATGTAGATGCCACTGGTTCTTCACGTTCTGCAGATGTAGATGCCACTGGTTCTTTACGTTCTGCAGATGTAGATGCCACTGGTTCTTCACGTTCTGCAGATGTAGATGCCACTGCTTCTTCACGTTCTGCAGATGAAGATGCCACTGGTTCTACACGTTCTGCGGATGTAGATGCCACTGGTTCTTCACGTTCTGCAGATGTAAATGCCACTGGTTCTTCCCGTTCTGCAGATGTAGATGCCACTGGTTCTTCACGTTCTGCAGATGTAGATGCCACTGGATCGTCACGTTCTGCAGATATAGATGCCACTGGTTCTTCACGTCCTGCAGATGTAGATGCCACTGGTTCTTCACGTTCTACAGATGTAGATGCCACTGGTTCTTCACGTTCTGCAGATATAGATGCCACTGGTTCTTCACGTTCTGTATATGTAGATGCCACTGGTTCTTCACGTTCTGTAGATGTTGATGCCACTGGTTCTTCACGTTCTGCAGATGTAGATGCCACGGGTTCTTCACGTTCTGTAGATGCAGATACCATTGGTTCTTTACGTTCTGCAGATGTAGATGCCACTGTTTCTTCACGTTCTGCAGATGTAGATGCCACTGGTTCTTCACGTTCTGCAGATGTAGATTCCACTGGTTCTTCACGTTCTGCAGATGTAGATGCCACTGGTTCTTCACGGTCTGCAGATGTAGATGCCACTGGTTCTTCACGTTCTGCGGATGTAGATGCCACTGGTTCTTCACGTTCTGCAGATGTAGATGCCACTGGTTCTTCACGTTCTGCAGATGTAGATGCCACTGGTTCTTCACGTTCTGCAGATGTAGATGCCACTGGTTCTTCACGTTCTGCAGATGTAGATGCCACTGCTTCTTCATGCTCTGCAGATGTAGATGCCACTGGTTCTTCACGTTCTGCAGATGTAGATGCCACTGGTTCTTCACGTTCTGCAGATGTAGATACCACTAGTTCTTCACGTTCTGCAGATGTAGATGCCACTGGTTCTTCACGTTCTGCAGATGTAGATGCCACTGGTTCTTCACGTTCTGCAGATGTAGATGCCACTGGTTCTTCACGTTCTGCAGATGTAGATGCCACTGGTTCTTTACGTTCTGCAGATGTAGATGCCACTGTTTCTTCACGTTCTGCAGATGTAGATGCCACTGGTTCTTCACGTTCTGCAGATGTAGATTCCACTGGTTCTTCACGTTCTGCAGATGTAGATGCCACTGGTTCTTCACGGTCTGCAGATTTTGATGCCACTAGTTCTTCACGTTCTGCAGATGTGGATGCCACTGGTTCTTCACGTTCTGCAGATGTAGATGCCACTGGTTCTTCACGTTCTGCAGATGTAGATGCCACTGGTTCTTCACGTTCTGCAGATGTCGATGCCACTGGTTCTTCACGTTCTGCAGATGTAGATGCCACTGGTTCTTCACGTTCTGCAGATTTAGATGCCACTGGTTCTTCACGTTCTGCAGAAGTAGATGCCACTGGTTCTTCATGTTATGTAGATGCCACTGGTTCTTCACGTTCTGCAGATGTAGATGCCACTGGTTCTTCACGTTCTGCAGATGTAGATGCCACTGGTTCTTCACGTTCTGCAGATGTAGTTGCCACTGCTTCTTCACGTTCTGCAGATGTAAATGTCACTTGTTCTTCACGTTCTGCAGATGTAGATGCCACTGGTTCTTCACGTTCTGCAGATTTAGATGCCACTGGTTCTTCACGTTCTGCAGATGTAGATGCCACTGGTTCTTCACGTTCTGCAGATGTAGATGCCACTGGTTCTTCACGTTCTGCAGATGTAGATGCCACTGGTTCTTCACGTTCTGCAGATGTAGATGCCACTGGTTCTTCACGTTCTGCAGATGTAGATGCCACTGGTTCTTCACGTTCTGCAGATGTAGATGCCACTGGTTCTTCACGTTCTGCAGATGGAGATGCCACTGGTTCTTCACGTTCTGCAGATGTAGATGCCAGTGGTTCTTCAAGTTCTGCAGATGTAGATGCCACTGGTTCTTCATGTTCTGCAGATGTAGATGCCACTGGTTCTTCACGCTCTGCAGATGCAGATGCCACTGGTTCTTCACATTCTGCAGATGTAGATGCCACTGGTTCTTCACGTTCTGCAGATGTAGATGCCATTGGTTTTTCACGTTCTGCAGATGTAGATGCCACTAGTTCTTCACGTTCTGCAGATGTAGATGGCACTGGTTCTTCACGTTCTGCAGATGTAGATGCCACTGGTTCTTTACGTTCTGCAGATGTAGATGCCACTGGTTCTTCACGTTCTGCAGATGTAGATGCCACTGCTTCTTCACGTTCTGCAGATGAAGAAGCCACTGGTTCTACACGTTCTGCGGATGTAGATGCCACTGGTTCTTCACGTTCTGCAGATGTAAATGCCACTGGTTCTTCACGTTCTGCAGATGTAGATGCCACTGGTTCTTCACGTTCTGCAGATGTAGATGCCACTGGATCGTCACGTTCTGCAGATGTAGATGCCACTGGTTCTTCACGTCCTGCAGATGTAGATGCCACTGGTTCTTCACGTTCTGCAGATGTAGATGCCACTGGTTCTTCACGTTCTGCAGATGTAGATGCCACTGGTTCTTCACGTTCTGTATATGTAGATGCCACTGGTTCTTCACGTTCTGTAGATGTTGATGCCACTGGTTCTTCACGTTCTGCAGATGTAGATGCCATGGGTTCTTCACGTTCTGCAGATGTAAATGCCACTGGTTTTTCACGTTCTGCAGATGTAGATGCCACTGGTTCTTCACGTTCTGCAGATATAGATGCCACTGGTTCTTCACGTTCTGTATATGTAGATGCCACTGGTTCTTCACGTTCTGTAGATGTTGATGCCACTGGTTCTTCACGTTCTGCAGATGTAGATGCCACGGGTTCTTCACGTTCTGTAGATGCAGATACCATTGGTTCTTTACGTTCTGCAGATGTAGATGCCACTGTTTCTTCACGTTCTGCAGATGTAGATGCCACTGGTTCTTCACGTTCTGCAGATGTAGATTCCACTGGTTCTTCACGTTCTGCAGATGTAGATGCCACTGGTTCTTCACGGTCTGCAGATGTAGATGCCACTGGTTCTTCACGTTCTGCGGATGTAGATGCCACTGGTTCTTCACGTTCTGCAGATGTAGATGCCACTGGTTCTTCACGTTCTGCAGATGTAGATGCCACTGGTTCTTCACGTTCTGCAGATGTAGATGCCACTGGTTCTTCACGTTCTGCAGATGTAGATGCCACTGCTTCTTCATGCTCTGCAGATGTAGATGCCACTGGTTCTTCACGTTCTGCAGATGTAGATGCCACTGGTTCTTCACGTTCTGCAGATGTAGATACCACTAGTTCTTCACGTTCTGCAGATGTAGATGCCACTGGTTCTTCACGTTCTGCAGATGTAGATGCCACTGGTTCTTCACGTTCTGCAGATGTAGATGCCACTGGTTCTTCACGTTCTGCAGATGTAGATGCCACTGGTTCTTTACGTTCTGCAGATGTAGATGCCACTGTTTCTTCACGTTCTGCAGATGTAGATGCCACTGGTTCTTCACGTTCTGCAGATGTAGATTCCACTGGTTCTTCACGTTCTGCAGATGTAGATGCCACTGGTTCTTCACGGTCTGCAGATTTTGATGCCACTAGTTCTTCACGTTCTGCAGATGTGGATGCCACTGGTTCTTCACGTTCTGCAGATGTAGATGCCACTGGTTCTTCACGTTCTGCAGATGTAGATGCCACTGGTTCTTCACGTTCTGCAGATGTCGATGCCACTGGTTCTTCACGTTCTGCAGATGTAGATGCCACTGGTTCTTCACGTTCTGCAGATTTAGATGCCACTGGTTCTTCACGTTCTGCAGAAGTAGATGCCACTGGTTCTTCATGTTATGTAGATGCCACTGGTTCTTCACGTTCTGCAGATGTAGATGCCACTGGTTCTTCACGTTCTGCAGATGTAGATGCCACTGGTTCTTCACGTTCTGCAGATGTAGATGCCACTGCTTCTTCACGTTCTGCAGATGTAAATGTCACTTGTTCTTCACGTTCTGCAGATGTAGATGCCACTGGTTCTTCACGTTCTGCAGATTTAGATGCCACTGGTTCTTCACGTTCTGCAGATGTAGATGCCACTGGTTCTTCACGTTCTGCAGATGTAGATGCCACTGGTTCTTCACGTTCTGCAGATGTAGATGCCACTGGTTCTTTACGTTCTGCAGATGTAGATGCCACTGGTTCTTCACGTTCTGCAGATGTAGATGCCACTGGTTCTTCACGTTCTGCAGATGTAGATGCCACTGGTTCTTCACGTTCTGCAGATGTAGATGCCACTGGTTCTTCACGTTCTGCAGATGGAGATGCCACTGGTTCTTCACGTTCTGCAGATGTAGATGCCAGTGGTTCTTCAAGTTCTGCAGATGTAGATGCCACTGGTTCTTCATGTTCTGCAGATGTAGATGCCACTGGTTCTTCACGCTCTGCAGATGCAGATGCCACTGGTTCTTCACATTCTGCAGATGTAGATGCCACTGGTTCTTCACGTTCTGCAGATGTAGATGCCATTGGTTTTTCACGTTCTGCAGATGTAGATGCCACTAGTTCTTCACGTTCTGCAGATGTAGATGCCACTGGTTCTTCACGTTCTGCAGATGTAGATGCCACTGGTTCTTTACGTTCTGCAGATGTAGATGCCACTGGTTCTTCACGTTCTGCAGATGTAGATGCCACTGCTTCTTCACGTTCTGCAGATGAAGAAGCCACTGGTTCTACACGTTCTGCGGATGTAGATGCCACTGGTTCTTCACGTTCTGCAGATGTAAATGCCACTGGTTCTTCACGTTCTGCAGATGTAGATGCCACTGGTTCTTCACGTTCTGCAGATGTAGATGCCACTGGATCGTCACGTTCTGCAGATGTAGATGCCACTGGTTCTTCACGTCCTGCAGATGTAGATGCCACTGGTTCTTCACGTTCTGCAGATGTAGATGCCACTGGTTCTTCACGTTCTGCAGATGTAGATGCCATGGGTTCTTCACGTTCTGCAGATGTAAATGCCACTGGTTTTTCACGTTCTGCAGATGTAGATGCCACTGGTTCTTCACGTTCTGCAGATGTAGATGCCACTGGTTCTTCACGTTTTGCAGATGTAGATGCCACTGGTTCTTCACGTTCTGCAGATGTAGATGCCACTGGTTCTTCACGTTCTGCAGATGTAGATGCCACTGGTTCTTCACGTTCTGCAGATGTAGATGCCACTTGTTCTTCACGTTCTGCAGATGTAGATGCCACTGGTTCTTCACGTTCTGCAGATGTAGATGCCAATGGTTCTTCACGTTCTGCAGATGTAGATGCCACTGGTTCTTCACGTTCTGCAGATGTAGATGCCACTGGTTCTTCACGTTCTGCAGATGTAGATGCCACTGCTTCTTCACGTTCTGCAGATGTAGATGCCACTGGTTCTTCATGTTATGTAGATGCCACTGGTTCTTCACATTATGTACATGCCTCTGGTTCTTCACGTTCTGCAGATGTAGATGCCACTGGTTCTTCACGTTCTGCAGATGTAGATGCCACTGGTTCTTCACGTTCTGCAGATGTAGATGCCACTGGTTCTTCACGTTCTGCAGATGTAGATGCCACTGGTTCTTCACGTTCTGCAGATGTAGATGCCACCGCTTCTTCATGCTCTGCAGATGTAGATGCCACTGGTTCTTCACGTTCTGCAGATGTAGATGCCACTGGTTCTTCACGTTCTGCAGATGTAGATGCCACTGGTTCTTCACGTTTTGCAGATGTAGATGCCACTGGTTCTTCACGTTCTGCAGATGTAGATGCCACTGGTTCTTCACGTTCTGCAGATGTAGATGCCACTGGTTCTTCACGTTCTGCAGATGTAGATGCCACTTGTTCTTCACGTTCTGCAGATGTAGATGCCACTGGTTCTTCACGTTCTGCAGATGTAGTTGCCAATGGTTCTTCACGTTCTGCAGATGAAGATGCCACTGGTTCTTCACGTTCTGCAGATGTAGATGCCACTGGTTCTTCACGTTCTGCAGATGTAGATGCCACTGCTTCTTCACGTTCTGCAGATGTAGATGCCACTGGTTCTTCATGTTATGTAGATGCCACTGGTTCTTCACATTATGTACATGCCTCTGGTTCTTCACGTTCTGCAGATGTAGATGCCACTGGTTCTTCACGTTCTGCAGATGTAGATGCCACTGGTTCTTCACGTTCTGCAGATGTAGATGCCACTGGTTCTTCACGTTCTGCAGATGTAGATGCCACTGGTTCTTCACGTTCTGCAGATGTAGATGCCACCGCTTCTTCATGCTCTGCAGATGTAGATGCCACTGGTTCTTCACGTTCTGCAGATGTAGATGCCACTGGTTCTTCACGTTCTGCAGATGTAGATGCCACTGGTTCTTCACGTTCTGCAGATGTAGATGCCACTGGTTCTTCACGTTCTGCAGATGTAGATGCAACTTGTTCTTCACGTTCTGCAGATGTAGATGCCAATGGTTCTTCACGCTCTGCAGATGTAGATGCCACTGGTTCTTCACGTTCTGCAGATGTAGATGCCACTGGTTCTTCACGTTCTGCGGATGTAGATGCCACTGGTTCTTCACGTTCTGCAGATGTAGATGCCACTGGTTCTTCACGTTCTGCAGATGTAGATGCCACTGGTTCTTCACGTTCTGCAGATGTAGATGCCACTGGTTCTTCACGTTCTGCAGATGTAGATGCCACTGGTTCTTCACGTTCTGCAGATGTAGATGCCACTGCTTCTTCATGCTCTGCAGATGTAGATGCCACTGGTTCTTCACGTTCTGCAGATGTAGATGCCACTGGTTCTTCACGTTCTGCAGATGTAGATACCACTGGTTCTTCACGTTCTGCAGATGTAGATGCCACTGGTTCTTCACGTTCTGCAGATGTAGATGCCACTGGTTCTTCACGTTCTGCAGATGTAGATGCCACTGGTTCTTCACGTTCTGCAGATGTAGATGCCACTGGTTCTTCACGTTCTGCAGATGTAGATGCCACTGTTTCTTCACGTTCTGCAGATGTAGATGCCACTGGTTCTTCACGTTCTGCAGATGTAGATTCCACTGGTTCTTCACGTTCTGCAGATGTAGATGCCACTGGTTCTTCACGGTCTGCAGATGTAGATGCCACTGGTTCTTCACGTTCTGCGGATGTAGATGCCACTGGTTCTTCACGTTCTGCAGATGTAGATGCCACTGGTTCTTCACGGTCTGCAGATGTAGATGCCACTGGTTCTTCACATTCTGCAGATGTAGATGCCACTGGTTCTTCACGTTCTGCAGATGTAGATGCCACTGGTTCTTCACGTTCTGCAGATGTAGATGCCACTGGTTCTTCACGTTCTGCAGATGTAGATGCCACTGGTTCTTCACGTTCTGCAGATGTAGATGCCACTGGTTCTTCACGTTCTGCAGATGTAGATACCACTGGTCCTTCAAGTTCTGCAGATGTAGATGCCACTGGTTCTTCACGTTCTGCAGATGTAGATGCCACTGGTTCTTCACGTTCTGCAGATGTAGATACCACTGGTCCTTCAAGTTCTGCAGATGTAGATGCCACTGGTTCTTCACGTTCTGCAGATGTAGATGCCACTGCTTCTTCACGTTCTGCAGATGTAAATGTCACTTGTTCTTCACGTTCTGCAGATGTAGATGCCACTGGTTCTTCACGTTCTGCAGATTTAGATGCCACTGGTTCTTCACGTTCTGCAGATGTAGATGCCACTGGTTCTTCACGTTCTGCAGATGTAGATGCCACTGGTTCTTCACGTTCTGCAGATGTAGATGCCACTGGTTCTTTACGTTCTGCAGATGTAGATGCCACTGGTTCTTCACGTTCTGCAGATGTAGATGCCACTGGTTCTTCACGTTCTGCAGATGTAGATGCCACAGGTTCTTCACGTTCTGCAGATGTAGATGCCAGTGGTTCTTCAAGTTCTGCAGATGTAGATGCCACTGGTTCTTCATGTTCTGCAGATGTAGATGCCACTGGTTCTTCACGCTCTGCAGATGCAGATGCCACTGGTTCTTCACATTCTGCAGATGTAGATGCCACTGGTTCTTCATGTTCTGCAGATGTAGATGCCATTGGTTTTTCACGTTCTGCAGATGTAGATGCCACTAGTTCTTCACGTTCTGCAGATGTAGATGCCACTGGTTCTTCACGTTCTGCAGATGTAGATGCCACTGGTTCTTTACGTTCTGCAGATGTAGATGCCACTGGTTCTTCACGTTCTGCAGATGTAGATGCCACTGCTTCTTCACGTTCTGCAGATGAAGAAGCCACTGGTTCTACACGTTCTGCGGATGTAGATGCCACTGGTTCTTCACGTTCTGCAGATGTAAATGCCACTGGTTCTTCACGTTCTGCAGATGTAGATGCCACTGGTTCTTCACGTTCTGCAGATGTAGATGCCACTGGATCGTCACGTTCTGCAGATGTAGATGCCACTGGTTCTTCACGTCCTGCAGATGTAGATGCCACTGGTTCTTCACGTTCTGCAGATGTAGATGCCACTGGTTCTTCACGTTCTGCAGATGTAGATGCCACTGGTTCTTCACGTTCTGTATATGTAGATGCCACTGGTTCTTCACGTTCTGTAGATGTTGATGCCACTGGTTCTTCACGTTCTGCAGATGTAGATGCCACGGGTTCTTCACGTTCTGCAGATGTAAATGCCACTGGTTTTTCACGTTCTGCAGATGTAGATGCCACTGGTTCTTCACGTTCTGCAGATGTAGATGCCACTGGTTCTTCACGTTTTGCAGATGTAGATGCCACTGGTTCTTCACGTTCTGCAGATGTAGATGCCACTGGTTCTTCACGTTCTGCAGATGTAGATGCCACTGGTTCTTCACGTTCTGCAGATGTAGATGCCACTTGTTCTTCACGTTCTGCAGATGTAGATGCCACTGGTTCTTCACGTTCTGCAGATGTAGATGCCAATGGTTCTTCACGTTCTGCAGATGTAGATGCCACTGGTTCTTCACGTTCTGCAGATGTAGATGCCACTGGTTCTTCACGTTCTGCAGATGTAGATGCCACTGGTTCTTTACGTTCTGCAGATGTAGATGCCACTGGTTCTTCACGTTCTGCAGATGTAGATGCCACTGGTTCTTCACGTTCTGCAGATGTAGATGCCACTGGTTCTTCACGTTCTGCAGATGTAGATGCCAGTGGTTCTTCAAGTTCTGCAGATGTAGATGCCACTGGTTCTTCATGTTCTGCAGATGTAGATGCCACTGGTTCTTCACGCTCTGCAGATGCAGATGCCACTGGTTCTTCACATTCTGCAGATGTAGATGCCACTGGTTCTTCACGTTCTGCAGATGTAGATGCCATTGGTTTTTCACGTTCTGCAGATGTAGATGCCACTTGTTCTTCACGTTCTGCAGATGTAGATGCCACTGGTTCTTCACGTTCTGCAGATGTAGATGCCACTGGTTCTTTACGTTCTGCAGATGTAGATGCCACTGGTTCTTCACGTTCTGCAGATGTAGATGCCACTGCTTCTTCACGTTCTGCAGATGAAGAAGCCACTGGTTCTACACGTTCTGCGGATGTAGATGCCACTGGTTCTTCACGTTCTGCAGATGTAAATGCCACTGGTTCTTCACGTTCTGCAGATGTAGATGCCACTGGTTCTTCACGTTCTGCAGATGTAGATGCCACTGGATCGTCACGTTCTGCATATGTAGATGCCACTGGTTCTTCACGTCCTGCAAATGTAGATGCCACTGGTTCTTCACGTTCTGCAGATGTAGATGCCACTGGTTCTTCACGTTCTGCAGATGTAGATGCCACTGGTTCTTCACGTTCTGTATATGTAGATGCCACTGGTTCTTCACGTTCTGTAGATGTTGATGCCACTGGTTCTTCACGTTCTGCAGATGTAGATGCCACGGGTTCTTCACGTTCTGCAGATGTAAATACCACTGGTTTTTCACGTTCTGCAGATGTAGATGCCACTGGTTCTTCACGTTCTGCAGATGTAGATGCCACTGGTTCTTCACGTTTTGCAGATGTAGATGCCACTGGTTCTTCACGTTCTGCAGATGTAGATGCCACTGGTTCTTCACGTTCTGCAGATGTAGATGCCACTGGTTCTTCACGTTCTGCAGATGTAGATGCCACTTGTTCTTCACGTTCTGCAGATGTAGATGCCACTGGTTCTTCACGTTCTGCAGATGTAGATGCCAATGGTTCTTCACGTTCTGCAGATGTAGATGCCACTGATTCTTCACGTTCTGCAGATGTAGATGCCACTGGTTCTTCACGTTCTGCAGATGTAGATGCCACTGCTTCTTCACGTTCTGCAGATGTAGATGCCACTGGTTCTTCATGTTATGTAGATGCCACTGGTTCTTCACATTATGTACATGCCTCTGGTTCTTCACGTTCTGCAGATGTAGATGCCACTGGTTCTTCACGTTCTGCAGATGTAGATGCCACTGGTTCTTCACGTTCTGCAGATGTAGATGCCACTGGTTCTTCACGTTCTGCAGATGTAGATGCCACTGGTTCTTCACGTTCTGCAGATGTAGATGCCACCGCTTCTTCATGCTCTGCAGATGTAGATGCCACTGGTTCTTCACGTTCTGCAGATGTAGATGCCACTGGTTCTTCACGTTCTGCAGATGTAGATGCCACTGGTTCTTCACGTTCTGCAGATGTAGATGCCACTGGTTCTTCACGTTCTGCAGATGTAGATGCAACTTGTTCTTCACGTTCTGCAGATGTAGATGCCAATGGTTCTTCACGCTCTGCAGATGTAGATGCCACTGGTTCTTCACGTTCTGCAGATGTAGATGCCACTGGTTCTTCACGTTCTGCGGATGTAGATGCCACTGGTTCTTCACGTTCTGCAGATGTAGATGCCACTGGTTCTTCACGTTCTGCAGATGTAGATGCCACTGGTTCTTCACGTTCTGCAGATGTAGATGCCACTGGTTCTTCACGTTCTGCAGATGTAGATGCCACTGGTTCTTCACGTTCTGCAGATGTAGATGCCACTGCTTCTTCATGCTCTGCAGATGTAGATGCCACTGGTTCTTCACGTTCTGCAGATGTAGATGCCACTGGTTCTTCACGTTCTGCAGATGTAGATACCACTGGTTCTTCACGTTCTGCAGATGTAGATGCCACTGGTTCTTCACGTTCTGCAGATGTAGATGCCACTGGTTCTTCACGTTCTGCAGATGTAGATGCCACTGGTTCTTCACGTTCTGCAGATGTAGATGCCACTGGTTCTTTACGTTCTGCAGATGTAGATGCCACTGTTTCTTCACGTTCTGCAGATGTAGATGCCACTGGTTCTTCACGTTCTGCAGATGTAGATTCCACTGGTTCTTCACGTTCTGCAGATGTAGATGCCACTGGTTCTTCACGGTCTGCAGATGTAGATGCCACTGGTTCTTCACGTTCTGCGGATGTAGATGCCACTGGTTCTTCACGTTCTGCAGATGTAGATGCCACTGGTTCTTCACGGTCTGCAGATGTAGATGCCACTGGTTCTTCACATTCTGCAGATGTAGATGCCACTGGTTCTTCACGTTCTGCAGATGTAGATGCCACTGGTTCTTCACGTTCTGCAGATGTAGATGCCACTGGTTCTTCACGTTCTGCAGATGTAGATGCCACTGGTTCTTCACGTTCTGCAGATGTAGATGCCACTGGTTCTTCACGTTCTGCAGATGTAGATACCACTGGTCCTTCAAGTTCTGCAGATGTAGATGCCACTGGTTCTTCACGTTCTGCAGATGTAGATGCCACTGTTTCTTCACGTTCTGCAGATGTAGATGCCACTGGTTCTTCACGTTCTGCAGATGTAGATGCCACTGGTTCTTCACGTTCTGCAGATGTAGATGCCACTGTTTCTTCACGTTCTGCAGATGTAGATGCCACTGGTTCTTCACGTTCTGCAGATGTAGATTCCACTGGTTCTTCACGTTCTGCAGATGTAGATGCCACTGGTTCTTCACGGTCTGCAGATTTAGATGCCACTAGTTCTTCACGTTCTGCAGATGTAGATGCCATTGGTTCTTCACGTTCTGCAGATGTAGATGCCACTGGTTCTTCACGTTCTGCAGATGTAGATGCCACTGGTTCTTCACGTTCTGCAGATGTCGATGCCACTGGTTCTTCACGTTCTGCAGATGTAGATGCCACTGGTTCTTCACGTTCTGCAGATTTAGATGCCACTGGTTCTTCACGTTCTGCAGAAGTAGATGCCACTGGTTCTTCATGTTATGTAGATGCCACTGGTTCTTCACGTTCTGCAGATGTAGATGCCACTGGTTCTTCACGTTCTGCAGATGTAGATGCCACTGGTTCTTCACGTTCTGCAGATGTAGATGCCACTGCTTCTTCACGTTCTGCAGATGTAAATGTCACTTGTTCTCCCCGCTCTGCAGATGTAGATGCCACTGGTTCTTCACGTTCTGCAGATTTAGATGCCACTGGTTCTTCACGTTCTGCAGATATAGATGCCACTGGTTCTTCACGTTCTGCAGATGTAGATGCCACTGGTTCTTCACGTTCTGCAGATGTAGATGCCACTGGTTCTTCACGTTCTGCAGATGTAGATGCCACTGGTTCTTCACGTTCTGCAGATGTAGATGCCACTGGTTCTTCACGTTCTGCAGATGTAGATGCCACTGGTTCTTCACGTTCTGCAGATGTAGATGCCACTGGTTCTTCACGTTCTGCAGATGTAGATGCCACTGGTTCTTCACGTTCTGCAGATGTAGATGCCACTGGTTCTTCAAGTTCTGCAGATGTAGATGCCACTGGTTCTTCATGTTCTGCAGATGTAGATGCCACTGGTTCTTCACGCTCTGCAGATACAGATGCCACTGGTTCTTCAGATTCTGCAGATGTAGATGCCACTGGTTCTTCACGTTCTGCAGATGTAGATGCCATTGGTTCTTCACGTTCTGCAGATGTAGATGCCACTGGTTCTTCACGTTCTGCAGATGTAGATGCCACTGATTCTTCACGTTCTGCAGATGTAGATGCCACTGGTTCTTCACGTCCTGTAGATGTTGATGTCACTGGTTCTTCACGTTCTGTAGATGTAGATGCCACTGGTTCTTCACGTTATGCATATGTAGATGCCACTGGTTCTTCACGTTATGCATATGTAGATGCCACTGGTTCTTCATGTTCTGCAGATGTAGATGCAACTGGTTCTTCACGTTCTGCAGATATAGATGCCACTGGTTCTTCACGTTCTGCAGATGTAGATACCACTGGTTCTTCACGGTCTGCAGATTTAGATGCCACTAGTTCTTCACGTTCTGCAGATGTAGATGCCACTGGTTCTTCACGGTCTGCAGATTTAGATGCCACTAGTTCTTCACGTTCTGCAGATGTAGATGCCATTGGTTCTTCACGTTCTGCAGATGTAGATGCCACTGGTTCTTCACGTTCTGCAGATGTAGATGCCACTGGTTCTTCACGTTCTGCAGATGTCGATGCCACTGGTTCTTCACGTTCTGCAGATGTAGATGCCACTGGTTCTTCACGTTCTGCAGATTTAGATGCCACTGGTTCTTCACGTTCTGCAGAAGTAGATGCCACTGGTTCTTCATGTTATGTAGATGCCACTGGTTCTTCACGTTCTGCAGATGTAGATGCCACTGGTTCTTCACGTTCTGCAGATGTAGATGCCACTGGTTCTTCACGTTCTGCAGATGTAGATGCCACTGCTTCTTCACGTTCTGCAGATGTAAATGTCACTTGTTCTTCCCGCTCTGCAGATGTAGATGCCACTGGTTCTTCACGTTCTGCAGATTTAGATGCCACTGGTTCTTCACGTTCTGCAGATATAGATGCCACTGGTTCTTCACGTTCTGCAGATGTAGATGCCACTGGTTCTTCACGTTCTGCAGATGTAGATGCCACTGGTTCTTCACGTTCTGCAGATGTAGATGCCACTGGTTCTTCACGTTCTGCAGATGTAGATGCCACTGGTTCTTCACGTTCTGCAGATGTAGATGCCACTGGTTCTTCACGTTCTGCAGATGTAGATGCCACTGGTTCTTCACGTTCTGCAGATGTAGATGCCACTGGTTCTTCACGTTCTGCAGATGTAGATGCCACTGGTTCTTCAAGTTCTGCAGATGTAGATGCCACTGGTTCTTCATGTTCTGCAGATGTAGATGCCACTGGTTCTTCACGCTCTGCAGATACAGATGCCACTGGTTCTTCAGATTCTGCAGATGTAGATGCCACTGGTTCTTCACGTTCTGCAGATGTAGATGCCATTGGTTCTTCACGTTCTGCAGATGTAGATGCCACTGGTTCTTCACGTTCTGCAGATGTAGATGCCACTGATTCTTCACGTTCTGCAGATGTAGATGCCACTGGTTCTTCACGTCCTGTAGATGTTGATGTCACTGGTTCTTCACGTTCTGTAGATGTAGATGCCACTGGTTCTTCACGTTATGCATATGTAGATGCCACTGGTTCTTCACGTTATGCATATGTAGATGCCACTGGTTCTTCATGTTCTGCAGATGTAGATGCAACTGGTTCTTCACGTTCTGCAGATATAGATGCCACTGGTTCTTCACGTTCTGCAGATGTAGATACCACTGGTTCTTCACGGTCTGCAGATTTAGATGCCACTAGTTCTTCACGTTCTGCAGATGTAGATGCCACAGGTTCTTCACGTTCTGCAGATGTAGATGCCACTGGTTCTTCACGTTCTGCAGATGTAGATGCCACTGGTTCTTCACGTTCTGCAGATGTCGATGCCACTGGTTCTTCACGTTCTGCAGATGTAGATGCCACTGGTTCTTCACGTTCTGCAGATTTAGATGCCACTGGTTCTTCACGTTCTGCAGAAGTAGATGCCACTGGTTCTTCATGTTATGTAGATGCCACTGGTTCTTCACGTTCTGCAGATGTAGATGCCACTGGTTCTTCACGTTCTGCAGATGTAGATGCCACTGGTTCTTCACGTTCTGCAGATGTAGATGCCACTGCTTCTTCACGTTCTGCAGATGTAAATGTCACTTGTTCTTCCCGCTCTGCAGATGTAGATGCCACTGGTTCTTCACGTTCTGCAGATTTAGATGCCACTGGTTCTTCACGTTCTGCAGATATAGATGCCACTGGTTCTTCACGTTCTGCAGATGTAGATGCCACTGGTTCTTCACGTTCTGCAGATGTAGATGCCACTGGTTCTTCACGTTCTGCAGATGTAGATGCCACTGGTTCTTCACGTTCTGCAGATGTAGATGCCACTGGTTCTTCACGTTCTGCAGATGTAGATGCCACTGGTTCTTCACGTTCTGCAGATGTAGATGCCACTGGTTCTTCACGTTCTGCAGATGTAGATGCCACTGGTTCTTCACGTTCTGCAGATGTAGATGCCACTGGTTCTTCAAGTTCTGCAGATGTAGATGCCACTGGTTCTTCATGTTCTGCAGATGTAGATGCCACTGGTTCTTCACGCTCTGCAGATGCAGATGCCACTGGTTCTTCACATTCTGCAGATGTAGATGCCACTGGTTCTTCACGTTCTGCAGATGTAGATGCCATTGGTTCTTCACGTTCTGCAGATGTAGATGCCACTGGTTCTTCACGTTCTGCAGATGTAGATGCCACTGATTCTTCACGTTCTGCAGATGTAGATGCCACTGGTTCTTCACGTCCTGTAGATGTTGATGCCACTGGTTCTTCAAGTTCTGTAGATGTAGATGCCACTGGTTCTTCACGTTATGCATATGTAGATGCCACTGGTTCTTCACGTTATGCATATGTAGATGCCACTGGTTCTTCATGTTCTGCAGATGTAGATGCAACTGGTTCTTCACGTTCTGCAGATATAGATGCCACTGGTTCTTCACGTTCTGCAGATGTAGATACCACTGGTTCTTCACGTTCTGCAGATGTAGATGCCACTGGTTCTTCACGTTCTGCAGATGTAGATGCCACTGGTTCTTCACGTTCTGCAGATGGAGATGCCACTGGTTCTTCACGTTCTGCAGATGTAGATGCCACTGGTTCTTCACGTTCTGCAGATGTAGATGCCACTGGTTCTTCACGTTCTGCAGATGTAGATGCCACTGATTCTTCACGTTCTGCAGATGTAGATGCCACTGGTTCTTCACGTTCTGCAGATGTAGATGCCACTGGTTCTTCACGTTCTGCAGATGTAGATGCCACTGGTTCTTCACGTTCTGCAGATGTAGATGCCACTGGTTCTTCATGTTCTGCAGATGTAGATGCCACTGGTTCTTCACGCTCTGCAGATGCAGATGCCACTGGTTCTTCACATTCTGCAGATGTAGATGCCACTGGTTCTTCACGTTCTGCAGATGTAGATGCCATTGGTTCTTCACGTTCTGCAGATGTAGATGCCACTGGTTCTTCACGTTCTGCAGATGTAGATGCCACTGATTCTTCACGTTCTGCAGATGTAGATGCCACTGGTTCTTCACGTTCTGTAGATGTAGATGCCACTGGTTCTTCACGTTATGCATATGTAGATGCCACTGGTTCTTCACGTTATGCATATGTAGATGCCACTGGTTCTTCATGTTCTGCAGATGTAGATGCCACTGGTTCTTCACGTTCTGCAGATATAGATGCCACCTGTTCTTCAAGCTCTGTAGATGTAGATGCCACTGGTTCTTCACGTTCTGCAGGTAGAGGTGCCACTGGTTCTTCACGTTCTGCAGATGTAGATGGCACTGGTTCTTCATGTTACGTAGATGCCACTGGTTCTTCATGTTATGTAGATGCCACTGGTTCTTCACGTTCTGCAGATGTAGATGCCACTGGTTCTTCATGTTACGTAGATGCCACTGGTTCTTCACGTTTTAGATGCCACTGGTTCTTCACGTTCTGCAGATGTAGATGTCACCACCACCATCTGTTCCGCGGCGGTAGAACTTACGACTCTCGGTCCGAACGGGCAACTGGACATACGAACAGGTTTGTTCGTATCTCTGAAAGATCTCAAGTCAAGTGTTCGTAAGTAGAGGAGTCCCTGTTCACACAGCAGTATTGATCATGGCGGCCCTATGGATTCGAACAGCGACCCATCTCTACGGTAGCAACAAGAAGCGGCGTGAAGGCGCACTACAGCTTGACAACATCAGCGTCCCCGAGATTGATTTATCATCAGACAGATTTGTGTCGTAAATAATCATGATGTCAACTCGCGACGTGCCGCTCGGTATCCGCTCGTCAATCTCGTTGAGAAAGAGAGAGGACGACTGAGAGAGAGAGAGAGGACGACTCAGAGAGGACGACTCAGAGAGAGAGGACGACTCAGAGAGAGAGGATGACTCACAGAGAGTGAGAGAGAGAGAGAAAGGACGACTCAGAGAGAGAGAGAGGATGACTCAGAGAGAGAGGACGACTCAGAAAGAGAGAGAGAGGACGACTCAGAGAGAGAGGGCGACTCAGAGAGAGAGAGAGAGGACGACTCAGAGAGAGAGAGATGACTCAGAGAGAGAGAGGGCGACTCAGAGAGAGAGAGGACGACTGAGAGAGAGAAAGAGAGAGAGGACGACTCAGAGAGAGAGAGGACGACTCAGAGAGAGAGGGCGACTCAGAGAGAGAGGGCGACTCAGAGAGAGAGGACGACTCAGAGAGAGAGGACGACTCAGAGAGAGAGGACGACTCAGAGAGAGAGGGCGACTCAGAGAGAGAGAGAGGACGACTCAGAGAGAGAGATGACTCAGAGAGAGAGAGGGCGACTCAGAGAGAGAGGACGACTGAGAGAGAGAGGACGACTCAGAGAGAGAGGGCGACTCAGAGAGAGGGCGACTCAGAGAGAGAGGACGACTCAGAGAGTGAGAGGGCGACTCAGAGAGAGAGGGCGACTCAGAGAGAGAGAGGATAACTCAGAGAGAGAGAGAGGGCGACTCAGAGAGAGAGATGACTCAGAGAGAGAGGACGACTCAGAGAGAGAGAGGACGACTCAGAGAGAGGACGACTCAGAGAGAGATGACTCAGAGAGAGAGAGGACGACTCAGAGAGAGAGAGGACGACTCGGAGAGAGAGCGAGAGGACGACTCAGTAGCGCGAGGTGGAGGAGTGGGAAGGCGGCAGCAGCAGGCACGCAGTGGTGAGGAGCAGCTGGCGTTACCAACGATGGTCCTGCAAGCTCTGCGATCCTCTACAAATGTGAAGTTCCACCTTGGATTAAACTGTACAAAAGAATTTTCTCTTGTACAGGAGGGAGGGGGGGGTAGTGGGGGTGGGGGTAGTGGGGGTGGGGGGCAGTGGGGGGGAGGAGTTAGTGGGGGGAGTGGGGGGGTCGTGGGGCGAGGGGGTGGTGGGGGGAATAGTGGGAGGGGGTAGTGGGGGGGGTGGAATGGGAGGGGTCAGTGGGGGGGGAGGAGTTAGTGGTGGGGAGGGGGCGGGGTGGAGTGGGAGTGGGTAATGGGGGGAATTGTTGTTGGGGGTAAAGGGGGAGGGGCTGCCTCTCCCCCCCCCCCCCCGCTGCGTTCTCCACTCGCATCAATAGCAGGAAGCGCTTTGCCGTTCTCAAGGCAGGGGTGGCGGTGACCCTCTGGTGGTGGTTACACATCGTGGGGGTCAACGTGGGGGAGACAAAGACGGCCGGGCGTGGTGCTGGCCACCCCCACCCCCTCGTGTGCCACTGTGCCGGCGTTGGCAGGCGCTGGCTAACAGCACTTGCCCCAAAACACATGTGAAGGCTACACGGGGGATCTTTGTCTTTGGTGCTGCGTGAGCGGTGGCGCAGCGGTTAGCGGTCAGCGCGCTGCGCTCCGAGCCACGGCGGACCCGACTTCGATTTCCGCTCACGATCCACACCGCGACGATTCTCAGAACCTCGGAACCGGTCCCGGGCCTCCCTCCTAGGTCGACTCGGCCTCGAAATTAGTCCCCCCCCCCCCCCACCGTAGCGGGCGCGCGGCGAGCATCGCCAAAGTGGGAAGACAAAGGCGGCCGGGCGTGGTGGTGGTGACCACCCACACCTCACTTGCGTGCCGTGTTTGAAGGCCTTCATAGGTGCTGATTACTCGCTCAACAGCACCTGCCCCAACAGTCTGTGCCAGGATATACAAGAGGGGGTGTGGGGGGAGGGGCAATAGGGGAGCCAGGATTTACAGGCGGGGGGGGGGGGAAACCCCTCCAGAAATGTGGAGTTGTTAGTGAGTAAGGAGTTGTTAGTAAGGAGTTGTTAGTGAGTACGGAGTTGATAGTAAGTAAGGAGTTGTTAGTAAGGAGTTGTTAGTGAGTAAGGAGTTGTTAGTAAGGAGTTGTTAGTGAGGAGTTCTTAGTGAGGAGTTGTTAGTAAGTAAGGAGTTGTTAGTAAGGAGTTGTTAGTGAGTAAGGAGTTGTTAGTGAGTAAGGAGTTGTTAGTGAGTAAGGAGTTGTTAGTAAGGAGTTGTTAGCGAGGAGTTCTTAGTGAGGAGTTGTTAGTAAGTAAAGAGTTGTTAGTAAGGAGTTGTTAGTGAGTAAGGGGTTGTTAGTAAGGAGTTGTTAGTGAGTAAGGAATTGTTAGTGAGTAAGGAGTTGTTAGTAAGGAGTTGTTAGTGAGTAAGGAGTTGTTAGTGAGAAATGAGTTGTTAGTAAGGAGTTGTTAGTGAGTAAGGAGTTGTTAGTAAGGAGTTGTTAGTGAGTAAGGAGTTGTTAGTGAGTAAGGAGTTGTTAGTGAGTAAGGAATTGTTAGTGAGTAAGGAGTTGTTAGTAAGGAGTTGTTAGCGAGAAAGGAGTTGTTAGTAAGGAGTTGTTAGTAAGTAAGGAGTTGTTAGTGAGGAGTTGTTAGTGAGGATTTGTTAGTGAGTAAGGGGTTGTTAGTAGGTAGTTTTTATTGAGTAAGGAGTTGTTAGTGAGGAGTTGTTAGTAAGGAGTTGTTAGTAAGGAGTTGTTAGTGAGTAAGGAAGTGTTAGTGAGTAAGGAGTTGTTAGTAAGGAGTTGTTAGTGAGTAAGGAGTTGTTAGTAAGGAGTTGTTAGTAAGGAGTTGTTAGTAAGTAAGGATTTGTTAGTGAGTTAGGAGTTGTTAGTAAGTAAGGACTTGTTAGTGAGTAAAGACTTGTTAGCGAGTAAGGAGTTGTTAGTGAGTAAGGAGTTGTTAGTGAGTAAGGACTTGTTAGTGAGTAAGGAGTTGTTAGTGAGTAAGGAGTTGTTAGTAAGGAGTTGTTAGTGAGCAAGGAGTTGTTAGTGAGTAAGGAGTTGTTAGTAAGGAGTTGTTAGTGAGCATGGAGTTGTTAGTAAGGAGTTGTTAGTGGGTAAGGAGTTGTTAGTGAGTAAGGAGTTGTTAGTGAGTAAGGAGTTGTTAGTAAGTAAGGAGTTGTTAGTAAGGAGTTGTTAGTAAGTAAGGACTTGTTAGTGAGTAAGGAGTTGTTAGTAAGTAAGGAGTTGTTAGTGAGTAAGGAGTCGTTAGTAAGGAGTTGTTAGTGAGTAAGGAGTTGTTAATAAGCAAGGAGTTGTTAGCGAGTAAGGAGTTGTTAGTGAGTAAGGAGTTGTTAGTGAGTAAGGAGTTGTTAGTAAGGAGTTGTTAGTGAGTAAGGAGTTGTTAGTGAGTAAGGAGTTGTTAGTGAGTAAGGAGTTGGTAGTAAGGAGTTGTTAGTGAGTAAGGAGTTGTTAGTGAGCAAGGAGTTGTTAGTGAGTAAGGAGTTGTTAGTAAGTAAGGAGTTGTTAGTAAGGAGTTGTTAGTAAGTAAGGACTTGTTAGTGAGTAAGGAGTTGTTAGTAAGTAAGGAGTTGTTAGTGAGTAAGGAGTTGTTAGTAAGGAGTTGTTAGTGAGTAAGGAGTTGTTAGTAAGTAAAGAGTTGTTAGTAAGTAAGGAGTTGTTAGTAAGTAAGGAGTTGTTAGTGAGTAAGGAGTCGTTAGTAAAGAGTTGTTAGTGAGTAAGGAGTTGTTAATAAGCAAGGAGTTGTTAGCGAGTAAGGAGTTGTTAGTGAGTAAGGAGTTGTTAGTGAGTAAGGAGTTGTTAGTGAGTAAGGAGTTGTTAGTAAGGAGTTGTTAGTGAGTAAGGAGTTGTTAGTGAGTAAGGAGTTGTTAGTGAGTAAGGAGTTGTTAGTAAGTAGTTGTTAGTGAGTAAGGAGTTGTTAGTGAGTTAGGAGTTGTTAGTGAGTAAGGAGTTGTTAGTAAGGAGTTGTTAGTGAGGAAGGAGTTGTTAGTGAGTAAGGAGTTGTTAGTGAGTAAGGAGTTGTTAGTAAGGAGTTGTTAGTGAGGAGTTGTTAGTGATGAGTTAGTAAGTAAGGAGTTGTTAGTGAGTAGGGAGTTGTTAGTAAGGGGTTGTTAGTAAGGAGATGTTAGCAATTAAGGAGTTGTTAGTAAGGAGTTGTCAGTAAGTAAGGAGTTGTTAGTGAGTAAGGAGTTGTTAGTAAGGAGTTGTTAGTGAGTAAGGAGTTGTTAGTAAGGAGTTGTTAGTGAGTAAGGAGTTGTTAGTGAGTAAGTAGTTGTTAGTAAGGAGTTGTTAGTGAGCAAGGAGTTGTTAGTAAGGAGTTGTTAGTGAGTAAGGAGTTGTTAGTGAGTAAGGATTTGTTAGTGAGTAAGGAGTTGTTAGTAAGTAGTTGTTAGTGAGTAAGGAGTTGTTAGTGAGTAAGGAGTTGTTAGTGAGTAAGGAGTTGTTAGTAAGGAGTTGTTAGTGAGTAAGGAGTTGTTAGTGAGTAAGGAGTTGTTAGTAAGGAGTTGTTAGTGAGGAGTTGTTAGTGATGAGTTAGTAAGTAAGGAGTTGTTAGTGAGTAAGGAGTTGTTAGTAAGGAGTTGTTAGTAAGGAGTTGTTAGCAGGTAAGGAGTTGTTAGTAAGGAGTTGTCAGTAAGTAAGGAGTTGTTAGTGAGTAAGGAGTTGTTAGTAAGGAGTTGTTAGTGAGTAAGGAGTTGTCAGTGAGTAAGGAGTTGTTAGCAAGGAGTTGTTAGTGAGTAAGGAGTTGTTAGTGAGTAAGGAGTTGTTAGTAAGGAGTTGTTAGTGTGGAGTTGTTAGTGATGAGTTAGTAAGTAAGGAGTTGTTAGTGAGTAAGGAGTTGTTAGTAAGGAGTTGTTGGTAAGGAGTTTCTAGCAAGTAAGGAGTTGTTAGTAAGGAGTTGTTAGTAAGTAAGGAGTTGGGAGTTGTTAGTGAGTAAGGAGTTGTTAGTAAGGAGTTGTTAGTGAGTAAGGACTCGTTAGTGAGTAAGGAGTTGTTGGTGAGGAGTTGTTAGTAAGTAAGGAGTTGTTAGCGAGTAAGGAGTTGTCAGTAAGGAGTTGTTAGTGAGTAAGGACTTGTTAGTGAGCAAGGAGTTGTTAGTGAGTAAGGAGTTGTTAGTAAGGAGTTGTTAGTGAGGAGTTGTTAGTGATGAGTTAGTAAGTAAGGAGTTGTTAGTGAGTAAGGAGTTGTTAGTGAGGAGTTGTTAGTGAGTAAGGAGTTGTCAGTAAGGAGTTGCTAGTGAGTAAGGACTTGTTAGTGAGCAAGGAGTTGTTAGTGAGTAAGGAGTTGTTAGTAAGGAGTTGTTAGTGAGGAGTTGTTAGTGATGAGTTAGTAAGTAAGGAGTTGTTAGTGAGTAAGGAGTTGTTAGTAAGGAGTTGTTAGCAAGTAAGGAGTTGTCAGTAAGGAGTTGTTGGTAAGTAAGGAGTTGTTAGTGAGCAAGGAGTTGTTAGTAAGGATTTGTTAGTGAGTAAGGACTTGTTAGTGAGTAAGGAGTTGTTAGTGAGTAAGGAGTTGTTAGTAAGGAGTTGTTAGTGAGGAGTTGTTAGTGATGAGTTAGTAAGTAAGGAGTTGTTAGTGAGTAAGGAGTTGTTAGTAAGGAGTTGTTAGTAAGGAGTTGTTAGTAAGTAAGGAGTTGTCAGTAAGGAGTTGTTGGTGAGTAAGGAGTTGTTAGTGAGTAAGGAGTTGTTAGTAAGGAGTTGTTAGTGAGTAAGGACTTGTTAGTGAGCAAGGAGTTGTTAGTAAGCAAGGAGTTGTTCGTGAGGAGTTGTTAGTAAGTAAGGGGTTGTCAGTAAGGAGTTGCTAGCAAGTAAGGAGTTGTTAGTGAGTAAGGAGTTGTTAGTAAGGAGTTGTTAGTAAGTAAGGACGTGTTAGTGAGTAAGGAGTTGTTAGTAAGCAAGGAGTTGTTAGTGAGGAGTTGTTAGTAAGCAAGGAGTTGTTAGTAAGGAGTTGTTAGTGAGTAAGGAGTTGTTAGTAAGGAGTTGTTAGTGAGTAAGGAGTTGTTAGTAAGGAGTTGTTAGTGAGTAAGGAGTTGTTAGTAAGGAGTTGTTAGTGAGTACGGAGTTGTTAGTAAGGAGTTGTTAGTGAGTAAGGAGTTGTTAGCGAGTAAGGAGTTGCTATTAAGGAGTTGTTAGTGAGGAGTTGTTAGTGGGTAAGGAGTTGTTAGTAAGTAGCTTTTAGTGAGTAAGGAGTTGTCAGTAAGCAGTTGTTAGTAAGGAGTTGTAAGTAAGGAGTTGTTAGCGAGTAAGGAGTTGTTAGTGAGGAGTTCTTAGTGAGGAGTTGTTAGTGAGTAAGGAGTGGTTAGTAAGTAAGGAGTTGTTAGTAAGTAAGGAGTCGTTAGTAAGCAGTTGTTAGTAAGGAGTTGTTAGCAAGTAAGGAGTTGTTAATGAGTAAGGAGTTGTTAGTAAGTAAGGAGTTGTTAGTAAGTAAGGACTTGTTAGTGAGTAAGGACTTGTTAGTGAGTAAGGAGTTGTTAGTGAGTAAGGAGTTGTTAGTACGTAAGGGGTTGTTAGTACGTAAGGAGTTGTTACTGAGGAGTTGTTAGTAAGTAAGGAGTTGTTAGTAAATAAGGAGTTGTTAGTGAGTAAGGGGTTGTTAGTAAGCAAGGAGTTGTTAGTGAGGAGTTGTTAGCAAGTAAGGAGTTGTTAGTGAGTAAGGACTTGTTAGTGAGCAAGGAGTTGTTAGTAAGCAAGGAGTTGTTCGTGAGGAGTTGTTAGTAAGTAAGGGGTTGTCAGTAAGGAGTTGCTAGCAAGTAAGGAGTTGTTAGTGAGTAAGGAGTTGTTAGTAAGGAGTTGTTAGTAAGTAAGGACGTGTTAGTGAGTAAGGAGTTGTTAGTAAGCAAGGAGTTGTTAGTGAGGAGTTGTTAGTAAGCAAGGAGTTGTTAGTAAGGAGTTGTTAGTGAGTAAGGAGTTGTTAGTAAGGAGTTGTTAGTGAGTAAGGAGTTGTTAGTAAGGAGTTGTTAGTGAGTAAGGAGTTGTTAGTAAGGAGTTGTTAGTGAGTACGGAGTTGTTAGTAAGGAGTTGTTAGTGAGTAAGGAGTTGTTAGCGAGTAAGGAGTTGCTATTAAGGAGTTGTTAGTGAGGAGTTGTTAGTGGGTAAGGAGTTGTTAGTAAGTAGCTTTTAGTGAGTAAGGAGTTGTCAGTAAGCAGTTGTTAGTAAGGAGTTGTAAGTAAGGAGTTGTTAGCGAGTAAGGAGTTGTTAGTGAGGAGTTCTTAGTGAGGAGTTGTTAGTGAGTAAGGAGTGGTTAGTAAGTAAGGAGTTGTTAGTAAGTAAGGAGTCGTTAGTAAGCAGTTGTTAGTAAGGAGTTGTTAGCAAGTAAGGAGTTGTTAATGAGTAAGGAGTTGTTAGTAAGTAAGGAGTTGTTAGTAAGTAAGGACTTGTTAGTGAGTAAGGACTTGTTAGTGAGTAAGGAGTTGTTAGTGAGTAAGGAGTTGTTAGTACGTAAGGGGTTGTTAGTACGTAAGGAGTTGTTACTGAGGAGTTGTTAGTAAGTAAGGAGTTGTTAGTAAATAAGGAGTTGTTAGTGAGTAAGGGGTTGTTAGTAAGCAAGGAGTTGTTAGTGAGGAGTTGTTAGCAAGTAAGGAGTTGTTAGTGAGTAAGGAGTTGTTAGTAAGGAGCTGTTAGTAAGTAAGGAGTTGTTAATAAGTAAGGACTTGTTAGTGAGTAAGGACTTGTTAGTAAATAAGGAGTTGTTAGAAAGTAAGTAGTTGTTAGCAAGCTAGTAGTTGTTAGTAAGGAGTTGCTAGTAAGGAGTCGCTAGTAAGCAAGGAGTTGTTAGTAAGTAAGGAGTCGTTAGTAAGCAGTTGTTAGTAAGGAGTTGTTAGCAAGTAAGGAGTTGTTAATGAGTAAGGAGTTGTTAGTAAGTAAGGAGTTGTTAGTAAGTAAGGACTTGTTAGTGAGTAAGGACTTGTTAGTGAGTAAGGAGTTGTTAGTGAGTAAGGAGTTGTTAGTACGTAAGGGGTTGTTAGTACGTAAGGAGTTGTTACTGAGGAGTTGTTAGTAAGTAAGGAGTTGTTAGTAAATAAGGAGTTGTTAGTGAGTAAGGGGTTGTTAGTAAGCAAGGAGTTGTTAGTGAGGAGTTGTTAGCAAGTAAGGAGTTGTTAGTGAGTAAGGAGTTGTTAGTAAGGAGCTGTTAGTAAGTAAGGAGTTGTTAATAAGTAAGGACTTGTTAGTGAGTAAGGACTTGTTAGTAAATAAGGAGTTGTTAGAAAGTAAGTAGTTGTTAGCAAGCTAGTAGTTGTTAGTAAGGAGTTGCTAGTAAGGAGTCGCTAGTAAGCAAGGAGTTGTTAGTAAGCAAGGAGTTGTTAGTAAGTAGTTGTTAGTAAGGAGTTGTTAGCAAGGAGTTGTTAGTAAGCAAGGAGTTGTTAGTAAGCAAGGAGTTGTTAGTAGGTAAGTAGTTGTTAGTAAGGAGTTGTTAGTAAGTAAGGAGTTGTTAGTGAGTAAGGAGTTGTTAGTGAGTAAGGAGTTGTTAGTAAGGAGTTGTTAGTAAGTAAGGAGGAGTTGTTAGTAAGGACTTGTCCCTTGCTTGTTACTCGACGCGTGTGCGGCGATGGCTCAGACATCGATCGAGGGTCGAGTTCGAACCGCGTTGTGCCTACAGCAACGCGCTCGCTGAAGGTGTCGATGCCTTCAGGGAAGTCGTGGACTCTGTATACGCAACTGCGCACAATTCTGAGTCACTTATAACCGCTTTGCCGTTACTTATTGCCAATCATGGACTCAGACTATTGTCCCATCATCTCATAGAGTCCCTGGCCACGTAATAATATACAACACAGTGGCAGTATGGGTCGCAAAATGCCGATTTATTACTAATAAACCCCAATGATCCGATCGAATTTATGGATTTCGATGGTATCACGTGCCACCCCAAGCCCCCTTGTATTTGTCTTTGGTTGTGGTTGAACCCTGCGCGGGACGAGACAACTCGGTCTCGCTAGAGAACGTTGGAGAGAGAGGGAAGGGAGGATAATAATAGGGGTTTTCCCCTTTTATCTGGCAACAAAACTGAAACCTTTTTACAAGGATTCATGTTACTGCATTGACCACAATACCTGCAGTCAAAATGCAAACAAAGAACATACTATGATAATATATGATGCATTGTCCTTGAAACTGATTGGTCCACACCAAGGGACTGCTTTCTTTTGAGCCTCGACCCAATTGGTACTCGACCACATGACGCCAGAAGGCGTACGCCAAGGACAATGCGTCATATATTATCACTGTATGTTTTTTGTTTGCATTTTGACTGCAGGTATTGTGGTTAATGCAGACATGAATCCTTGTTAAAAAGGTTTCAGTTTTATTGCCATAAAAAAGGGTAAAAACCCTATTATTACATTTTGGTACTGGCAAAGGAGGTCTAATGATGAGGGGGGGGGGGGGGGTGAGGATGTTCGTGGTGTTTGTTGGCAGTCGCCGTAGTAGCGGTAGCTGATTGGCAGGGAGGCCGCGCGGCTGCAGAGCCCACGGGGGTTACGGCGCCGATCACGGACCGCTCAGGCACTGTGCCCTGGGCCACGTGGCGACTGTACTTCGGCCACGTGGGTTGAGTCTGTCTGCACCCACTCATTCAGGAAACGTGATTGCAACGATATTGTTATCGGGGCCCAATGGCTATAGATGTTTACGTATGTGGAGGGCTGTCTCCGACTACCGTGGTCCAACCCTGGCTACTCGGGGCGCCGCGGTGGCTAGGAGATGTTTACTCCATCGCCTGGTCTACAGGAGGTCGTGGGTTCGATCCCGACCCTGTGATGATGCCTGCTGCTGCTGTATATTTGTTGGAGTTTGCACGTCTCCCCCCCCCCCCCCCCCCCCGTGGTCGCGTGGATTTTTCTCCGGGTCCTTTTAGAATCAACGTCACACACTTGAGGGCCTTCTTTGGTTCTTTCGGTAAAGTCGCGTAGAGTGAGAATAAAATAATAAAATAAAACAATAAAATTCTCACGACGTTTCGGCCACAACACAAGTAGCCTTCTTCAGGTGAAGGAACAAAAACTGTCGGGACGACAGAGCATTCACCTGAAGAAGGCTACTTGTGTTGTGGCCGAAACGTCGTGAGAATTTTATTGTTTTATTTTATTACTTTATTCTCATTCTACGTGGTGACTTTACCGAAAGAACCAAAGAAGATGAATCCTTGCAGTCACGAAAGCTTTAAATCGTTTGAGGCTTGTTTGGCCGCTATATAGTCCGCTCGCGACGATGATGAGCCAATTCGTTGAGCTGCCATTTGTGATGGCCAGGTCGCTTCTGGGGACTTTAGCTGATGAAATTCAAAAATAGTTCGTAGTTTTTTGGTTCTGTTATTACACCTTTCTGGCCTACCTCGGGCCTTATGTGCTATGGACGCAGGGCCGTTCGCCCGAAACGTCGGCTATGGTTTATTAGCGTAATGGTGGAGGCAACACTATTCATGAACACAACCGTAACGACACACCCTATACACAAGGTGATGACCCCCCGTCCTACTCACGCCAACACTCGGTACTACTTGTCGTGGCCAAGCCAGGAGGCTACTGCTTGGCCACGATGACTGGAGGCTTGTGTCTTCAGAGTCTTCATGCGACGGCTTCGTCCCAGGCACCAACAGCCCAGCTCTGCACGCCGAGCCCGCTTATGAGCCACTCCGGCGTGGCCGGCCACGCCCTGGCCACGCCCCCCCACCTTCTCAAACCCTCCAGAAGGCTCCACTGCCTGACCACGTGACCCCCGGGGTCCCCCAGGGCCCCCATCCTGGATCCGGTCACGTGTCCGGCCAGGGTCACTCGGAGTGCCATGGCCTGACACAACCCCTGTGGCACTCATCAACAGCCTCCCAACTGAACAGGCAGTAGCGTCACGCCTGCCGACCCAATATGGCAGTGACGTCATGTGTATACAGGCCCGACATGGTAGTGACGTCATACGTCACTACATCACCCCCCCCCCCCCCCCCCCCCCCGGTGTAACATACAGCCGTCCCGGCTGTGACCGTAGAAGAACAAAACGTGTGCCCCACAACATCAGAACGTCAACACATAGCCGGCGAACGATAATAAATTACACGACTTAACATATGTACACAATAGAGAGAGAGAGAAAGGGAACAAAAAAGCACAACAACCATGCATGAAACAGTCAGCTCACAGGACCCCCTCCATCCCCGGTGCACCCCTGTAAAATCATGCACACACCGAACAATAAACAACCATTCTCTTTGGTTCTGTTCGGTAAAGTCACGCGGGTAAAAAATAAAACAACAAAAAATCACGACGTTTCCGCCACAACACAAGCGGCCTTCATCAAGGTGAAGGGACCAAACTGTCCAGAGGACAGCGTTGGAGTGAAGAAAGCCAACGCTGTCCTCTAGACAGTTTGGTCCCTTCGCCCAGCTCGTCCGGCGCACCTGACACTCGGCCCGCGGGATTCGGAGACGTGACGTGGGTGAGCTAGAGAAGGGGGAGATCGCAAACTCCACTCAATCACACGTCAGAACAGGGGAGATCATACCATCTCCGTTCACTCACACTCTAGAAAATTTGTTAGAGCATACAAACGCCTATCACAGTGTTGAACAAGGGGGGGATCATACAACTCCACTCACTCACACTCTAGAACAGGGGGAGATCACACAAACTACACTCACACTGCAGAACAGGGGAGAATATTCAAACTCCACTCACATTGCAGAACATGGGGATATCATACAAACTCGACTCATACTTTAGAACAGGGGGAGATTATACAAACTCTACTCAATCACACTGCAGAACAGGGGGAGATCATAAAATTCCACTCACTCTCACTCTATAACAGGGTTAGATCACACGAACTCCACTCACTCTCACTCTAGAACAGAGGGAGATCATACAAACTCCACTTACTCACTGCAGAACAGGGGGAGATCACACAAACTCCACTCACTCTCACTCTGTAGAACAGAGGGAGATCACACAAACTCCACTCACTCACTCACTGCAGAACAGAGGGAGATCATACAAACTCCACTCACTCATTGTAGAACAGGGGGAGATCATACAACTTCCACTCACTATCACACTGGAGAACAGGGGGCATTCATACAAACTCCACTCACTCACACTGCAGAACAGAGGGAGATCAGACAAACTCCACTCACTCTCACTCTGTAGAACAGCGGGAGATCATAAAAAACTCCACTCACTCACTCTGTAGAACAGGGGGAGATTATACAAACTCCACTCACTCTCACTCTGTAGAAGAGGGGGAGATCATACAAACTCCACTCACTCACTCACTGCAGAACAGGGGGAGATCATACAAACTGCACTCACTGACACTCTAGAACAGAGGGAGATCATACAAACTCCACTCACTCATTGTAGAACAGGGGGAGATCATACAACTTCCACTCACTCTCACTCTGTAGAACAGAGGGAGATTATACAAAATCCACTCACTCACACTCTGCAGAACAGGGGGAGATCATACAAACTTCACTCACTCACACTGCACAACAGTGGGAGATCAAACAAACTCCACTCACTCACCCTCTAGAACTGGGGGAGATCATACAAACTCCACTCACTCTCACACTGCAGAACAGAGGGCGATCATAAAAAAAACTCCACTAACTCACTGCAGAACAGGGGGAGATCACACAAACTCCACTCACTGACACTCTGGAACAGAGGGAGATGATACAAACTCCACTCACTCTCACACTGCAGAACAGGGGGAGATCATACAATCTTCACTCACTCTGTAGAACAGAGGGAGATCATACCAACGCATATCCACTCATAGAGACCCATAGAGACTCTTAGCGACCCTTAGAGACGCAAGGATGCATAGGGACTTGTAGAGACCCACAGACACCCGCGCATAGCTAAACCCAAGGCCGTAATTATAATATACGAGGTGGTGGGTGGCCAGCACCACGCTCGGCCGCCTTTGTCTCCCCAGTGGCGATGTTCACACACCACACTAGTTAATTGTTTGAGGCTAGGGGAGGCCCAGGACCGGTTAAAATAATCGTCACCGGTGGTGGCCGTGAGCGGGAATCGAACTCGGATCGCCGGGTTCATAGCGCGGCGCGCTAACCACTACACTACAATACGTTACGCTTCCGCACACAGACACAGATACACACAGACACAGATAGACACACACAGACACACACAGATACACACAGACACACACACAGACACACACACAGACACACACAGATACACACAGCGCGCTAACCGCTACACTACAATGCGTTACGCTTCCACATGCGCGGGTCACATGACAGATTCGACGTCACAGCTCACTTGCCGTGCAAAAAAATCTATGCATTATTGAGCTCTCCCCCCAAAAAAAATCCAAACAAAAGAGTATTTTTATAATGTTTGTATGGTGGACAGTCTGGAAAGTACCCACATGGCATATTTCCAGTTTGTTGCATGTCGGGAAGTACGCTAAACATTTTGAACAGACAACACATTCACAACTTTGCCTTTATATATATGGAGATATGCTCAAAATGTCCCCCCGAATATATTGTTATAAAAATTGATATGCTATGTAAATAAAAACAACAATTTGCTAAACCTTGGCCACAATATCTGGACTTGTCTTCATATAAATCAATGCTTAGATTTATGTTTATATGATGGTGATTATGGTTGTACTTTATTAATCCCTAATCTCTGCCATTACATACAATGAAACAAGAAATGGTAAAAAAAAGTAAAAACAGAGCAATGTAATACAATACACTATCAGACATTATTGTAAAAAAATGCCATGGATAAGTGAATTTTTAAAAATATTTTAGGCAGGAAATGAGTTTTCAAATATAGATATTTTTCTGGGTTGAGACCCCCAGACACCCTGGAAGATTTGGTCCCTCCCAATGTTGACTCCTTTGCAACGGCCTTGGCTAAACCCACACAGCCGGTGGAACTGCTATTGGGGAACAAACCCACATCGCCAGCTGCTGCTGCTGCTGCGAGTGGGATATCAAAGCAGCAAAAGCATCGCCTCCTCTACTGCGACAAAAACTCGACAAGACCCTCTTCTAGACACAAAAACCACGGAGTCCTGAGACTCAGTGGAAGTTATTCCTGGTGGAGGGGGGGAGAGGCGAAGTGAAATTAATATAAATATTTTTTTTGCACAAAACCAGAGGCTTCCGCAGATTTCCGTGGACGGAGCGGAGTTTATCGGCAGCGCTTCCGCCCCCCCCACCATCCCCCCCCTCCCACCACCCTCCCCCCCACCACTACCCTCCCCCCCACCACTACCCCCCCCCCCCAGCACCTCTCCCACCCCCCACGCAAGGCCACGCGTGACGACACAGTCCCCCACCCCAAACCCGAGCTCAAGGCCCCCCTCCCCGCCACTTCGCGCGAGCTGCAGCCCCCCGCCCCACCCCCCCACCCCCCCCCCAACTCTGTCACTCACAGCAAGGGGCACGACCACGCGCCTGCAACGTGCTCCACGTGTCTCTCGAGCACGGGTTGGCTACGTACGGTGCGAAAGAAGTTCAACATACACACTGCCCATTGACTCAACACTGCCCATAGACTCAACATTGCACATTGACTCAACACTGCCCATAGACTCAACACTGCCCATAGACTAACACTGCCCATAGACTCAACACTGCCCATAGACTCAACACTGCCCATAGACTCAACACTGCCCATAGACTCAACACTGCCCATAGACTCAACACTGCCCATAGACTCAACACTTCAGAGACACCACCGGAGTGTTTCAGAGACACCCACGGAGTGTTTCAGAGACACCCACGGAGTGTTTCAGAGACACCCACGGAGTGCTTCAGAGACTCCCACGGAGTGCTTCAGAGACTCCCACGGAGTGCTTCAGAGACTCCCACGGAGTGCTTCAGAGACACCACCGGGGCCAATCACGGAGGAGTCCAAGGGACCCCCGCCCGCCCCGCCTCACCCCAAACCCCGCCCCTCCCCCCTGCCCCTCCCCCCTGCCCCCCCTCCCTTCCCGCCCCCCCCGCCCCGACTCCCCGGGACCAGGGATTGAACCCTCGCCAGCTGACGACGACTGCCAGACACAGCGGCGTTAGAGCAGGCGAGCTGAGCTGAACCGGCATCACCATCACCACCATCATCACCATCGTCATCACCACCACCATCATCACCATCGTCATCACCACCACCATCATCACCATCACCACCATCATCACCATCACCACCATCATCACCATCATCACCATCGTCATCACCACCACCATCATCACCATCACCACCATCATCACCATCGTCATCACCACCATCATCACCATCATCACCATCGTCATCACCACCACCATCATCACCATCACCACCATCGTCATCACCATCGTCATCACCGTCACCCCCATCATTATCATCACCTCCGTCATCATTATCATCACCATCGTCATCACCACCACACCCCCATCATCATCACCACCGTCATCATCATCATCACCACCGTCATCATCATCATCACCACCATCACACCCCATCATCATCATCACCTTCATCATCATCACCACCATCACCACACCCCCATCCCCACGATCACATCCCCATCATCATCACCATCACCACCATCACACCTGCATCATCATTACCACCACCATCACCCCCATCATCACCACCACACCCCCGTCACCATCACCATCAACAACCCACGGGCCACACCCAGATCGTAATCATCATGCGAACAAACTTCAGAAAACTTGTCGAGTTTAATATTGTGTGGAGTCGCGTGTGTGTGTAGCCCTGTCTGTGTGTCTGTAGCCCTGTGTGTGTGTAGCCCTGTCTGTCTGTAGCCGCGTGTGTGTGTGTAGCCGCGTGTGTGTGTAGCCGCGTGTGTGTGTAGCCGCGTGTGTGTGTAGCCGCGTGTGTGTGTGTGTAGCCCTGTGTGTGTGTAGCCCTGTGTGTGTGTGTTACAGCTGTGTGTGTGTGTCTGTAGCCCAGTGATAGGCTATGTGCAAGCTGTCAATCATCAACGGGTTCATAGTTCCACCCCAAGCAGTGGTGGTGGTGTCACCCTCTGGTGAGGTTGTGGTGCTTATAGTGGTGGTGGGTGGCTGGTGGTGACGGTAGTGGTGGTGGGTGGCTGGTGGTGGGTGGCTGGTGGTGGCGGTAGTGGTGGTGGGTGGCTGGTGGTGGCGGTAGTGGTGGTGGGTGGCTGGTGGTGGCGGTAGTGGTGGTGGGTGGCTGGTGGTGGCGGTAGTGGTGGTGGGTGGCTGGTGGTGGCGGTAGTGGTGGTGGGTGGCTGGTGGTGGCGGTAGTGGTGGTCGGTGGCTGGTGGTGGCGGTAGTGGTGGTGGGTGGCTGGTGGTGGCGGTAGTGGTGGTGGGTGGCTGGTGGTGGCGGTAGTGGTGGTGGGTGGCTGGTGGTGGGTGGCTGGTGGTGGCGGTAGTGGTGGTGGGTGGCTGGTGGTGGCGGTAGTGGTGGTGGGTGGCTGGTGGTGGCGGTAGTGGTGGTGGGTGGCTGGTGGTGGCGGTAGTGGTGGTGGGTGGCTGGTGGTGGCGGTAGTGGTGGTGGGTGGCTGGTGGCTGGTGGTGGCGGTAGTGGTGGTGGGTGGCTGGTGGTGGCGGTAGTGGTGGTGGGTGGCTGGTGGTGGCGGTAGTGGTGGTGGGTGGCTGGTGGTGGCGGTAGTGGTGGTGGGTGGCTGGTGGTGGCGGTAGTGGTGGTGGGTGGCTGGTGGTGGCGGTAGTGGTGGTGGGTGGCTGGTGGTGGCGGTAGTGGTGGTGGGTGGCTGGTGGTGACGGTAGTGGTGGTGGGTGGTTGGTGGTGACGGTAGTGGTGGTGGCTGGTGGTGACGGTAGTGGTGGTGGGTGGCTGGTGGTGGCGGTAGTGGTGGTGGGTGGCTGGTGGTGGCGGTAGTGGTGGTGGGTGGCTGGTGGTGGCGGTAGTGGTGGTGGGTGGCTGGTGGTGGCGGTAGTGGTGGTGGGTGGCTGGTGGTGGCAGTAGTGGTGGTGGGTGGCTGGTGGTGGCGGTAGTGGTGGTGGGTGGCTGGTGGTGGCGGTAGTGGTGGTGGGTGGCTGGTGGCTGGTGGTGGCGGTAGTGGTGGTGGGTGGCTGGTGGTGGCGGTAGTGGTGGTGGGTGGCTGGTGGTGGCGGTAGTGGTGGTGGGTGGCTGGTGGTGGCGGTAGTGGTGGTGGGTGGCTGGTGGTGGCGGTAGTGGTGGTGGGTGGCTGGTGGTGGCGGTAGTGGTGGTGGGTGGCTGGTGGTGGCAGTAGTGGTGGTGGGTGGCTGGTGGTGACGGTAGTGGTGGTGGGTGGTTGGTGGTGGCGGTAGTGGTGGTGGGTGGCTGGTGGTGGCGGTAGTGGTGGTGGGTGGCTGGTGGTGACGGTAGTGGTGGTGGGTGGCTGGTGGTGACGGTAGTGGTGGTGGGTGGCTGGTGGTGGCGGTAGTGGTGGTGGGTGGTGGTGGCGGTAGTGGTGGTGGGTGGCTGGTGGTGGCGGTAGTGGTGGTGGGTGGCTGGTGGTGGCGGTAGTGGTGGTGGGTGGCTGGTGGTGGCGGTAGTGGTGGTGGGTGGCTGGTGGTGGCTGGTGGTGACGGTAGTGGTGGTGGGTGGCTGGTGGTGGCTGGTGGTGACGGTAGTGGTGGTGGCTGGAATTCATTATCGCGGGGACAGGTCCAGGGAGGGGGCTGCCGCTGTTGTTGGGACCGTTAGTTGGTGTTGAAAGTCGCACTTGTGTAAATGGACACCGGACTGCTGCTGCTGGACTCCGCTGATGGTGAGTTCGCCTGTGTGTGTCTGTCTGTCTGTGTCTGTCTGTGTGTGGTGTGTGTGTGTCTGTATGTGTGTGTGTCTGTCTGTGTCTGTCTGTGTGTGGTGTGTGTGTGTCGTGTGTGTCTGTCTGTGTGTGTGTCGTGTGTGTGTGTCGTGTGTATGTCTGTGTGTAGGTGTCGTGTATGTATGTATGTGTGTCGTGTGTGTCTGTGTGTCGTGTATGTATGTGTGTATGTATGTCTGTCGGTGTGTCATGTGTGTGTTCGTCTGTGTGTCTGTGTGTGTCATGTCTGTGTGTGTGTCGTGTGTGTGTTCGTCTGTGTGTGTGTCGTGTGTACCATGTCTGTGTGTGTGTCGTGTATACCATGTCTGTGTGTGTGTCGTGTGTACCATGTCTGTGTGTGTGTCGTGTGTACCATGTCTGTGTGTGTGTCGTGTGTTTGTGTCTGTGTGTATATGTGTCTGTATGTACGTGTGTCGTGTCTGTGTGTTGTGTCTGTATGTGTGTCGTGTGTGTGTCTGTGTGTATATGTGTCTGTATGTATGTATGTCGTGTCTGTGTGTTGTGTCTGTATGTGTGTCGTGTGTGTCTGTGTGTCGTGTGTGTGTCGTCTGTTTGTATGTATGTGTGTCGTGTCTGTGTGTATATGTGTGTGTCTGTATGTATGTGTGTCTGTATGTATGTGTGTCGTGTCTGTGTATATGTGTGACTGTATATGTATGTGTGTCGTGTCTGTGTATCTGTGTATATGTGTGACTATGTGTGTGTCTGTCGTGTCTGTGTGTCGTGTCTGTGTGTTGTGTCTGTATGGGTGTCGTGTGTTACTGTATGTGTATGTATGTGTGTCGTGTGTGTCTGTGTGTCGTGTCGTGTCTGTGTGTCGTGTCTGTGTGTGTGTCGTGTGTATATGTGTGCCTGTATGTATGTGTGTCGTGTCTGTGTGTCGTGTGTATATATGTGTGTGACTGTATGTGTATGTATGTATGTGTGTCGTGTCTGTGTGTATATGTGACTGTATGTGTGTATGTATGTGTGTCGTGTCTGTGTGTTGTGTCTGTGTGTGTCGTGTGTGACTGTATTTGTATGTGTGTATATGTGTGTCGTGTGTGTCTGTGTGTGTGTCTGTATGTATGTGTGTCGTGTCTGTGTGTCGTGTCGTGTGTGTGTCTGTGTGTCGCGGGGAGCGGTAGTGTAGTGGTTCGCGCTACGCTGCGTTACGAACCCGCCGAAGCGAGTTCGATTCCCGCTCACGGCCACTAACGCCGGTGACGATTATCTGAACCGGTGACGGGCTTCCCCTAGGTCGACTCAGCCTCAAATGAGTCACCTGGTGCGTAAACATCTACACCGGAGAGACAAAGGCGGCCGGGCGTGGTGCTGGCCACCCACCCCCTCGTGTGCCACTGTGCCGGCGTTGGCAGGCGCTGGCTAACAGCACTTGCCTCAAAAGCCTGTGAAGGCTACACGGGGGATCTTTGCCTTTGTGGGGAGCGGTGGCGCAGCGGTTAGCGCTGCTCTGCGCTACGAATCCAGCAATGGAGCGTCCTTCCATTCCCGCGCCGATTTATCTGTACCGGTGAATGGCCACCCCCTAGGTCGGCTCGGCCTTAAAAAAACCGAGTGCCTGGTTGCGGTGTGTAAAATAGCACAGGGGAGACAAAGGCGGCCGGGCGTGGTGCTTGCCACCCACCCCCTCGTGTGCCGCGCCGGTCTTCATAGGCGCTCGCTACTCGCTAACAGCACTTGCCCCGACAGACTGGTTAAAGGCTACACGGAGAGATCTTTGTTTTTGTACGCGTCCCACGCGCGCGCGGCAACGGGAAGGAAACTCCACTGTGTGCGAGGGGGGAACAACGCGATCCCCCACATTATCTCTGTCTCTGTGTGAGTCAGAGAAAGAGAGAAGTGGTCACACGCCTTCACACAACTTTCGAGATGGTGGTATCTGTGTGCGTGTCTCTCTCTCGTTTTCCCTGTCGCGGCGGTGAAATGTTGACTACCTCGCCTGGTGTAAAGGAAGTCGTGGGTTCGATCCCGACCCTGCGACGCCTGTTGTGTGTATTTGGAGTTTGCGGTGTCTCTCTCTCTCTCTCCGCGTGATTTTTCTCCGGGTCCTCTGGTTTTTCCCTCCAAAATTGTTAAGTCAGCATCGCGCGTTCAAAGGATTTGGCCACAGCTGTAAATGTCCACATGATGATGGTGATGATGATGGTGATGATGATGGTGATGGCGGTGATGATGATGGTGATGATGGCGATGATGATAATGATGATGATGGCGATAATGATGGTGATGATGATGGTGATGATGATGGGAATGATGGTGATGATGATGGGAATGATTGTGATGATTGTGATGATGGTGATGGTGATGATGGTGATGATGATGGTGATGATGGTGATGATGGTGATGATGATGGTGATGATGGTGATGATGATGGTGATGATGATGGTGACGATGATGATGGGAATGATGGTGACGATGGTGATGATGATGGTGATGATGGTGATGATGATGGTGATGATGATGGGAATGATGGTGACGATGGTGATGATGGTGATGATGGGGCCTTGCCGGCTAAAATACAAAATAACTTCGTCTCTCTCTGCATCTCTCTCCCCCCTCTCTCATTGCCCCCCTCTCTCTCTGCCCCCCCTCTCTCTCTGCCCCCCCTCTCTCTCCCTGCCCCCCCTCTCTCTCCCTGCCCCCCCCTCTCTCTCTGCCTGCCCCCCCTCTCTCTCTGCCCCCCCTCTCTCTCTGCCCCCCCTCTCTCTCTCCCTGCCCCCCCTCTCTCTCTCCCTGCCCCCCCCCTCTCTCTCTCCCTGCCCCCCCCCTCTCTCTCCCTGCCCCCCTCTCTCTCCCTGCCCCCCCCCCCCCTCTCTCGCGCTTCCAGAGCCGCTGGACGGCTTCAGTGCCCGTCAGCTGGTGCTGCGCGTGCAGAGGAAGCTGCAGGGCAAGTGCCGGGGGAGCGGGCGTGGGGGCCCTGCGGCAGGGGCGGGGTGCCCCCCCCCCTCCTCCGCCCCCCCCCTCGTGGACGAGGCTGCGAGCGCGGCTCTGGACGCGCTGTACCGCGTGGCGCGGTGCAGCTCGGGCAGCCAGAAGCGGGCGCAGAGGCTTCTCAAGGACCTCGTCAAGGTGGGGAAGGGGGGCGGGGAGACACCTGCTGGGCGGGCGACGTGGGCGTGGGCCCCGCGTGAGTGATGTGTGGTGAGTGTGGTGAGTCTGGTGTGTGTGAGTGCGGTGAGTGTGGTGAGTGTGGTGTGTGAGTGCGGTGAGTGTGGTGTGTGAGTGCGGTGAGTGTGGTGTGTCTGGTGAGTCTGGTGAGTCTGGTGAGTGTGGTGTGTGAGTGTGGTGAGTGCGGTGAGTGCGGTGTGTGAGTGCGGTGTGTGGTGAGTGCGGTGAGTGTGGTGTGTCTGGTGAGTGCGGTGTGTGAGTGCGGTGAGTGTGGTGTGTCTGGTGTGTGAGTGCGGTTAGTGTGGTGTGTGAGTGTGGTGAGTGCGGTGTGTCTGGTGAGTGCGGTTAGTGTGGTGAGTGTGGTGAGTGTGGTGAGTGCGGTGTGTCTGGTGAGTGCGGTGAGTGCGGTGTGTGAGTGCGGTTAGTGTGGTGTGTGAGTATGGTGAGTGCGGTGAGTGTGTGTGGTGAGTGCGGTGAGTGTGGTGAGTGCGGTTAGTGTGGTGTGTGAGTGTGGTGAGTGCGGTGAGTGTGTGTGGTGTGTGAGTGCGGTGAGTGTGGTGAGTGCGGTTAGTGTGGTGTGTGAGTGTGGTGAGTGCGGTGAGTGCGGTGAGTGCGGTGTGGTGAGTGCGGTTAGTGTGGTGTGTGAGTGTGGTGAGTGCGGTGAGTGTGTGTGGTGTGTGAGTGTGGTGAGTGCGGTGAGTGCGGTGAGTGTGGTGAGTGCGGTGTGTGAGTGTGGTGAGTGCGGTGTGTGAGTGCGGTGTGAAAGTGTAGTGAGTTAGTGCGGTGTGTGTGGTCAGTGTGGTGAGTGTGGTGTGTGTGTGTGGTGTGTGTGTGTGGTGAGTGAGTGTGGTGAGTGCGGTGAGTGTGGTGAGTGACTGTGGTGAGTGAGTGTGGTGAGTGCGGTGTGTGTGAGTGTGGTGTGTGAGTGTGGTGTGTGAGTGTGGTGAGTGTGGTGTGGTGAGTGTGGTGAGAGCGGTGTGTGTGGCGTGTGTGTGGTGTGTGGTGTGTGGTGAGTGTGTTGTGGTGAGAGCGGTGGTGTGTGTGGTGTGGTCTGGTGAGTGTGGTGTGGTGAGAGCGGTGTGCGTGGTGAGTGTGGTGAGGTGAGAGCGGTGTGTGTGGTGTGGTGTGAGCGGTGTGTGTGGTGAGTGTGGTGAGTGTGGTGTGTGTGATGTGTGTGTGGTGTGTGTGGTGTGTGTGGTGAGTGTGGTGTGGTGAGAGCAGTGTGTGTGGTGAGAGCGGTGTGTGCAGTGTGTGTGGTGAGTGTGGTGTGGTGAGAGCGGTGAGTGTAGTGTGGTGAGAGCGGTGTGTGTGGTGAGTGTGGTGTGTGTGGTGTGGTGAGAGCGGTGTGTGTGGTGTGTGTGGTGTGTGTGGTGTGTGTGGTGAGTGTGGTGAATGTGGTGTGGTGAGAGCGGTGGTGTGTGTGGTGTGTGTGGTGTGGTGAGTGTGGTGACAGCGGTGGTGTGTGTGGTGTGTGTGTGGTGTGTGTGGTGCGGCCCGCCAGGTGGTGGTCACGGTTGTCCTCCTGTCCCGGAGTGGGCAGCTCGAGGAGACGGCCGAGGCCGCTGCCGAGGTTCAGCGGCTCAAGGGTCACGTGCGGCGAGCGGCCATGACGGCACTCAGCTTCTACCAGGTGAGTGGTGAGTGGTGAGTGCATCTCACTCGCACTCACCACCCACCAGGCGAGTGGTGAGTGGTGAGTGCATCTCACTCGCACTCACCACCCACCAGACGAGTGGTGAGTGGTGAGTGCATCTCACCCGCACTCACCACCCACCAGACGAGTGGTGAGTGGTGAGTGCATCTCACTCGCACTCACCACCCACCAGACGAGTGGTGAGTGGTGAGTGCATCTCACCCGCACTCACCACCCACCAGGTGAGTGGTGAGTGCATCTCACCCGCACTCACCACCCACCAGACGAGTGGTGAGTGGTGAGTGCATCTCACTCGCACTCACCACCCACCAGACGAGTGGTGAGTGGTGAGTGCATCTCACCCGCACTCACCACCCACCAGACGAGTGGTGAGTGGTGAGTGCATCTCACCCGCACTCACCACCCACCAGGTGAGTGGTGAGTGCATCTCACCCGCACTCACCACCCACCAGACGAGTGGTGAGTGGTGAGTGCATCTCACCCGCACTCACCACCCACCAGGTGAGTGGTGAGTGCATCTCACTCGCACTCACCACCCACCAGGCGAGTGGTGAGTGCATCTCACCTGCACTCACCACCCACCAGGTGAGTGGTGAGTGCATCTCACCCGCACTCACCACCCACCAGACGAGTGGTGAGTGGTGAGTGCATCTCACCCGCACTCACCACCCACCAGACGAGTGGTGAGTGGTGAGTGCATCTCACCCGCACTCACCACCCACCAGGTGAGTGGTGAGTGCATCTCACTCGCACTCACCCCCCATCAGGCGAGTGGTGAGTGCATCTCACCCGCACTCACCACCCACCAGGTGAGTGGTGAGTGCATCTCACCCGCACTCACCACCCACCAGGTGAGTGGTG
The DNA here is from genome assembly GCF_048934315.1 of Petromyzon marinus. Taxonomy (NCBI): domain Eukaryota; kingdom Metazoa; phylum Chordata; class Hyperoartia; order Petromyzontiformes; family Petromyzontidae; genus Petromyzon; species Petromyzon marinus. The sequence goes on from NC_133723.1 coordinate 3,328,837, forward strand.
AGTGCATCTCACTCGCCACTCACCACCCACCAGGTGAGTGGTGAGTGCATCTCACCCGCACTCACCACCCACCAGGTGAGTGGTGAGTGCATCTCACTCGCCACTCACCACCCACCAGGTGAGTGGTGAGTGCATCTCAGGTGAGTGGTGAGTGGTGAGTGCTCCCCACCGCTCGAGGGACTGAGCCTTCATCGGCGCTACTCGCTCACGGCACTTGCCCCACGAGTCTGTTAGAGGCTGTACGGGGGATCTTTGTCCCTTTGACTTGGTGAGCGCTGACACTGATGCATCTTCTTCCTGCTGCTGCTACTACTACTCCTGCTGCTATTGCTACTGCTCCTATTACTGCTGCTCCTGCTGCTACTCTTGCTACTACTACTGCTGCTGCTGGTATTCTTGCTACTACTACTGCTGCTGCTCCTGCTGCTATTCCTACTGCTCCTACTACTGCTGCTCCTGCTGCTACTCTTGCTACTGCTGCTCCTGCTGCTATTGCTACTACTACTGCTCCTACTACTGCTGCTGCTCCTGCTACTACTGCTCCTGCTGCTCCTGTTACTCCTGCCGCGACTCCTACTACTGCTGATCCTACTACTACTGCTACTCCTATTGCTACTACCGCTGCCACTACTCCTGCCGCTACTGCTCCTTCTGCTGCTGCTCCTGCTACTCCTGCCGCGACTCCTACTACTGCTGCTCCTACTACTACTACTGCTGCTCCTGCCGCTGCCGCTGGCGTGCGTGCGTGCGAGCGAGCAGGTGGACTTCACGTTCGAGCGCGAGGTGCTCTCCGCGCTCCTCGCGCTCTGCGGCTCCTCGCTGGGCGCCCTGCTGCCGCCGTGCCACGGGCCCCGCGTGGCTCGCGCCTTCCGCGCCCTCGCCGCTCCCGAGCTGCTCACCGCGCTCTACGACCCCGGCGGCCCACACCGGCGCGGCCTCGCGCAAATGTGCGAGGCCATCGACGGCCTGCTCGACCGCGGGATCGTGTGACCGCCACTGCCCGCCCCCACCCCCCCACCCCCCCGCCGAGCCACCGAAGGCCTGCTGGATCACGTGACTCCTGTACCATCGAAGGCCTGCTGGACCGTGCCAACGTTTGACCCCCGTGCCATCGAAGGCCTGCTGGACCGTGCCACCGCCTGACCCCTGTACCATCGAAGGCCTGCTGGACCATGCCCCTGCCTGACCCCCGTGCCATGGATGACCTGCTGGACCGTGCCACCGCCTGACCCCCATGCCACTGAAGGCCTGCTGGACCATGCCCCTGCCTGACCCCCGTGCCACTGAAGGCCTGCTGGATCACGTGACTCCTGTACCATTGAAGGCCTGCTGGACCGTACCACCGCCTGACCCCCGTGCCACTGAAGGCCTGCTAGACCGTGCCAACGTCTGACCCCCATGCCATCGAAGGCCTGCTGGACTGTACCACCGCCTGACCCCCATGCCATCGAAGGCCTGCTGGATCGTACCACCGCCTGACCCCCGTGCCACTGAAGGCCTGCTAGACCGTGCCAACGTCTGACCCCCATGCCATCGAAGGCCTGCTGGACTGTACCACCGCCTGACCCCTGTACCATCGAAGGCCTGCTGGACCGTGCCACCGCCTGACCCCCATGCCATCGAAGGCCTCCTTGACCATGCCCCTGCCTCACCCCCGTGCCACTGAAGGCCTGCTGGACCGTACCACCGCGTGACCCCCGTGCCACTGAAGGCCTGCTGGACCGTACCATCGCGTGACCCCCGTGCCACTGAAGGCCTGCTGGACCGTACCACCGCGTGACCCCCGTGCCATCGAAGGCCTGCAGGACAGCCTGCATAGGCTACACGTGTATACATGAGAACACTGCGTGTGTGTGGGGAGCAGAAGCCGAGCGGTGAGCGCGCTGCGCGACGAACCCCGGCGACCCGAGTTCAATTCCCGCTCACGCCCACCGCCGGCACCGGTGACGATCATTCCGAACCGGTCCTGGGCCGAACCCTTGGCCGACACAGCCCCAAATGAGTAGCTGGCACAGGTGTGTAGCCAAACATCGCCACTGGGGGAGACGGAGGCGGTCGGGCCTGGTGCCGACCCCATCCACCCCCCTCGTGTGACGTGCCGGCCTTTAGCAAGGTGCTCGCCCACGGCACTCGCCCCTAAAGTCTGCTGAGGCTATACGGGGCGTCTTTGTCTTTGTGTGTGTGTGTGCGCGTGTCTGGAGGCAAGTTGCTTGAAGACGAATGCGGGGTGGTGGTGGGGGGGGGATGGCGGCACCGCTAATTTGTTATTGCGACTTATTTATTTATTTAGGCCATCAGGAAGAATGAACACCCCGTGCGGGGGGCGGGGGGGGGGAAGAAATAGAAACAAACAACGCAAATTACCCCGGCAACACGCGGACGATGACGACGCTCGCGAGTTGGACACACGGACTTCGGATGAACGCGGCGAGCGGGGGGGGCCCCCGTCGACGGCGAGCGGGGGGGGGGGGGGGGGCCCGCTCGTCGTCGACGGGCGGGGAGCCTTTCCGAGTTTCGATTAGCACGCCGACCGCTCGCCGAAGGCGGCCGCAGCACCGGGCGGCGAGGTGGCCGGCGCTACCGACGGTTGCGCCCCTCCAAGCTCTGCGGTCCCCTACGCGCGGAGGTGTCCTCGGCCCGGTTAGCGACAAGTGTGTCGTTTGCGCACGTGGGAGGAGGAAAGCGGTGCAACCCGGAGAGAATCCACGCGTGAGCGAGCGAGCAAAAGAGAGGGAGAGAGCAACGCTCTATCCCTCCCCACTCCCCGTGCAGACGGAAACAGGTGCAGGTCTTGCATTGTGTTCGCTGCGAGCCGCTCTTCTCCTGCCACAAGAGACCAGGGGCAGGGTGTACGGCTCCTCCACGACACCCAACCCGCGGCTAAAGGAAGGAAGGGAGGAGGGGGGGGGTGAGGTGGTGGTGGTGCTTTATCAACATTCTTTTTTTTTGGCAGAGCGACAGTGTAGTGGTGGTCAGCGTTACGCCGCCGCTACGAACCCGGCGACCCCGGGGTTCGATTCCCGCTCACGGCCAACACCGGTGACTTTTATGTGAACCGGTGCTGGGCCTCCGCTAGGTCGACTCAGCCACCACCGCCACTAGGGAGTTAAAGGCGGCCGGGCGCAGTGCTGGTCACCCACCCGCTCGTGTGCCATCCCCGCCTACATAGGTGCTACTCGCCAACCGCACTTGCCCCAACAGGCTGGTCAAGGCTACACGGGGGATCTTTGTCTTTTCTTTTCATCCACCCGCAACCCCCCCTCGCTCGCCGCTGCCCCCCACAGTGCTGGACTATGGATGGGGCGGCCGCTTGCCAGCAGCGTAGCCGCCGCCGCCACCACCACCACCACAACCATCCACCCGGTTATAATTAACAACATAATTCAGTAGTAGTAGCAGTAATGGGTGAAGTGTAAGAGGGGGGAGTTCCCCTATTCACGCGCGGAAGGACGAAAGAGGGGCGCACGGCGTTCTCTCGCGTTCAGTTCCAACCTCACCCCCCCCCACCCCTCGACTTTCAGAATCGTAATCAGAATATTTATACCGGAGGAATCCGATGAGCCATAAAGCTCAGTCGGGCCCCCCCCCCGCCCTGCCCCCAGCCAAAGTTGTTAACACGGAAAAAACCGGTAGACGATTTTCAGAATCCGTTCGGGGTGGCGGTGGTGGATGTGTGCGAGTTGTGTGTGGGGTGTGTGGGGTGTGTGGGTTTACTGGCTTTCTCGAAGGCAATTCTAGGAAGTGACCGGTGGCCAGGGAGATTGTTTGGTGGGGGGAAAAAAGTTTTGGGAGTTAAAAATAAATAAAAAATATTGGTCCGCCCCTCCCGACTTGTTTGAGGAACTTTGCACAAACGGCTATCGGGGGGGGGGGGCACCTGGGAAGATGTAAACCCGGCGGCGGCGGCGGCGTTTTGGCCGATGCACCATGGCAACAATCCTCGAAAATTCTTCGGCTACTGAAAAACGAAAGACGTAAATGGCGCGACGACGACGACGCTTATTGCCGGATTATTTTTTTTTAGGGCGTGCGGCAAACCGGTTTTGCACGGCAAGTGCTGAATCAACGCGCGGCGCCGCTGCCAAGCGCGGCGCGTTGTTACGGAGCGTTTTCGGAGCGCTCGACGACGAACTACTTTCCTGAGCCGTGCGTGCCGAGCGGTACGGCGATGCACTCCGTGACAGAGTTACGCGGCGGTGGCGCTGGCGAGCCCTCGGGTTTATTCGTCCCGCCATCTCACCGCGTGCGCGCGGTAGCGCGTTGTTTACGGGGAAAATGATCTTTCGCTAAACGCGCTTTTTCGCCCGACGCGGCACTTTTCGGGAATGCGCCCGCTTCCTACGACCGAAGCGGTAAACCAAGGGACTTGCTGTACAGTTTCGCGGGTTACAAGTACAGGGACTCCTATGCTTACGAACATTCGACTTGAGAACTTTCAGAGATACGAACAAACCCGTCCGTACGTCCAGTTGCCTGTTCGGACCTAGAGTCGTAAGTTCAACCGCGCGCGCAATAGATGGCGGTGGGTGGCATCTACATCTGCAGAACGTGAAGAACCGGTGGCATCTACATCTACAGGAGATTATACAACTTGTAAAGCCATTCCCCGTGTTTACTGTGCATACCGTACAACGTGTTTGGGGTCGGCAGGAGTAAAGTTGGACTTATAAACAAATCTCTGGAAACCAACTTGTTCCTAAGCAGAGGAGTCCCCTGCCAAAGATCCCACATCTCACACGCTCCAGGCGCGCGCGTCTCTCCCCCCTCGCTCGTGGACTCAAATAAAGGCCACGGCTAGAACCACGGAGGTTTTGATTTCCAGGCGACTGTTGCGGGCGATCGTCGCCGGCGATGGCTAGGCCGCGAAATTCCCCCCAACGAGCGGGCAACGTTCCATTCAGATTGGAGACGCGAGGTTCACACTTGACCGTGCCCAGACACGACCCAAATACGTACAAAAACAACCTGTGGGCTTTCATATCCCGCTTTGATGGATGCCAAGAGAAAGCCTTCCGTCCGACTGATCGCTCCTCCTAATTACGGTGGTGTACCGAGCGACTGGCTACTGGCTGATGATTAAAGAGGCTAATAAGTGAATGTCACCTCCCTAGCGACTAGTACTCATCCCTAATCCCCTAGTGACCAGTACTAGGCCTGGCCCATCCCTAATCACCTAGGTGACCAGTACTAGGCCTGGTCCATCCCTAATCGCCTAGGTGACCGGTACGAGACCTGGCCCATCCCTAATCACCTAGGTGACCGGTACTAGGCCTGGCCCATCCCTAATCGCCTAGGTGACCGGTACGAGGCCTACTCCATCTCTAATCACCTAGGTGACCGGTACAAGGCCTGGGCAATCCTTAATAACCTAGGTAGCCAGTACTAGGCCTGGCCTATGCCTAATCAGCTAGTGACAAGAACCAGGCCTGGCCCATCCCTAATCACCTAGGTGACCAGTACGAGGTATGCCCCCATCTCTTAACTCACCTAGGTGACCGGTACTAGGCTTGGCCTATCCCTAATCACCTAGGTGACCAGTGCTAGGCCTGGCCCATCCCTAATCACCTAGGTGACCAGTACTAGGCCTGGCGCATCCCTAATCACCTAGGTGACCAGTACAAGGTATGCCCTATCTCTAATCACCTAGGTGATCAGTACGAGGTATGCCCCATCTCTAATCACCTAGGTGACCGGTACTAGGTTTGGCCTATCCCTAATCACCTAGGTAACCAGTACTAGGCCTGGCCCATCCCTAATCCCCTAGGTAACCAGTACTAGGCCTGGCCTATCCTTAATCCCCTAGGTAACCAGTACTAGGCCTGGCCCATCCCTAATCACCTAGGTAACCAGTACTAGGCCTGGCCCATCCCTAATCACCTAGGTAACCAGTTCTAGGCCTGGTCCATCCCTAATCACCTAAGTAACCAGTACTAAACTTGGCCTATCCCTAATCACTTGGGTGACTAGTACTAGGCCTGGCCTATCCCTAATCACCTAGGTAACCAGTACTAGACTTGGCCTATCCCTAATCACCTAGGTAACCAGTACTAGACTTGGCCTATCCCTTATCACTTGGGTGACCAGTACTAAGCCTGGCCTATCCCTAATCACCTACGTAACCAGTACTAGACTTGGCCTATCCCTAATCACCTAGGTAACCAGTACTAGGCCTGGCCTATCCCTAATCACCTAGGTAACCAGTACTAGGCCTGGCCTATCCCTAATCACTTGGGTGACCAGTACTAGGCCTGGCCTATCCCTAATCACCTAGGTAACCAGCACTAGGCCTGGCCTATCCCTAATCACCTAGGTGACCAGTACTAGGCCTGGCCAATCCCTAATCACCTAGGTAACCAGTACTAGGCCTGGCCAATCCCTAATCACCTAGGTAACCAGTACTAGGCCTGGCCTATCCCTAATCACCTAGGTGACCAGTACTAGGCCTGGCCAATCCCTAATCACCTAGGTAACCAGTACTAGGCCTGGCCTATCCCTAATCACTTGGGTGACCAGTACTAGGCCTGGCCAATCCCTAATCACCTACGTAACCAGTACTAGACTTGGCCTATCCCTAATCACCTAGGTAACCAGTACTAGGCCTGGCCTATCCCTAATCACCTAGGTGACCAGTACTAGACTTGGCCAATCCCTAATCACCTAGGTAACCAGTACTAGGCCTGGCCTATCCCTAATCACCTAGGTGACCAGTACTAGGTCTGGCCAATCCCTAATCACCTAGGTAACCAGTACTAGGCCTGGCCAATCCCTAATCACCTAGGTAACCAGTACTAGGCCTGGCCTATCCCTAATCACTTGGGTGACTAGTACTAGGCTTGGCCTATCCCTAGTCACTTAGGTGACCAGTACTAGGCCTGGCCAATCCCTAATCACCTAGGTAACCAGTACTAGGCCTGGCCTATCCCTAATCACCTAGGTGACCAGTACTAGACTTGGCCTATCCCTAATCACTTGGGTGACCAGTACTTGGACTGGTTCATCCCTAATCACCTAGGTAACTAGTACTAGGCCTGGCCTATCCCTAATCAGTTGGGTGACCAGTACTAGGCCTGGTCCATCCCTAATCACCTAGGTAACCAGTACTAGACTTGGCCTATTCCTAATCATTTGGGTGACTAGTACTAGGCCTGGCCAATCCCTAATCACCTGAGTGACCAGTACTAGGCCTGGCCTATCCATAATCACCTAGGTAACCAGTACTAGGCCTGGCCAATCCCAAATCACCTAGGTGACCAGTACTAGGCCTGGCCAATCCCTAATCACTTGGGTGACTAGTACTAGGCTTGGCCTATCCCTAATCACTTGGGTGACCAGTACTAGGCCTGGCCTATCCCTAATCACTCACGTAACCAGTACGAGGCCTGGCCAATCCCAAATCACCTAGGTGACTAGTACTAGGCTTGGCCTATCCCTAATCACTTGGGTAACCAGTACGAGGCCTACTCGATCCCTAATCAGTCCTACACGCCGCCACGCCCCCGTCACCCAGCCTCACGGTGCAATGCCACGGCGCGCGTGGACGTCACGGTCCACATTTTTGTAATTAATGTAATTTTAAAAACAAAATAATTTCAAGACATGGGCATGGAAAAAAAAACCAGCATGCAACATCGTCCACCCCCTTACCGGCCAGACTACACACGGGGGGGGGGGGGGGTGGGGGGGGTGGACGTAGCGTACCTTCGCGACACAACCCCACGGAGGCCACCATCATCGCTGACGCCGCGTGTGGGGGTTAAAGAACAACAACAATAAGGAAACACCAGCAAACCTGTAACGACGATACCACGCGCCGTTCGCTTCACCCGTACGCCGCGAACGCCGTCGGTCGTAGTTTCGGCAAATGTGTTGCCACCGGCGCCGCGTAAATATATAAATGTTGTGTCGTTAAACCCGCCACCACCCGACACGGCCAACCAGTAAGGGTTGTCACGTTAAACAGAACGCGGCCAATTCGTCACTAGTACAGCACTAACCGGTGTGTTGGCACGTTCTGTTCACGTGACAAACCCTTACGAGTTGGCCGTGCCGGGTGGTGGCGGGTTTAACGACACAACATTTATATAAAGCCGACGTGTTAAACAGACAGACAATAATAATTATTATAATTTTAAATAAAAGTGCTCTCACAGAAACTACTCCATCTGGAGGGGAGGGGGGGGGGGGACACAGCAGCAGCAATCGTCATCCCCTACTGGGAAGGAAAAGAAAGTGAAATAATAATCCTTGACAGGAACCTCCTGATCAAGGAGTCTCGAGACTCGGGTGTAGTAAATTATTATCACAACAACAACAACAATAATAATGACGTTAACGATAATCTGTGGTAGCCTTGTGCCACGGGATAACGCCGCCAATACCAAAGTGTACTTCTCCTCGGCTTGACGTCCATTCTTGCGGAGGGAAAAGGCAACGTGGTGGGGGGACGGGGGGGGCGGAGGGAGGAGGGGGAGATTGGGCGACGTTAATTAGCTTCGCGAGTTCGCGATCACCAACCTCGCTCTCACGCCGGCCGACCAGACCCTCTGCCCTCTACCCACGCACACTTACCACGCTGGCCAGGGACACCAGCTGTGCCACTATCCCAGAACCCACGTGGCCAACCAGACCCTCTACCCACGCACACTTACCACGCTGGTCAGGGACACCAGCTGTGCCACTATCCCAGAACCCACGTGGCCAACCAGACCCTCTACCCACGCACACTTACCCTGTGCCAGGGACACCAGCTGTGCCACTATCCCAGAACCCACGTGGCCAACCAGACCCTCTACCCACGCACACTTACCACGCTGGTCAGGGACACCAGCTGTGCCACTATCCCAGAACCCACGTGGCCAACCAGACCCTCTACCCACGCACACTTACCCTGTGCCAGGGACACCAGCTGTGCCACTATCCCAGAACCCACGTGGCCAACCAGACCCTCTACCCGCGCACACTTACCACGCTGGCCAGGGACACCAGCTGTGCCACTATCCCAGAACCCACGTGGCCAACCAGACCCTCTACCCACGCACACTTACCACGCTGGCCAGGGACACCAGCTGTGCCACTATCCCAGAACCCACGTGGCCAACCAGACCCTCTACCCACGCACACTTACCACGCTGGCCAGGGACACCAGCTGTGCCACTATCCCAGAACCCACGTGGCCAACCAGACCCTCTACCCACGCACACTTACCACGCTGGCCAGAACCCACCAGGCCAACCAGACAACCCATCCCTGCCCTGCCCTGCCCGTAGGGGGTCTATCGTGACCAGCAACCCGGTTGCCCAGCATTCGAAACGCCATCGCAACCACACCGGCGAACCAGAATCACCGACCGCACGCCGAATCACGAACCGCATCAGCCGACCGAACACACGAGCACTTTGAGCGACCCACACTGGCTGAGCAGGGCTCTGGAGCTGGCACCCCCCTAACCCGGGGATCCGAAACCTAACCCCTATCCTGCAGTGGCGGTGCCTGTGCTACAGCACCCACCCACCCACCCTACCCCCCTTGTTAATTTGTGGGTCACTTTTGGTGGTCTTATCATCATCATCAGCCGTGATTAACACACAGCTGGATGAAAGCCTCCTCTATGTGACGCCGCGATGGGATTGGCGCTTTAAATCTCTCTCGCTCTCTCCACCATGTTAGGGCAGCCCAGGCAGGGTCAGGTCAAGAGGTCGCGCTCGTTGTTCTAAGGCAGGGCGTCTAGCCGAGGATGAGGAGGGCGAGGAGGGCGAGGGTGAGGAGGAGGACGAAGAGGAGGTGAGAGACGCGCAAGCAGTCACGGCGTCAGCCCTCCGCTAGCGTCGTCTTGACTTCGTGTCCGCCTCCCCCTTGCTTCTTTGCTTCTTCGCTTTCCTGGGGAGAGAGAAAGACGAGAAATCTGAAGGACGTGAGCACCGCTCGTTGGCCACAAACATCCCCAGCGATGAAAAAGTCCCCTGCACGCCACTCGATCCCCTTACCCCCCACCGTGTAAGCCTGAACAGACCAAAGGCCGGCACACCCACGAAGGCCGGGACGGCACACGAGACGGTGGGTGGCCAGCGCCACGCCCGGCCGCCTTTGTCTCCCCAGCGGCGATGTTTACACACCGACCGAGGGGAGGCCCAGGACCGATTCGGATAATCACCGCTGGTGTTGGCTGTGAGCGGGAATTGAACTCGGGTTGCCCGGTTCGAAGCGCAGCGCGGTAACCGCTGCACCACCGCTCCCTACCACCGCCGGCGACACCACCGCCAGCGAAGTCACCACAACGCTGGTTGGCCAGGCCAGGTGCACTTTGAGCCCATCACACAAAGTGCCGAAGACTCATCTTCTTTGGTTCTTTCGGCAAAGTCGCGCGACTTTACCGAAAGACCCAAAGAAGATGAATCCTTGCAGTCACGAAAGCTTCGAATCGAAGAATGTCGAAGGCTCGCTGCTGGCAGGAGGTCACGGGACAGACCCCGGCGGGTGCCACGGGCTGACCGACCGAGACGACCGGCAGACGCGCCCCGCCCGTGCCCCCCACTGCTGCGCCGGGCCGGGTGCAGCAATTCACGGGATGGACCCGGGGGGGGGGGGGGGGGGGGTGGGGGGCCCGCCGCTCACCTCGACCGCTCGAAGTCCTCGTCGCCGAGCAGCCCGCGGAAGAGGAAGTCGTCGAACTCCTCGCCGAGGTCGTCGTCGTCGTCGCGGTACCCCAGCTTCTCCTCCGCGTAGTCCTCCAGGAAGTGCTCCACGCCCTCCACGAAGTCGCGAAAGAGCGCCCGGTCGTGGGCGAAGTAGCCCGTGGCGGCGGAGAAGTACGGAGCGACGCGCCGCTCCAGCGCCTCCCAGCCCTCGAAGCCCCGCAGCCTCTCCGCGTAGGCCCTGAGCAGCGGCGCAAAGTCGCCGGCGTGCACGGGGCCCGGCGACTTCCCGAAGAGGCGCAGGAACTCCTGGGCGGCGCAGTCCTCCACGCCGCTGCAGTTCTCGGGAGCCCGCACGTGGAAGCGCTCCCGCCGCCCCCGCTTCTCCGCCGCCGCGTCGCCCTCCTCGTGCGCGGGGGGCGGCGACCGCCGCTCGCCGTGCCGCTCGCTCCGGGCGGCTCCGCGTCCCTCGGGGCCGTGACGCCGCCGCCGCCGCCGCTCGCCGTGCGGTTTGCCGGTCGGTTTGCCGGTCGGCGCGGAGCCGCGGTCGCCCCTCTTGTCGCGGCGCCCGCCGTCGTGCGGACGCGCCGACGCCCCCCCGCCGCCGTCCTTGCCGGGCTTCCCCGGCGCTCGCCGTCCCTCCCCGCCCGACCGCGGTCGCCCGGCTCGCTCGCCGGCCTTGCCGCCTTCCCCCGGGGAGCGCTTGCGATGCGGAGGCCTCGCGGGCCGTGCGGGCCCGGCCTCGGGCGCTCGCGACGTCTCCCCGCGTGACGCGCCGCCTCCTGCTTCTGAATCTTCTTCTGCTTCTTCTTCTTCTTCTTCTGCTTCTTCTTCTTCGCCCTCCGATTCGTCGGAATCCGAGACGTCTTCGCCGCCGCCGTCCGAGACGTTCGCGTCTTCCGCGGCGCCGGCGGCACCCCCGAGGTCGCCCGCCGGTTCGTGGCGCGCCAACTTGGGTCCTCTCCGTGCGGCGACGTCCGAGAGCCGTGACCGCTCCTCCTCCTCCTCCTCGGCCGCCGCCGACGACGCCGATGACGCCGACGACGCCGACGCCGCCGCCGCCTCAGGTGTCCCCGGCTCCGGTGGCAGCGCCGGCTCCGCCGCGTCCGGCTCACCACCGCCGAAGATGTTCCACCAGTAGGTCTGAAGTGGCAAAAAGGCAAGGTTCCTCATCACCACCACCATATCCACCATATCCACCATATCCACCACCTCCTCCACCGCCACCACCACCACCTCCTCCACCGCCACCACCATATCCTGCAGCATCTTAACCACCACCTCAACCACATCCACCACCATATCCTCCACCACCACCATATCCACCACCTTCACCATCCCCCCCCCCACCGTATAGCCTTCAACAGGCTGGTTGGGGCGAGTGTGGTGAGTGTGGTTAGTGCGGTGAGTGTGCTTAGTGTGGTGAGTGTGGTGAGTGTGGTTAGTGTGGTGAGTGTGGTGAGTGTGGCGAGTGTGGCGAGTGTGGCGAGTGTGGTTAGTGTGGTAAGTGTGGTAAGTGTGGTGAGTGGTGAGTGTGGTAAGTGTGGTTAGTGTGGCGAATGTGGCGAGTGTGGTGAGTGTGGTTAGTGTGGCGAGTGTGGTGAGTGTGGTGAGTGTGGCGAGTGTGGTGAGTGTGACGAGTGTGGTTAGTGTGGTGAGCGTGGTGAGTCACCCCCTCTCTCTCTCTCTGCAAGTCGCTCTCTCTCTCTACGAGCGTTGCCAATCACCACCACCACCACATCACCATCACCACCATCACCACCACCATCACCACCACCACCACCATCACCACCACCACCATCACCACCACCACCACCATCACCACCACCACCATCACCACCATCACCACCACCACCATCACCACCATCACCACCACCATCACCACCACCATCACCACCACCACCACCACCCAACCTGCTGTTCCGGCGGCGTCTGCACCACGTCGCCCGCCAGGAGGCCCTCGCCGTTCTCATCCTTGGCCCAATCGTCGCCGGGGTGGAAGAGGCCTGGGGAGTGCAGAGCACTTTATACATCTCAACGATCATCCTACATCGTAGTGTATATAGTAGTGTATATCGTAGTGTATATAGTAGTGTATATAGTAGTGTATACATCACTGACAAAGCCCCATCACAAGGGAGAAACACAAACAAATAAACTTCTGTGGGTTTTTATGTTTACTAAAATTTCCCTGTACAAAAATACGGGGTAAACCATATGGGTTGACAGGTGTGTTTACGATACACTAGCGTACAATAAACTACACTATACACTACATTACTATACACTACCCTACTATAAACTACACTATACACTACACTACTATAAACTACACTATACACTACACTATACACTACCCTACTATAAACTACACTATACACTACACTATACACTACCCTACTATAAACTACACTATACGCTGCACTACTATACACTACACTACTATAAACTACACTATACACTACACTACTATAAACTACACTATAAACTACACTATATACTACACTACTATACACTACACTTTACACTCCACGACCATACACTACGCTACTATAAACTACGCTACTATACGCTACACTATACACTTCACTAAACTACTCAACACTACTATACACTACACACTACACTACTATACACTACACTATACACTACACTACTATACACTACACTACTATACACTACACTATACACTACACTACTATACACTACACTACTATACACGACAATTCCCCTGCGCGTGTTGACACGGAGTGTGCTTCAGAGTTGCCCTGCAGCGACCAAGCCACCCACAGCAAACGCCAACGTGCTCCACCGCGGCCGGCGACAAGAGGGGTGGGGGGCCGGGGGGGGGGCAGGGGGGGGGTCAGGGGGGGGGGGTCAGGGGGGGGGGCAGTGGTTAGTGGACGTTTCAGGCGGTGGAGGGTTTTTGTTTTCTTCTTCCCTTCCAAAGACATTTATAGTTTAATAGTTGTTTTTTAATTAACAAAGCGACATCAGGCACACGGCACGGGGGGCACGGACAGGGAGGGAGGGAGGGAGGGAGGGGGGGGGGTTGCCACCATCACGTGACGCTACGGACTGCAGTGTAAACGCAAGCCCCGTCAACGCCGTGCCGGTCGGTCAACTCGACAACTCCCCGTGGACTCTGCCTGAGCTCCGATAACCCCGGCAGGAGAAGGCGGCGGCCGGGGGGGAGGGCAGGGCACAAATGCCGTCGCGAAGTCTCTTCAGGGTCGATGCCCGCTGGGGGAGGGGTAGCGGAGGAGGTTCTTGACGCCGCGGCCGTCCGGCTCGCGGCGTTCATCTGGGGGGGGGGGGCCGCCCCCCCCGCCCCCCCCCGCCCCCCCACGCGTCCCGTCGCGGTCGTAGACGCGAGCACTCGCCGAGCATCCGCGAGAAGAGCGTGTGGACCACGAGGACGACGAGGATGGCGAGGATGCACTTGTTGATGACGACGCCGCCGCCGCCGCCGCCCCTCCGCTCCTCCTCCTCCACGGCGCCGGCGGCGTCAGCGTCGTCTTCGCCGCCGTCGGCCCGGCCGAGCGTGCGGGCGGCCGCCGCGGCCGCCCGGGCCTGGCGCTTGCGCAGCCGTGGCTCGAGACGCGCCGCCTCGTCGTGGCTCGACACGTCCTCCTCCGAGACCTCGAAGCCTGCCGGGGGAGGGGGGGGGGGGAGGGGTGACACCATCGACACCGTCGTCATCAGTCAACATCGACATCGCCGTCGTCGTCGTCGTAGTCAACATCTGCATCACCGTCGTCAACATTGACATCAACATCATCATCGTCATCGTCGTCGTCATCGTCGTTGTCGTCATCGTCGTCGTCATCATCGTCGCCATCGTCGTCATCATCGTCGCCATCGTCGTCATCATCGTCGCCATCGTCGTCATCATCGCCGCCGTCGTCGCCATCGTCGTCGTCGTCGTCATCGTCGTCATCGTCGTCGTCATCGTCGCCGGCCGCGCGCGGCTCACCCAGGTGGACTTTGCGGGGCGACTTCCCGCGGGTGGGCGACGTCGCCGCGGCCCCCGGCTCCGGCCGGCTCGCCCCAAAGTAGTCCGCCGAGTCCATCACGCGAGAGCGGACCTCCTCCACGGCGCCCGATCGGTCCGGCGGTGGCTCTTCCCATCGCTGCCGGGGGTCGGGTCGGGGCGACGACCCGGCGTGTCCGCCAACCTCCGCGCTCGCCCAAACCTCCTCCTCCTCCTCCTCCTGCTCCTCCTCCTCCTCCTCCTGCTCCTCCTCCTCGTGCTCCTCGTCCGCTCCGCCACCGAGGCCATGGCTCCTCAAGCCGGATTCCGAGCGGCCGGGCTCGCTACTTGAGCCGTAGCCGCGTCCCCCGAACTCCGAGGTCGCTTCCTGTCCCCATTCCATTGATTTTCAGAGTTACAATGAAAGAAAATTAAAAAAAAGCCGCCCCCGACTTAAAAGGGGGAGGGGGGGGCGTCACGATGCTCGACCGAGGCCGAACCAGTGTTGTTGTTATCATCGATTGCTATTGGTGATTGTTGCCGTTTTCATTGATTATTTTTATTATTATTGTTTATTATTGATTATTACTATCGTTACTATTGTGGCTTATTATGAATGAGAATTATTGTTATCAGCGTCGATTGTTCTTGTTATCGGTATTATTATAATTGTTGTTCTAGATAAGAATCGTTGTGGATTATTACCGACTGTCGTTATCATTCACGGCAGCAGCAGCAGCAGCAGCAACAACAACAAGACCGCGCGCAGTTTTGGCGCGCGACTGAAAATCCCCTCGGCAGACCGCTGCGCCGAGCGCGAAGCCCGGCCACGGGGTGGCGCTTCGGCACAGCGCCACCACCACCACCAGCAGTCAGTCGGTCCCCCCCTCCCTGCCCTAGCAACGACGCGTGCGGCTTCCACGACGGAGCGTTGAGGGAGCTCTGACGGAGCGTTGACGGAGCGTTCACGAGCGGAACTCGAGCGCGTCGCGCCAGCCGGCAACGAGAGCGGTCGGTCGCACGGCTGCCACGGCGTATCATCGCGCGCCTCGGCGTTTTTTGGGGGGGGGGGGGGGGTGGTGATGGTGGTGGGGATGCTGCTGGATGCTTCTGTGACGCTACCCACACCGCCTGCCTCGGACTTACGCATCTCGCGCGTTCTCGCGGAAACCGTGCTTCACCACCCCCCGTGTGATACACAGTTTGTAGTAAGGCGATTTATTGCTTCAGTTTTTACCCGTAACGTGGTTTTTTCCTTCTTGGGAAGGGGTGGAGGGGACGCGGCGGCGGCGGCGACGACTACCGTGGGATTGTGGGAGAACGCGAACGGCGTTCGTGGGGGGCGTGGAGGAAGACGGGGGGGGGGGGGCCGGGGGGGGTTCGAGGGAGATGCAAGCGGCGGGAGCGGTCGCGGAGGAAGCGTCTCGTGCGCTGTTCAGAGGCACGGGGGGGGGGGGTCTCACGCAGGCAGAGCTCCCACGCACAGCTGTCCAAGGGGAGCTATTCTTAGCGCCACGCTCCTCGGACTGTAACTCGTTCTGCTATCACCCCCCCCTCCACCCACTCGCCCCCCCCCCCGCCCCCCGAGGCCGTGATCCAGCAACAGTTTCCACAGGCGATCGCTATTTTTGCCCGAGTGACGTCCGACTCGGAACGAATGAGAGAGAGACACGGAGTGAGAAACAGGGGAGAGAGACAGAGAGACAGGGGAGAGAGACAGGGGAGAGACAGAGAGACAGGGGAGAGAGACACGGAGAGACAGGGGAGAGAGACACGGAGTGAGAGACAGGGGAGAGAGAGAGACAGGGGAGAGAGACACGGAGTGAGACACAGGGGGGAGAGAGAGACAGGGGAGAGAGAGAGAGACACGGAGTGAGAGACAGGGGGAGAGAGACACGGAGTGAGAGACAGCGGGGGGAGAGAGACACGGAGTGAGAGACAGGGGGGAGAGAGACACGGAGAGACACGGAGTGAGAGACAGGGGAGACAGAGAGACGGAGTGAGAGACAGGGGAGAGAGAGAGAGACACGGAGAGAGAGACACGGAGTGAGGGACAGGGGAGACAGAGAGTACGGAGAGAGAGGGGGTAGAGAAAGAGGGGGTAGAGAGAGAGAGGACGGAGAGAGAGGGGTAGAGTGTCGTAGTTATAAAAAAGAGAGAGAGAGAGCGAGAGAGTGGGCTAGAGAGAGCGAAATGGAGTAGGAAGAGAGGGGGCAGAGAGGGAGGGGGAGGGAAGGGGTAAGGAGAGCAGAAAAAAAAGAAAAAAATATGTTGTTGTCTTTCATTGAAAAGGGGAAGGGGGGGGGTTACATAAAGCAAAGCATAAAAAACCAAAAGAAACCGAAATGATGAACGGAGTAAAGTGCCGACTACACCGAGCATCTTCTTGTTTCCTCTGATCGTAAAAAAAAGAGAGAGGGACAGAGAGAGATCGACGGAGTGAGATACAGGGGGGAGAGAGAGACACGGCGTGAGAGACAGGAGGAAGAGAGAGACACGGAGTGAGAAACAGGGAGGAGAGAGAGACACGGAGTGAGAGACAGGGGAGACAGAGACACGGAGAGAGAGACAGGGGGGAGAGAGACACGGCGTGAGAGACAGGGGAGACAGAGAGATGGAGTGAGAGACAGGGGAGAGAGAGACAGCGGAGAGAGAGAGAGACACGGAGTGAGAGACAGGGGAGTAAGACAGACAGAGTGAGAGACAGGGGAGAGAGAGAGACACGGAGTGAGAGACAGGGGAGAGAGAGAGAGACAGGTGAGTAAGACAGACGGAGTGAGAGACACGGCGTGAGAGACAGGGGAGAGAGACAGGTGAGTAAGACAGACGGAGTGAGAGACAGGGGGGAGAGAGACAGGGGAGAGAGAGACACACGGCGTGAGAGACAGGGGAGTAAGACAGACAGAGTGAGAGACAGGGGAGAGAGAGAGAGACACAGAGTGAGAGACAGGAGAGAGAGACACGGAGTGAGAGACAGGGGGGAGAGAGAGAGACACGGCGTGAGAGACAGGGGAGTAAGACAGACGGAGTGAGAGACACGGCGTGAGAGACAGGGGAGTGAGAGACAGGAGGGAGAGAGACAGGGGGGGAGTAAGACAGACGGCGTGAGAGACAGGGGAGTAAGACAGACGGAGTGAGAGACACGGCGTGAGAGAGTTTGCCGGTTTATATATTTTAGTTTTTTTAACGCCGAGGGATAGACGAGAGGAATGCGTGGATTAGATGGTGACACAAAGACAAAGGTACCCCTCCCTCCGTATAGCCTCAACAGACTCTTGGGGCAAGTGCTCTGAGCGAGCAGCACCTGTCAAGGACGGCACGGTACACGAGGGGGTCGGTGGTCAGCAACCACGCCCGGCCGCCTTTGTCTCCCCAGTGGTGATGTTTACACATCGTACCGGAAACTCATTTGAGGCTGAGTCGACCTACGGGAGGCCCAGGACCGGTTCAGACAATCGTCACTGTTGGTGTTGGCCGTGAGCGGGAATTGAACTCGGGTCGTAGCGCAGCATAGTGCTAACAACTACACTACCGCTCCACATAGGTGACACACACACACGCAAGCGCACAAGTCAGAGGACATCATTGTCATCATCATCATCACGTTGATCTTCACTGAGCAGTGGATAGACCTTAATGATGACGACAACAATGGATTTAGAGGACACTCAAAGGTTAATTCGCCTG